>NC_090270.1:82564313-82881813 GCF_040414725.1 Anabrus simplex
AGTTTAGCACGTGAGTTAGTTGAGTTACATGTGAATTCTTCGCTGTTGGCCGCATGTTTACTCAGATATAAATCAGACGGAGTCGTTATCGAATGCATTATTAAGTGAAAAGTCCTCAATTAGAGAAGAAAATTAGTGTTAGCGTGTATTCATGTGAAGCTATAGGTTAAGAATATCGCTCGGCAGTGTTTTAATTTAGTAATTTATATCCATAGTGTAAAATGAATTGTGCATTCAGCGTTTTATTATCAACCACGATGTGTATATAATTGAATTAAGACTATCAGTGAGAGAAATCACTATGCTGAGAGTTGCTGTGTGCCTGGCTGCAAAGCCAATTATAAACGAAGCGAGTATACTCCAGTATTTGTGTTTCCTTCTGATGAGGAAAGAGTTATGTTGGAAATAAGGCTATTCCTAGGGAGAAATGAATAGTTAATCACTACACAGTTGTGTGTAGCAACCACTTTCCTGAAGACTAAATCCTGAGGTAAATAAGAGTGTCTCATCCAGATAGTGAGTTAAAATTTCTTATTATGTCAAAAAATGGCTATCGATAGATATATTTTTATGTAATCAGACTTGCGGCTTATTTGAATTCGGTGTACTTGAAAATTTCAAGTCCAATTTAAGCATTTTACCATTTCAGGTAGAAATGTTTTGTGAAATAAGAGGAAATGGAACAGGATAATTCCATGAAAATTGAATATGAAAATAATTGTATAGGGGTTATTTGCTGTTTAAAAAATTTGGATTTTTGAAACAATAACTGAATTTTATGACAGTGACAGTAAATGTTTTGTTATTGTTGGAGGTTAGCTTACTCGTAATCTTTTTTGAAGGTACTGGTGGTACAGAAATAATTTACATTTGTAGTATATTGTATTGGTAATTGGTTGATTGTTTTCTATCAGTGTGTATGATGTGAATGTTCCAGTTGACTAGAAAATGGATAGAATCGTTAGAATATGTCTCTAAGTGTTAGCGTATACTCACGGAAACGAATGGCTGCACGCGAACGTTACGGGGAAGGATATGCATTGTATCTCAGAACTAACAAATATTTATGAATAGTTTTTGGTTTTATAAGGCTTCAGCAGATTCTTAAGCAATTTAAACGAGTCTGTTATTCAAGCGGAGCGGATGCGTATCGCCTCCAAGTCCCACCCAAAAGCGTGACGTCATCAGAGATACAGTACGGCCTGTATATCACGAAGGCAGTGACACGGTAGCTGAGGCCAGACGATTATTATTATTATTATTATTATTTATTAGTATTATTATTTTTATTATTATTATTATTATTATTATTATTATTATTATTATTATTCGAAGTGGTGGACTTCTTCCGTTTTCCTTCTGATTAGTGTTAATATGGGATGGTTGCTTTGTTGTACTTCCTCTTAAGATAATAATCATCAACATCACAATCGTAACCATGGTACCTGGTCTGGGAGTAAGCTATTATGCGATTTTTCGCAAATAATACTACATGTTTCAAGTCTATAGTCATGTAACAGGCGTGATTTCGTTTCGGGGAGTAGACAGACAGACGTCGGTGGGACAGGTTTTACTCCGGGTAATCCGGTTTTCCCTATCATCTGTCATTCCAGCAACACTCTCCAATATAATTTCATGTAATCTGTCAGTCATTAATCATTGATCCAGAGGAGTGCGACAGGCTTCGGCAGCCGGCACGATTCCTATCCTCACCGCTAGATGGGGGCTTCATTCATTCCATTCAAATGACTGGAAATAGGCTGTGAATTTTTATTTTCATTTATATAGATAATTTAAATTGTTAAAGATTTAGAGAGACTATTGGGTATCCACATATTTTGCACGTGAGTTCTTTAAGTACCAGAAACCAAAGGCACGAAGTTGTCACATTTGAACACTTTGAACAAATATCACCAACTAGGAATAGAAGCACAACGACTGAACGATTATGTCACTGAGATCAGGTAATATGTCTGATGAATAAATACATAACTGCAGTGAGGTATAATATTTCTGATTATTACAACACTGCTAAGAGAGCACTGATTAAATGGGTAAAAAAGGAAGAAAATGGGTCGTGTTGGCTGGAACACCCGGTGTCCATAGAATCAGTACACATGTGGGTGCGAGTCAATCAATTAACCATGCCCAGAAAAGTTGTCCGTGCGTTTCTCGATTACCTTCACTCAAATAATGCGATGGCGCTACCAAATCTAGCCACATTTAAGTTAATAAACATGCATCCTAAAGAAAACTACAGCATCTTCAGATAGGACTCGGAACACTTTTACGATCACAGTACCGGCAGCGAAGAGAACTTCTCTTGCTCAAGCTTGCATCATCAAGTTATAGAGCAGTCGATTGGCATTTAAGAATGCATAAATGTGCGATATAGTACGCGAAGCTTTTCTTAATTCCAAGTTCTCATTCAGCACTAGGAAGCTCAGGGATCAAGAAAAGGTTCGCGTACTATAACTTGCCGCATTAATCAACCACTTTTCGAAGTAATATTCCGCCATAGCGGTGTTCAGTAAAAACATATTGCAGATGAAGGGACATTAATGAGTGTATTATTATTATTATTATTATTATTATTATTATTATTATTATTATTATTATATAATATAAGAAGGAGGAGAAGAAGAAATTCAGATTGGAAACGAGGAAATAAAGAGGGGTCAGTAAATGGGATCATATGAGGCTGATGGCCCCAGTTCGTCTGAAACTGAGAGAAGAACGATGGCAGGAGAATAATTTTGACAAGAATCCATTATTATTATTATTATTATTATTATTATTATTATTATTATTCCTGGCCTTTTTCCAAGTACTTGGTGTCGGCACTAATGTGGATAACTCAATTTTGCGGCCGGAAAACCTTCTTGACACCAACTCCTTGTAAAGTATTCATTATTGCGTGTTTCTGCGATGGTCGATGGCGTGAATTGTTGCATGTTGATGAAGATCTGTATGAAGACGAACACAAACACTCCGTCCCCGATGCACAAGAATTAGCATAGGCTAAAATCCCCAGCGCGACCGGGAATCGAACATGGTGTCCTCTGAACCGAAAGCCACTGCGCTGACCGTTCAGCCAAAGATCCGCACAAGCTAAATTCAGTATTACAGAGTAGAGACAGTTACATGGTGCTGAGTATTTAGCGTCAGGGAGCAGAAACATGGACAGTAAACACAAGTGAACAAAATTAAGTCACAGAGATGGTCTTTTGGAGGTGAGCGCCTGGAAAGTCAAGACTGGATTTTAAAAAGAAAAACACTGAAATCGGAGAAATTGTAGATGGAGGAAAATGTACCGGATTGTAATATTGAAGCCACCATTGGATAAAGTAAGGAACACTAAAATGAGAGAACATGTTAGATATGAGTGAAGAAAGAAGTTTGGACACGTGAAGGGGATGACAGAATTGGAAAGGTGAGAGCAACAGCAAACGGGTAAAACCTACGGTTCGTCGCCATATGACCTATGTGTCGGTGCGACGTATAGCACTAGAAATAGAAAGAAAAAAAAAAACCCTACGGAACGGTGGACATATGGTGTACGAAGGAGCATGGCTAGAAGAGTAAATCATCTAGGAGTTATAGGAAAACTACTGCATTGCAAAAATGCCTAATAAAAAGAATTAACAGAGTTGTTGACCTCGATGCTTCACTACCACAAACATGAAACAACGAAAATGGAGAATAAGTCTCTACTACTACTACTACTACTACTACTACTACTACTTTTCGCACACGTGTGGGGTCAGGAGTACGAACTGTGTAGCGCATGTGGAATTGGCCCTGTTTTACGACCGGGATGCCCTTCCTGACGCCAACCCGATGTGAAGGGATGTAATCACTATTGCGTGTTTCTGTGATGGGTGGTGGTGTGGTATGAAGGGGAGAGTGTTGGGATGAACACAAACACACAGACCCCAAACGAGAAGCTATTAAAATCTCCAACCGGCTGGGAATCGAACCCGCGACCCTCTGAACGGATGGCATCAACGCTGACCATTCGGCCAAAGAGTCGGGCAAATTGGAAAATGAGAGTACCATGTGAAAAATAGCCTAGTCTACCTGATGAAAAATGGTGTATCAGGACACTAAAATGTTATCAGTGATTAGATCTCTGTCAGAACAAAAAGGCATACACAATATACTTATGTGAATAATATAAACACTTCCTTTACCTGTATTTAAGTGGGCACCATCGTGTAGCAAGACGACAAATCCTTTCCAGACTGCAAAGCACTATTATCACTAAGTTGCGGTGATGTTTTGAGTATCACATTTCAACACTACACAACAACGTCGCACAAAATCACTTGCAATCATTCAGAATTATACTGTAATCCAAATTAAACACCTTGCATTCACTAAGCACTCTGTTATCACACACAAAATTGTATAAGATCCGCAAATAACATCGTTCTAAGGGAAAGCAATTTTTTCTTGTCAAATGCCGAATCAAAAACTACGGGAATACCGCGAGGAACTTTCACACGCGTAAAACTGTATTTTCCGAAAAGCAAAATAATTTTAAAGCACTCACACACGCGCGCGCGCACGAGTAGATGGCTTTAACACTACAACTCAGAAATACAAGTAACACTAGGCATTTAACCAGCGGCAAATCAAAATCTTTTTGGATGTTAGCGGTACATCTCGCTAGAACACTGTCTCCACTAGCACCCGGCAGGGTGTGCCACGTGGTGCTGACCGCAGTCAGATGCTCACAGACGAACGGGATACCGCTAGCTTCTACACACGCTGCTACAAACCGGACTGGCAAAACGGATTGACTGACATTTGTTTATAACCCGGGAGGGGAGCTGGAGTGGGGAAACCACAACTGGAATTGATGATTCCGCGGCAACGATCAAACAATATCGTTATTTCCAAATAGGACTAGGTTATTAAAACGTATATTTGGTACCTTACGCTGTTGTTAGAACTGCGAGTTTTGGCAATAAGAGCCATAAAACATTGCTAAAACCAATTTCATCCAGTACTCCCACTCCCATTCGCAAGTGGCGGAGGACTCCATGTGGAAGTTTCGATTGGGCAAGAGATTACTAGAATTAGAGTAGCCCGTTCCCCTTCAGTTCCCAAATACGTCAGCAAGCTTGTAGTTTTGTATGACTGTTGATATCGTGATGATAGCGACGGGACCTCTAACGGTACATGGAATCCGAACCACAGGGATGTAACTTTTCTTTTCAGAAATCTCACGTGCATTTTCCGATAATCGAACCGTGGCCGCCTTAATTAAGGAACCACTAGACCATTCCTCCGCAAACATTTTATATCGCACCTCCCTTCTAGAGCACAAAATTTCTTGAGCCACCCGTTACTCTTCCTTCCTTCCTTCCTTCCTTCCTTCCTTCCTTCCTTCCTTCCTTCCTTCCTTCCTTCCTTCCTTCTCACTAGTCATTGGCTTTCACAAAAATCCAGCTCATAAGAAATAATAATAATAATAATAATAATAATAATAATAATAATAATAATAATAATAATAATAATAATAATAATAATAATAATAATAATAATAATTTCTCGGAAAGGAAGTCAAGGGAGCTTGGTTTACTGAGGTGGACAAAGATTTACAAGAGGTGGGAGAATTACAGACAACGATATCTGGGAACGTGCCCCCCTTAAACAGAAACTAACACGACACCGATGTTTCCAAGGAAAAACTAAGCTTCCCACAGGCAGGAAGTGGACTGAAGAAAGGAAACAACGGCATCGAGAACTAATGCGAAAGGACCGGGAGGATGTTAAAGCTCGATGCAGCAAGAAACAGTTAAAATGACGTGCTCCTTAGATGGCCGAATCGAAATAATAATAATAATAATAATAATAATAATAATAATAATAGTGTATTATTTATTCGCCGGCCCCGTGGTGTAGAGGTAGCGTGCCTGCCTCTCGCCCGGAGCCCTCGGGTTCGATTCCCAACCTGGTCAGGGATTTTTCTCTCGACCTGAGGGCTGGTTCGAGGTCCACTCAGCCTACGTGATTAGAACTGAGGAGCTATCTGACGGTCAGATGGCGGCCCCGGTCTCGAAAGCCCAGAATAACGGCTGAGAGGATGCGTCGTGCTAACCACACGACCCCTCGTAATCTGCAGGCCTTCGGGCTGAGCAGCGGTCGCTGGGTAGGCCAAGGCCCTTTCAAGGGCGTTAAGTGCCGTGGGGTTTTGGGGGGTATTATTTATTCAGTCCGAGTCCGTTTACCCTCCAGGTTGCCCCCCCCCCCCACCTCCCAGACTCAGCGAGCGATCCCACCGCCTCAAGGGCAGTGTCCTGCAGCGTGAGACATTCGGTCGTGGATACGACTGGAGAGAAGGACCAGTACCTTGTCCAGGCTGCCTCACCTCCTATGCTGAACAGGGGCCTTGTGGGGGATGAGAAGATTGAAAGGGATAAGCAAGGGAGAGGGATGGAAGCGGTCTTGGCCAGCATTTGCCTGGAGAAGAAGTGGGAAACCACTGAAAACCACTTCGAGGATGGCTGAGGTGGTAATCGAACCCCCTCTACTCAGTTGACCTCCCGAGACTGAGTAGACCCCGTTCCAGTCATCCTAGCATGTTTCAAATTTAGTGGCACAGCCGGGAATCGAACCCGGGCCTCCGGGGGTGGCAGCTAATCACACTAACCACTACACCATAAAGTCGTACAATAATAATATTAATAATAATAATAATAATAATAATAATAATAATAATAGCTGCAGACGCTTAAGTGCGGCCAGTGTCCAGTATTCGGGAGACAGTAGGTTCGAACCCCACTGTCGGCAGCCCTGAAAATGGTTTTCTGTGGTTTCCCATTTTCACACCAGGCAAATGCTGGGGCTGTACCTTAATTAAGGCCACGACCGCTTCCTTCCCGCTCCTAACCCTTTCTTGTCCCATCGTCGCCATAAGACCTATCTGTGTCGGTGCGACGTAAAGCAACTAGCAAATAATAATAATAATAATAATAATAATAATAATAATAATAATAATAATAATAATAATAATTGTACCGGAGGTACACCTCCTTCGGGTTGAACTGCGCGCCTTCTAGAAGGCCACCTGTGCTGTGAACCCTGAACTATGTATCTGAAGATACTTGGACCTTTAATGTTCAGATGTCTCTACTCTCGGCCTATGTGCCTCCTCTGGCGGGAGGACGGACAATTAAATTTTAATCGAATGTTCACTTTTCTAGGGTTGTAAACCTCAAGTGTTTGTAGATTGTTTTTTTTTTAATGTGCTGAGCTTCTCAGCACTACTACGACTTCTTTTTTCCTTAAATTATTAACCAATCAGAAATTTTTGTGTATATTTCTCTAGCCAATTAAAATTGGGGGTTGTACAGGCATTCTGCCTAGCTCAAGAGAGTTCTGGAACTTTCCCCTCTGAGTTGCTATAAGAGTTGGGCGCTTTAAGGCCTTATTGTCATCTTCATCGCTCCGATGTAAGTATGTGTACGGAGTAATAGAGGGCAGGGGAAGCCTTGCCATCGTCAGAATGCCCACCAACTCAAGGAAATGGCACACATCTCTTAAAATGTAATAACTCCAGGCAGTTAACTTGAGGGGAAGGTTTCAAACTTTTCTGTTCTTAATGTAAGGTTTCAAACTTCTTTCTTACTGTAAAATTCTAAATTTTAATATCACCTTTTAAATGTAAATTTTCAGGCAAGTCTGAAGACTTTGTTCAAATCCCTGTTGGGAACTATGTAACTTAGCGAATAAGGAGTGTTCACCCTCCATTAATTTCTATTCAACTTGGTACAGGGGTGACTATGATTTTCTAAAATTCTAAATTCATAACACTATTTTGAAATTTAATATTTCGCATCTAGTCATCCCTCAGTACTATAGCCTTAGTCTCTGCTACTTCGGGCCATACGCCCATGTAGAATTTTAAGTGTCTTTCAAAAGGAGTGTAAGTATTTCGCCTCCTATCATTTTGTTCTTAAACCTTTTCTTTGTACATTTAGGCCATTTAGAATGGACACTCATTCCCCTTGTTTAAATTGTAATTATTCATCGACTGTCGATCGGAAATGACAGCAAACACAGTTTTTTAAGTTTATATGGTGTAAATTTGGCAAGAAGCTTGTGCCTCTGAGAGGCTGGACTGTAGTAAACTTTGGAGTTCGGTCTCCTAGAGTGTGAGTGAATGGAGCAAATACGCTCTTGTGAAATAGTGTTCCTTTTGAACTACAAAACTCGGTTCTTGTAAACCATTGTGTCCATGATCTTCTACATTGTAACTAATTTTTGACCTTAAGGTATTGTCATGGTGGGAGCTGACGAGCCCATCTTTATATTAATATTATTAATTCAAATTTTCTAAATCCCTATCACATTTTAGAAACTTAAAAAAGAATAAAATTTCATAATTTATTTTTTTAACTTATGCTCTCATCTTTTCTCTGTCCACCTATTCACATCAGCACCTTCTTACACCTCTCTGGTCCACAAAATCCCCGGAAAAATAATAATACTATTAATGGATAATGCTTATCACGCAACGATGGACATATACAACAAAAGTCAGTATCCAGGTATTCTAAATAGAGACACTAAACAACTGAAATCCTTCTAGCAGCTTCATATGCAACAGAGTGTTTGAGTGCCTTCTCAGACAGAAGAACAAGCTAAAGAGAAAAGAGAATACTAAGGAAAATTTTGGGACCTATTCGGGAGAATGGCGTATACAAACTGATATCAGAACAAGATTTATATAAAGCAGTAGAAAAAATAGGCTATGCTTTCAGGAAAAGAAGGTTAAGATTCTTTGGTCACCTGTACTGAATGGACCAAGACAGATTAACAAAACAAATTTTTGAACATTTTGCAAATAAAAAACAGCATTTGTCCGCCTCTGTGGTGTAGTGGTTAGTGTGATTAGCTGCCACCCCTGGAGGCCCGGGTTCGATTCCCGGCTCTGCCACGAAATTTGAAAAGTGGTACGAGGGCTGGAACGGGGTCCACTCAGCCTCGGGAGGTCAACTGAGTAGAGGTGGGTTCGATTCCCACCTCAGCCATCCTGGAAGTGGTTTTCCGTGGTTTCCCACTTCTCCTCCAGGCAAATGCCGGGATGGTAACTAACTTAAGGCCACGGCCGCTTCCTTCCCTCTTCCTTGTCTATCCCTTCCAGTCTTCCCATCCCCCACCCAGGCCCCTGTTCAGTATAGCAGGTGAGGCCGCCTGGGCGAGGTACTGATCATTCTCCCCAGTTGTATCCCCCGATCCGATGTCTGAAGCTCCAGGACACTGCCCTTGAGGCGGTAGAGGTGGGATCCCTCGCTATGTCCGAGGGAAAAGCCAACCCTGGACAATAAACAGATTAAGAAAGAAAAAGAAAAACAGCATTTTTTAAAGAAGTCGAAGAACATTTGGAACTACTACTCAACATTAGAAAAGAAAAATTTCAAATAGAAAAGAATTTAGGAAAGCAATATTAGATGGTAAATTTCCAGGCAAAGAAGAAAGCAGCCAGTAAATGGACAGAAAAAAGAAAACAACACCGAGAAAGGATGAAAAATTTTGGGAAGACAAGAAAAAGAAAACTGTTTCATGTGCATGCTATTTGCTTTACGTCCCACTAACTACTTTTACGGTCTTCGGAGACGCCGAGGAGCCGGAATTTAGTCCCGCAGGAGTTCTTTTACGTGCCAGTAAATCTACCGACACGAGGCTGTCGTATTTGAGCACCTTCAAATACCACCGGACTGAGCCAGGATCGAACCTGCTATGTTGGAGTTAGAAGACCAGCGCCTTAACCGTCTGAGCCACTCAGTCCGGCATATTATTATTATTATTATTATTATTATTATTATTATTATTATTATTATTATACCAGAGGTACACCTTCCCCGGCTAGTTAAACTGCGCGCCTTCTATAAGGTCATCAAGAAACTTGAACTTGTCAACTACAAGAAACTTTGGTCTTCAACTGTTAGATGTCTCTACCATCGGTTCAATTGCTCCCTCTAGCGGGCTAAACTATAATTATTTCATAAATAAATGTGTACTTTTGATGTTTGTTAACCTGGTTCTTAGGATTTTTTTTATATGTACTGAAGTTGTCAATACTTAGCTGGTTCCTCCTCAATTGTAATCAATATATCAGATTCTTGGATATGTCTTCTTTAGCCAATTAAAACCGGGGATGTGTATTAGAATCCAGCCTAACAGTAAAGAGTTCTGGAAGCTTCCCTTTAAAGTACTATAAAAGCAGGGCGCTTTAGGGCCGCATTGTCTGAATTGCTCCAGTGATTGTGAGTGCGGCGTGTCCGAAGGGAGGCAGGGGCGCCGACTGCGTTAGGAAGACCCAGCGACTCAAGGTAATGGCAAAATGTTCTTAGACATATGATAGCTGCTGCGGATAGTTTGAGGGAAAGGTTTCAACCTCTTTTATTTAATGTAAATTTCTAAATCTAGTGGTTTAATTGTAGAATTTCGCCAAGTTTGAGGACGCTGTTCTATTCCCTACTGGGAAATAGGTGATGTAAGGGAACAAAGAGTGATGACCCTCCGTCGATTCCCATTCAACCTTGCATGGGGTGACTAAAGTTTTCAAACCGAGTTCGATAGCTGCAGTCGCTTAAGTGCGACCAGTATCCAGTATTCGGGAGATAGTATGTTCGAACCCCACTGTCGGCATCCCTGAAGGTGGTTTTCCGTGGTTTCCCAATGTCACACCAGGCAAATGCTGGGGCTGTACCTTAATTAAGGCCACGGCCGCTTCCTTCCCAGTCCTAGTCCTTTCCTGTCCCATCATCGCCATAAGGCCTATCTGTGTCGGTGCGACGTAAAGCCAATAGCAAAAAATAAAATAAATAAAAGTATAAAGTTTTCAAAACCTCTAAATTTCTTAAAACTTGTTTGGTATTAATGTTTCTCATGTAGTCACCACGGTGTGGTATATGATTAGCCTCTGTATCTTTGGGCCATAAGCCCGGTTAGGGTTTTAACTATTTCTATAAGGAGTGTAAGTGTTTCGCTTCCTAGCCTTTTGTTTATGGCCGGTCATGCGCAACCTTTTCTTTTTACATTAAGGCCACTTAGTATGGGCAATTACGTCCCTGTACATTTAATTCTGTGGGTAATGTTTTTCTGCTGTTAGTTCCCTTCGGGAACAGTGAACTCTATAACAGTTGAGTAATAGATAAGCCCACAACGCGGCAAATGTGTGTAAATACGTAGATTGTCAGGTGGAACTTCAGTGAACCATAAGAAATGGATGCATCCGCGAGGCTGATCTATGGTACTTTTGGAGCACAGACTCCCATTCAATGTAAATGATCGGAGCAAATAGTGACCTTGTAAGTACTGTACCTGTCAAGAGCAATAACGCTCTTTTCTATGTAAACCAACCAAAAGTTTTGGAAAGTTTTGTACCTGATTTTCGGACTTCTAAGTCCCCGTTATTGTTAGAGCTGCCGAGCTCATCAATATTGCTGTTACTCATTCAGATTTTTATTTCTCAATTTTAAACTATATAAAAAAGGAAAGAAATAAAATATCAAAATTTGCTCTATTCAGTTATGCTCTAGTTAATGGCTTGTCCAGCCATTCAGCCCACACGCTTCTTATAATACCTCTGTGAGCCACAGTATCCCCGGAATAATAATAATAATAATAATAATAATAATAATAATAATAATAATAATAATAATAATAATAATAATAATAATAATAATAATAATAATACGCAGAAATCTATATGTAAAGCACACTTTACTGTTCACTCATTGTCTTTGCACTGACTGACAACGAATTTCAAGCTGAGAAAGATTAATGTTCTCGTAGCGTACGGAGGTAGCGATAGAAATTACAGTGGTCTGTGACAGCATACGATACATAGGATTTTTTATTGCTTTCTTAAGAAATGTAAGCATGTTGTTTTTCGACGAATTTGACAGATGATTTCAATTGGTGCTCGTGGCGCTTTAAATATTTCCATAGGTGCATTCATTTGCTCTGGATACTTTATCTAGAAGTTTGTTGTAAGTTTAGGTTTCAAACTATCGTTCGCTACAATATACAAGCAACAAACACACTGTGCCCATACTTGGTTATTCACAAGAGTGTTAGTGAAACCTAGTTTTAGTAATCGAATAATTAACCATACAAGTGGTACTGCTGATTATTATTTTAAGAGGAAGTACAACTGGGCTACCATCCTCTATGGATACAATGAGAAAGAAAAGATGGAAGGGAACCGAAAATTCGAAAATCGGCCAAAGAAATACAAGGACCACGAACGGCGTGAAAATTAAAGATTCCCTAGACCGCAAATGCTTTAATACCGCCGGGATCGGAAAAGAACTAGCATTGACCAAAGGAAGTCGGATAGGATTGATGAAAGTAAGGAGCCTGGCAGAAATTTGCAGACGGGACGCTGAGAGGTATAACAGTCTACGCGTATAACGAAGATGCATGTATAATAATAATAATAATAATAATAATAATAATAATAATAATAATAATAATAATAATAATAATAATAATAATAAATGCGATCTGTGTCGCACATGTGGACTCGGTCCAGTTTTACAGTCGGATACCCTTCCTTTTATTACAAATGCTTTACATTGTTGCACCGAAACAGACATGTCTTATGGCGACGATGGGATAGAAAGGGGTTAGAAGTGGGAAGGAAGTGACCGTGGCCTTAAAATGAAGGTACAGTCTCAGCATTTGTCTGGTGTAAAATGGGAAACTACGGAAATCAACCATCTTCAGGGCTGTCGACAGTGAGGTTCGAACCTACTACTTCCGGAATGCAAGCTATAAGCTACGTGAACCAAACCGCATCGCCATTTGCTCGGTGATGTCATCGCTGACGCTAACCGTATGAAGGGGGATGCATTGACTTACTACATATTTCTGTGGTGGTTGGTAGAAAAGTGTGTTTAAATGAAGACAAATTAACCAGACATAGGTAAAATCCCCAGCCGATCGGTAATCGAATTCAAGACCCTCAGAACCGAAGGACTCTACCCTGACCAATCAAGCAAGGAGCTGGACAGAAAACTAAGCGTATCCACAACCTTCTGTTTACGGCACTGTTCTCGTCTAGTTCTACACCAGTAATCCTGGAATAATTAAAAAATTAAGTTGGTGTCCTTCCTTCCGCTTCGCTTAGGCTGCATGGCTGAGTGGCTCAGACCATCTCAGTCTTGTGGTATTTAGAGATGCTCAAGTACGTCAGCCTACAGTCCATACATTTGGCACGAATAAAGAACTGAGGAACAAAATTCCGCCACCTCGTTGTCTGCGAAACCTGTAAAAGTAGTTAGCGAAACGCAAAACCAAATTATTATTATTATTATTATTATTATTATTATTATTATTATTATTATTATTATTATTATTATTATTATTATTAATGTAACCTATCCTCTTCCGTTGACAATTATTTAAAACAAACAAAATGGTCCTGTGACTATGCTATCCCCACTAATCAGATGAGAAAATGGAAGCTTTCCGACCTTTCGAAGATTGAAGGTATCGGTAAAGAAAAGGGAAGGCCCACAAAGGCCGTGCTACATGAAGCAGTGTCTGTAATTTACATACAGAACATCTCTAATTTAAGTCCAGAGCCACCCAACCTGGTAAGGTTATCTGTAGTTTTTCAGCCTGTTTTAAGAAACCCAATATTTCAGTTTCTATGTTTAACACAGTGGTGGTGGTGGGGTGGTGGTGGTGGTGGTGGTTATTGTTGTTTTAAGATGAAGTACAACTCAGTAACCATCCTCTCTTAACACTAATCAGAGGGAAACAATGGAAGGTGTCCGATACCTCGAAAAATGAAGGTATCGACCAAAGAAAGACGAGGACTACGAACTGCGTGAAAATGATAGATTCCCTGGGCCTCCACACGTAATACCATCGGGGTCTAAAAAAGAACAAGAGTTCACCAAGGGAGGTCAGATAGGATAGATGAAAGTGAGGAGCCTGACGCGAGTAAGTGAAAACAATGCCAGGACTCATGCAAAGGCCCCGTGGTCACCAACCAACGCTCCCAAGTTGAAAGATCCTGGGGCCCCTTTCAGTCGCCTCTTATGACAGGCAAGGTTTAGCGTGGGTGTTATTCTGCCTTCCCCACCCACAGGGTGTTTTATATAATAAACCGTACTCCCTGGCCACTCCTTTGTTTTCTCCTTTTTTGTGGAAATGTTGCCTTAATTAGAGTTTATAACAGAACTAGTACGTAAGCCTGTCTTCGACAGTCGGAACAACTGTCTATAAAGTAATTGGACTTTTTTTTTTTTTTTTTTGCTAGTGGCTTTTCGTCGCACCGACACTGGTAGGTCTTATGGCGACGATGGGATAGGAAATAGCCAGGAGTTGGAAGGAAGCGGCCGTGGCCTTAATTAAGGTACAACCCATGCATTTGGCTGGTGTGAAAATGGGAAACCACGGAAAAACATCTTCAGGGCTGCCGACAGTGAGATTCGAACCCACTATCTCCCGGATGCAAGCGCACAGCTGTGCACTCCTAACCGCACAGTCAACTCGCCCGGTAATTGGACATTCTAAACGGACTATTAACATTTTATTACTAAAAGTTACAATTTCCAGATTTTAGGTCTATACGGCATTGGAGTGGAATCAAAACAGGTATTATAGTATTTTCTTACAAACTCTGTTCAGTACAGTTGTAGCTTGGAGTTGTACTTTGTCGTCTGTGGATCTCAGTACTCTTGAGAACACTGGATTAGGGAGTTTCAACCAAACTTTAATGTTTGTCCTGGTGGCTTATTCATTGTGACATAGAAGGTTACATTTAGTGGAAAGTGTCCAATTTAAGAACGAATGGTGTACCCAGATTCGCAGGTGCTAGATGTATTCTTGGAATAAAACACTTTATTTCTGAAGCTGAGCCCATCTGAATTTCTGCGTGAACGTTATTTTTGCCTTGCTTGCATAGATTCAACCTCGTTTCATACCACAAACCAGCTTTATTAACCTCATTAACATCATCGCACACTATGGAGTCAATGTACGTTATTTAGTCACCTTTCAAACTATTCAGAACCTATTGGTTGATAATGATAATGTGTTTATTTCTCGGGCAATAAATTGCTACTTTGGAAAACATTGCTCTCTCACCTGAATGAAAAGAAGAACCGAGAGAATCTTGTAGAATATTCTTTGAAATCTGGTTTTATTGAATCTCGATACCGCCATTTGGCTTAGTTCTCCGTTTCCAAGTTTTAGAAGCCCTTCAGTGCAGTAAAATCTTAATTTTGAGCCATAAGGTACAATATTTAGAACTTGATTGAATAACAGCCTTTCTGTAAAAGTGAGGAATTACTGCCAGACACTGTCGGAAGTCTGTACCAAGCAAGATCACTTTTCTAGCGAAAGGTAATTTGTGATTAGATATAAGTATAAGAGCGTATGAGGAGCAATGGTTGCCTCGTCCCATATGATTAACTTCGCCTCCTATTTTATTTACTCCACGTCTTCTGACATTTTTATGTTAGGTCTCCCAATTTAAACTCTTCCTGTGGCTTAACTTGACTCAATTCATGTTTCTCTAAACGTATCATTTTAGCTTCTGTTGTTTGTCTCTGTAACTGCATATTTTTTATCTTTGCCACTTTGGCTTTGTATTTTTTTTGTCTTTCTCGTGAATTTTTGCTACGTTGGATGGTCGACTCGTTTGAAATATGTTGATTTAACACTCGAAATTCATATAACATTTGAAGATCGAAAATTATTTTTAGAACTGGAGAACATTGTACTCTAACTTGGGTGGAAAGAAAAACCAAGTGAATCTCATAGAATATTTTTTTGAAATCCGGTTTTGTTGAATCTCGCTAGTGTAATTTGGCCTAGTTCTCCGTTTCCGAGTGTTTAGAAGCCCTTCAATGAAGTTAAATATTAATTTTGAACCATAAGGTACAATATTTACAACTTTACTGGATAGCAGCTGCTCTGTAACAGCGAGGAATACATTTCATGGACGTCATGTTCTCCCGACGGATTTCTGTGGACGTGTAGCCGGTTGAACTAAGTCCAAAGCTCCAAGCTTCAGTGAAACAAAAAAAGCATATTGTGGCCTAAAATATGTTACTGTGGAGACAATATCACAAAACAAATAATTAACATAATTTCCTGTTAAATAATACTCTCCAGATCCTAATTCACTCATTAAATCTGCCATTTAGGTAGTGCAAGTGGATATGGTGTCTACTACCTAGACATTTAAATGCAAAGAACGCAAATATATCGAATAGTGAATAATTGTTATTTGCTCTGTAACGCTAACACATCAAAACAGGCAGCAGGACTTGGTTCAGTCTTATGCCATCATATGGTGTTAAAGTTGCTACTTGCTCCAAAATGACAACCTCACTGTCTGTTACCGCAATAAATACGCGAAAACATCAAACCAGAGGGTAGAACTTGGTTCAGTCTTATGCCGATAAGCGACGTTAATGTTATTATTATTATTATTATTATTATTATTATTATTATTATTATTATTATTATGATTATTATTATTATTATTATTATTATTTAATAATCAGTTTACTGTCCAGGGTTGGATTTTCCCTTGGACTCAGCGAGGGATTCCACCTCTACCGCCTCAAGGGCAGTGTCCTGGAACGTGAGACTTTGAGTCGGAGATACAACTGGGGAGAAGGAACAGTTCCTCACCCAGGCAGCCTCCTCTGCTGTGTTGAACAGGGGCCTTGTGGGGATATGTGAAGATCGGAAGGGATAGACAAAGAAGGAGTAATGAAGCGGCCGTGGCCTTAAGTTAGGTCTCATCCCAGCATTTTCCTGGAGGAGAAGTGGGGAAAACACAGAAAACCACTTCGAGGATGGCCGAGGTGGCAATCGAACCCTCCCTCTACTTAGTTGACCTCCCGAGGCTGAGTGAACCCCCTTCCAGTCCTTATACCACTTTTCACATTTCATGGCAGAGCCGGGAATCGAACCCGCGGCTGCGGGGGTGGCAGCTAATCACACTAACCACTGGACCACAGAGGCAGATAGCATATTTCACTCAGGTTTAAATTCTTAAGGACGACTATAATTTGTTGTCTTGGTAGTTAACTAGATCTTCTCCTCAAGTAAAACAGTTTTAAGAATCTCCAACAAGTCAACTTGAAATAACTGTTACATTTTTCTCTTCGTGTGTCGTGACTAGCATAGATGCTTTCTATGCCCTCGGAATTTAGACGCGGCAAGTTTAAGTTGTAAATGACCTTCACTAAAACGCTGCAGTCCATATTACAGTAGCCTACTTTCACCAGCATGTGTCAGAATATCTGCCGCACATCTTCGACTCAGATCCTCCTATTTCATTTTTTCATTTCCAGCCTTTCCTTTCTTTAAAAAAAAAATTTGTAGTTGTTTAACGCCGTATTAACCAAGATACGTTTTCGGTGATGATGCGATGGAAAAGAGAGGGAGGGATGTTGGGACAGTGATCTTGGCACTTAATTCCTAACCTGAATATCTAGTGTTCGAATCCCGCTGACTCCCGGTGAGTATTTTCGGTAGAAACAGTGCGTGGTACAAGGAAAAGCATCAGGTTTTTAAACGCCCAGTTGCAGCCCAGAGTGAAGAGGTTGTGGGGAAAGTAGTTTTACAATTGGCTTTAAGTCGCACCGACACAGATAGGTCTTATGGCGACGATGGGACCGAAAAAAGCTAGGAGTGGAAGGAAAGCGGCCGTGGCCTTAATTAAGGAGCAGCGCCAGCACTTTCCTAGTGTGGAAATGGGAAACCACGGAAAACCAGGGCTGCATTAGTGGGGCTCGAACCCACTACCTCCCGGATGCAAACTCATGGCTGCGCGACCTTAACCGCACTGCCGACTCACCCAGTGGGAAAAATAGTAGTAGTAGTAATAGTAGTAGTAGTAGTAGTAGTAGTAGGTGAGAGCAGTAGAACACATCCACGGTATCTGCTGTCTGTCGTAAGAGGCGATTAAAAGGAAGCCCTTCAGGGGCTCTCGACTTAGCAATAGAGGATGGTTGACCAGTTGTATTTCTTCTTAAAACAGAGATCACCACCACCACTCCCACACGATGTGCTACCACGGCGCAGTCCACAGCTACACTCATTGTAAGCCGTGCGCCTTGGCGATTTTAGTACCTGAAGATGGCGGTATTAATGCATTATCCGATGACGTCAACCTGATATTAGACTCTTGTCGCTAGGTACGCGTAGATCTATCCTCTTTACAATGAAATATAGAGCGCTGTTGTCACGCGTGTAGTCTGTTCTTTAAAAATCACGGTTTTGTAACGCTTACAGGATCAAATTCGTTTCCGAAGCTATTACGTCTCAAGAGTAAAGTGAATCTGTAAAATTCAGTAGTTACGCAGAGATAAAGTGGTTATACAGGGTAGACAAGCTTGGAGAGCGACATCAAACCAGTCTATGTATTGGTGAAAAATGAAAATCCACAGCCTGTTTTCAGTCATTCGACCGGGTCTGGAATGGAATGATGAAACCCCCATCTAGTGGTCAGCCTGTCGCACTCCTCTGGGACAATGATTAATGACTGACAGATGAAATGAAATGATATTGGAGAGTGTTGCTGGAATGAAAGATGATAGGGAAAACCGAGTACCCGGAAAAAAACCTGTCCCACTTCCGCTTTGTCCAGCACAAATATCACATGGAGTGACCGGCATTTCAACCACGGAACTTAGCGGAGAGAGGCCGGCGCGCTGCCGCCTGAGCCACTGAGGCATGTATTGATGACCTAAGTTGCACTAATTTGTATTTTTTGTGGATACTTCTGAGTTACAAAGAGCCGTCCTTAACATGTTAGTTTCCTTTTGTATCAATTTGATACATTTCTAATGCACAGTGTGGGGCCATGCGTATAATTTTGATACGCGTTCAGTAAATTCAATGGTAGGCCCTATTTATCGTATAGCTTTTAGTGCAGTGAGTGTCCGAGGGCAAGGTTCGCCTGGTGCAGATCTTTCTATTTGACACACAAGGGAGACTTACGTATCTGGATGTGGGGGATGATGATGAGGTAGAGAGAGGCTGAAATCCAGTGTCGGTTCATAGCCTACTGCTGTCAAATAACACGGAGGGGTCTACTCAAGGCTTAACATCACCATCCGACGGACGAATCACTATCACACTGAATAACCAGGTAAGGCCGTGTGGTTAGGGGCGCGTATGAGCTTGCATTCGGGAGATAATGGGTTCGAACCCCACTGTCGGCAGCCCTTAATTTGGTTTTCCGTGGTTTCCCCATTTTCACACCAGGCAAGGGTCTGTAACTTAACTAAGGTCGCGATCGCCTCCTTCCCACTCCTAGCCCTTTCCTATCGCATCGTCGCCATCTATCTGTATATCTGTGCGACGTAAAGCCAGTTGTAAAATAATAATAATAATAATAATAATAATCAATATTCTAAAGGCTAATGCGTTGTCGATACAACCATTCACTTCTTTCATTGGCATAATAATACTGGGCGAGTTGGTCGTGCGGTTAGGGGCGCGCGTCTGTGAGCTTGCATCTGGGAGATAGTGGGTTCGAATCCCACTGTCGGCAGGCCTAAGGATGGTTTTCCGTGGTTTCCCATGTTTACACCAGGCAAATGCTGGGGCTGTACCCTAATTAAGGCCACGGCCACTTCCTTCCAACTCCTAGGCCTTTCCTATCCCATCGTCGCCATAAGACCTATCTGTGTCGGTGCGACTGCATAAGAAATGGAATATATGCCAATAAACAGGGAAACAATGGTATAAATGTTGTTTGGAGGAACAGACGCAGCAAAATAGGATCATCACTTGTATGAGGACTCCATGAAAGGTCGTTATCGATCACAAAGTATCCAAGTACTGCTGCTGAGTCAGAAAACTATATGCAGTACTATTCCAAGACTAACGTATGGTCATTGGATGGAAGAAATACAAAATCAAAATAAATTAATTCTGGAATGGGTACACCTGAAATATAATTCTTATTGGGGCAGAAGTAAAGCCACAAGCAATAATAATAATAATAATAATAATAATAATAATAATAATAATAATAATAATAATAATACAACTCTCACTAATCCACCATAAACAACTACCCCTCTAGTTATGTTATATAATAAAAAAATCTTCTAAATGGTTAGATTACCTCAAACTAAATTATTAAACATTTTCAATAAGAAAAATATTTTTAAAAATATGGTTAGGTTATCTAAAACATCCCTATGTACCAATTAATGTTAATACTACAAGAACAAAAATTACATGTGAGACTGTTTTGAAAATTGTGTCTGTTTGTATCTCACGTCAACACTAATTTCTTGTTCGCAATCTGGACAGGATATATTTAGTTGTTCGGAATCTGGACGGTTTTTGCCTTGTTCGCAATCTGGACTGGTCGCAATCAAGACACAACCCCTTTTTTGGTCAATAACTTAATTTTTCGAATTGTGGGACCACTTCATTTTTTCTCTGAGTGGTGTTAATAGACGATGGCTGCCTAGTTGTACTCGCTCTTATACCAATCAGAGCAGCTATCAACAACTGACAATAGCAATGGCCCTATCATATACACTCCACTTCATTCTGTACAATCATTACCCTATAGACTGCAAAAATATTCCATGTACGCTTGTTTTGATGGTTACTCAAATTGTATACAAATCCCATAATTCATGCAATCATTCTTACCACTAGTGTATTTGGAGAAATATTTCAGATACCCTGTCTCTCCTTCTGAAGAGGGTAGCGCCACACAAACCTCCTTATTTCTTTTATCATTCACCACATGTTTATGGGGGACACGAGAGAAGCCTCCACGTAGGGTGCATTTTGAAGCTGTATTGCCGCATCCGGGTATCCCCCTGGGAATGGACTAGAACTGTCCCTAGACGGCTGATTCTCTCACAACCGAAGCGCAACATCCTAAAGATAGAATGCAACCGTAAACGGCCCTTCTCAGGGCCAACCATGACAATAATTTTTGTGAACATTTAGGGCAATTTAGGACAATTCAACCCCCAAAGAACAACTATTGCATAAACTATGCCAGGAAAAGAAATGTGACATCTTATGCATTCAAGAAACGCACAGGAATGAACATAAAAGTCGTCCGAGGCCCGGGAATGATCTTACCTGCAGAACGACAACATGCACAGTATGGAAGTGCTATTTTTAAACCAGGTCTCAAGGTCAGCAGTGTCCATCACACAGAAAAAAATAATGTTGAGATTATATCTGTGAAACTTAGCAACATCACAGGCAGCTCAGTGTATAAGCCACCTAATGAAGAGTTCTATTTCGTTCCATCTGAGAACTTCATCAGTCATAGAAGTGTCTTATAATTTTCGACTTCCACAGCCATAACCACATTTGGGTCTATACCCGAGAGGATAAATGGAGAAGCTGTTCCTTTCTAACAAGTAAGATCTCTGAGACCCACCATCTAGAAGAACTCTCACAATTTTTCTTTTATTAGGATGACATAGTTCAACGTGCAAAGTTTGCAGTAAGACCTACTGTACATTACCTAGCGCATTCAATTTAACCCTGTAGCGTGTGTCTCTTCAACCCTTGGAACCAGTGGCGTAGATAAGGGGGAAAATGGAGATATACACTGAGTGGCCAAAAGTCACGGGAAGGGGTGTCCCATTGGAAAATGTGCCGTGTATGACCCTTGAGCGCTGAGGCTAGCTGCGGCGTTGCTGAGCTATCTTTCACAGACACCAGTGTCATGAAGATGGCAACACGTCGCGAGTTAACCGACTTTGAACGTGGGATTATCATCGACGCAGGGCGCATGGGTCATAGCATTGCGAAGATTACACGCGAATTCGGGTTTCCGGGGTCAATAATGTCGAGGGTGAATTTTCAATATCGCAGTGAGAATGATAGCACCCGTGTAAACCACCGCACGGGAAGACCACAGATGTTTAACGAACGGGCATCAGATCGCCTCCATAGAACCATACTGGGCGCTCGACGGGCTACTGTGAGTCAAATCACCGCCCAGTTGAATGTTGGGAGTCACGAACCCATTTCTACCAGGACTGTAATCATGCAACTCCATCGCATAGGCTTCACCAGCCGTCGACCAACTCGTGAACCTTATTGACACCTCGATACAGGGCTCAACGAGGTGTGTGGGCCCGCGAACATCGGCAATGGACCATGGAACCGTGGTGGCGTGTGGTATGGTCTGATGAATCCTGGTTCCAGTTGTATCGATCTGATGGATGCGTGAAAGTGAGACGCTTGCCCTATGAAGTTATGGATCCTGCGTGTCAATATGGTTAAGTCCAGGCGGGAGATGGCTCAGTGCTACTCTGGGCGGCATTCCCATGGTCGCAATTAGGCCCCATTGTCCGGTTGCAGGGAGCGCTGACAGGTGCACGTTTTGAGGACTTTCTTTCAGACCATCTGCATCCCTTTTTGGCCCTAAAGTACCCTGATGGAGATACCACGGTTCAAGAGGACAATGCGCCATGTCACCGCTCTGTGGTGGCACACCGGTGATTGAAGGAGCACTCCAGTGAAGTTACGAGCATGGATTGGCCCTCCAGATCCCCCGATCTTAATCCAGTCGAGGATTTATGGGATGCGGTCGATGCTGATGTACGCTGTATGAATCCCGCACTAACTAATAATAAAACATCCATTTGAAATATGTTTTACTATTCATATTGTGTTATGACTATTCATATCTTCCGGTAAGAGCCTCCGTGGCTCAAGTGGCAGAGCGCCGGTCTCTCACTGCTGGGTTCCGTGGTTCAAATCCCGGTCACTCCATGTGAGATATATTCTGGAAAAAGCGGAAACGAGACAGGTTTTTCTCCGGGTAATCCGGTTTTTCCTGTCATCTTTCATTCCAGCAAAACTCTCAACTATCATTTCATTTCATCTGTCAATCATTAATCATTGCACCTGAGGAGTGCGACAGGCTTCGGCGGTCGGCACAATTCCTAATCCTCGCCGCTAGATGGGAGCTTCATTCATTCCATTCCTGACCCGGGTGGAACTGTAAACTGACTGCAGATTTTCATTTTTCATCCCCACCCCCGTAAATTGCATTTAAATGGATCATTGCGCATTGAAAATGTGTATTATTATTATTATTATTATTATTATTATTATTATTATTATTATTATTATTATTATTATTATTATTATTATTATTATTATTACCATCATCTTCTAGGGGCTGTCTGGCCGAGGCGGTAAAGGCGTGCTCGTTTAGTCCGGAAGGACGTGGGTTCGAATCCCCGTCAGGAAGTCGTAAAATTTAAGAAACGAGATTTCCACTTCCGAGGTGCATATGGTCCTGAGGTTCACCCAGCCTACACCAAAAATGAGTACCAGGTTAATTCCTGGGGGCAAAGGTGGCTGGGCGTAGAGCTAACCACTCTACCCCATCACGTACCGAGGTTAACAATGGTGGAAGCCTTTACCTTCCACTCTTCCAAGGGCCTTCATGACCTGTACGGAGGTGACTTTGCTTTTCTTTTGCCATCATCTTCTACTATTCATATCCCCCAAAGGAAAGTATCTACGCCACTGCTTATAACTCTATTTTTCTTTTATTTGTTTTCAAAGTTGGACACAATATTTTCATGCCTCTCACTGCAAAACAGACAACGAATATTTACCTTGTAATTATTCGTTGTGTGACCAACTTCAAGTCACGAGAAAACACTTCTCTTCAGCCAAACTTTCATTCTTTCCTTCTAGGTTTATACGCAACACCCAAAAAATGGTGTATAATTATTGTGTAATTATCTATTTAATCAAAGTGAAGCACTTCAACCATTTTTTTAAGACGGGACATGTTATTGGCGTTGCTTTGCGAGCAAACAATGAAGTGTTGATTGTTTATTGCACTAGCCTCCATTGTTTTTTCCCGCGTAGCCTGGAAAACACGTCGCTGGATGTGAGCCAATAATACTTTCCCGCTCTTGTAGCGCTTACTGTTGTATCTTTAATTGTTCCCCTTTCAATCACAAGTGTTTGCAGGATCTTTCTGTGATTGTCTTAATCAGCTTTCTGGAGTAAACATGCCGTTAAGCCCTGAACAAGCAGCGAAAGCTGTTGCTTTGGTAGAAGATGGTCGCAGCATGCATTACGTTGCAGTAGTGTTGAGGACTACAACTTCCACGATTTCCAGAACCGTACGAAGGTACAGGGAAGCTGGAGGCTTTGCAAGGAGACCAGGGTCAGGCCCAAGAAGAGCAATATCGGAGGAAGATGACCGCTTCTTACAATTTCAAATTCTCCGTAACCGTCATATTACCGCCGTTGAAACACGAAATCGACTCCACTAAGTTCGAAAGGTCAATGTTAGTGTGAGAACTGCTTGAAGAAGACTCGAAAAAGCCAATCTTAAGTCCAAAAGACCTGCTAGAGGTCCGAAACTCACCAGAGAGTATCACGCAGCTCGACTACGTTTCGTAAGGGATCATCTGGGCTGGACAGTACAACAATGGGATCAAGTTTTGTTCACCGATGAGTCGCGATTTGGCCTCCGATCACCTGACGTAAGAGAGAGAGAGAGAGAGAGAGTCTGGAAAGCCAGAGGAAAGGTATTCACGTTGCACATTCTTATTCAGGACGCCTCTTCAGGGTGGTTCTGTGATGGTGTGGGCAGGAATTAATACAGCTGCAAGGACGGATTTGGTCTTCATGGAGAATGGAAGCCTTGACACACATCGGTATGTGTAGGAAGTCCTTCTAGAGCATGTTGTGCCTTTCGCTCCATTTATTGATGATGATTTTACACTAATGCACGACAATGCACGCCCACATGTAGCGAGAATTTTGCAAGAGTTCTTGGATGAAACAGGGATTCGTGCTATGGCTTGGCCTGCTCGAAACCCTGATTTGAATCCTATTGAGCACGTTCGGGACCAGCTGGGAAGAAGGGCCCGTCAGCACTATCCAGAGACCCTACAGGACCTACGTAACACCCTCCTAGAAGAATGGGAGATGTTTTCTTAACAGGATATTACCGCATTAATCAGGAGCATGCCTGAAAGGTTGAATGCCGTCACTGGTGCAAGAGATGGCAATACCCGCTTTTGAAGATGCGAACAGAGGTCCTCGAGACCGTCTCCGAGGTCTGTGAAGTGTATAACATCAAAACAAAAGTGCAGTACTTTTATGAGCTTACTCAATATCTCCTTGAAATATTCATCTCTGGCTTAATTTGTTCAATTTGTTTATAATTGTCTTTTCTTTTCATCATTAGACACTTCGATGGGATTGTACCAAAATATACTATCATAAGATAGTGGTTTTGTGTCATAAAAGTGTCATAAATTTAAAATAAATTTCAGTTTTGAAAGAAATTGAAGTGTTCCGTTTTTCGTGCCGCTCAGTGTATTTTGTCCCTGTTTTCAGTTTCATGAGCTTTTTACAAAATGCTCATCCTGTTTGTTTCTTTCTAATGCACTTGAGAACAGAATGCTTGTAGTCAGAAAATGATCTTCCTCTAAAACTAAAGTTATTTACTTTTCTTGGCATTTCTTACAGGACGACCGGAAACCTGACTGAGCAAAGGTAATTATTTCTTCATTTTCTACTTCCTTTTTAAACATTCATCAAAGTTTCCAGTTTATCATCCAGCATAGTACTTACTCGGTCTGCACTGGCAGCTGACTGGTTCCTCAACTGAACTCTCAATGTACCTTCATTTAGGCAAGATTCAGCCAAAGGGAACATCACTGACCCATATTTATCCCTGGTCATCCCTGTCGACTCCAAAGATGAGAACTGTGATTATAACTTGACAAATGTGCCATGTGTCATTGCCATTTCTTTTTCGCTTGACACGTTCTGGACAACTAATCTTAGTTCTCGCACAGAATATTCTATCAACAAAATTACGTCTGTCAAATCCATTCTGTAGACTATCTGCTGCCTTTGGATGTTTTCACGAGTGGGTGGGAAACTACGTACCAATCCACATGTTCGATTACCGGTACCCAGTACTTTTAATTAAATACTGAAACGTATCCTCAGCCTCAATATTTTTATCACGACCTATTACAGTATTTCGAAATGGCTCGAGGACCCTAACCACACCTTGAGATCACCCTCACATTTCACTAGCTCCATCTTATGAAGTTTCAGAATATTTCTGTTTACTGCGTTGGAAGAAAATATAGACTAATGGTCTTCAGCTAAACCTGTTGACTGAACTATACTAAACTTCAATCCAACTTTATCAAAGTTATCTTTGTAATTCTCAACAGCTTCGTACTTGCGATCCTAAATATCATCGTCATCGTAATCAAGCACAAAGCCTATGATTTCGCCATTTAATGATGATGGTGGTGATGATGATTATTGTTTTAAGAGGAAGTACAACTAGGCAACAATCCTTTATTAATACTAATCAGAGGGGAAAATGGAAGGAGCCCGACACTTCGAAAAATGAAGGTATTGGCCAAAGAAAGTCATGGGCAACTAAGGGCGTGAAAATGAAACACTCCGTAGGCCTCTAATACCATCGGGGTCGGAAAAGCTCAAGAGTTGACCAAGGGAGGTCGGGTAGGACAGAGAAAAGTGAGAAGCCTGGCACAAATAAGGGGAAATGGCAGGACTCAGCTAAGGGCCCTGTGGTCGCTAACCTACTCTCCAAAGTTGAGAGACCCTGAGGCCATTTTAGTCGCCTCTTACGACAGGCCAGAGATACTGTGGGTGTTATTTTACCACCCCAATCCACAGGGTGTAAACTAGCGATTGCTGTGCATCTATGTCCACTTCCGAATTCAGTAAGTCGACAACGGCATTGTATGTTTTTGTAAACGACGTCCTCGCTTCGATAAACTTGTTCGTTTTCCACTCACCGTTCAGCCACAGTCACCACTATTTCTTAAAGGACTGATTCTACCGGAAATTAGTACTAACCTTCAAAACTTGACTCCCAAGTTGATACACAAGCAACGAAAGAAGGGATGTTTTATTTGAGTTTTACCACTACAGACACAAATTGCAACAGCTCGTCTTTCTTCCGTCAACTGTCTCAATATTAGAACCACTGACAACTTAGCTTACACAATGAAAGTCTAACTACCCACTGCCAGAGAACGAAACAGATAAATAATCTTACCGGCACAAAACAGACTACAAAGATAATAGCGGAAGCATGAGTGAAAACTTGCGATAATGACTGCAAGTTACTCTGGTGTTCGAAATAGACACTAAAATCTTTGAAAAGCTGTTTAAGTTTTCGGATAAAATTCAACTGTTATGATCTCTAGTTCACGTATTATGACATAGCAGTCGATGAAAAAGGAAATGGCGTATGACTTTTAGTGCCGGGAGTGTCCGAGGACAAGTTCGGCTCGCCAGATGCAGGTCTTTTGATTTGACATCCGTAGGCAACCTGCGCGTCGTGATGAAGATGAAATGATGATGAAGACGATACATACACCCAGCCCTCGTGCCAGCGAAATTAACCAATGATGGTTCCCTGTCGGGAATTGAACCCGGGAGCCCTGTGACTAAGGCCAGCACGCTAACCATTTAGCCATGGAGCCCAGCATAGCAGTCAATAGTATCAGAAGACAGTTCATCGTCGAATAACAAAGAGCTATGGAATCATAGTTCAATTTGTTTGTTAGCACAATACTACGCAAATACTGTACAAGTTCTATCAAGTCCAGCCATGGCCAGACTACACTAAGGTCGTGGCATTGAAACTTGGCAACACTGTACCGCTACATCTCGGAGTCTTACTTGTAACATATGGGAAGTTAACCTTCAATTATGTTTTCTCAAATAAAACGTTGCTGGAAGAGTAGTTTTCATTAGATACATATAAAACAAGGTGAAAATTAAAATAAATACGTCAACGTAAATATGAGAAGAAACAAACATACGGCTACAAGAAGAACAACAACACAATCCTATGTCCATCAAAATGCAGTTTTAACATTGGGAATCAACTTACAACATAATAACTCCAGGATCATCAGTTTAATTTTCTTGCCAGAACTCTTAACCGTAGCATCAGCATAATTAACATGTTTTGTTTAGTTATTGATTAAAATATTTGCAAAACAGGCAAAGATAGGCGGAGAAGTTCACAAAGAAGTTTTTCACAATATGAACAGGAATTCCTTGTAGGTATCACTTACACTTTGCCTTGCAAGCTAAATCAATACACACTTCTGATGCTTACTCCGAAGGAATGCTACTTCATATTCCTCAGAGATTAAAACCTGCATGATCTTATATACACTTATACACACATTTAAGAGCAATTCTGATGGAACCGATAACTCACCTCTGTTTAAGCTATTAAACATGTCACTTTCCACTATTTCATTCGACATGGTCGAGATACAGTATCTGCGATTAAGTTTACTGGCAAGCTTAAAAGCTACATAACCTAAAATGTAAATGACAGGACACATGTTACTGAAGTCTACTTCTATTTCATTTACTTTAACCAGCACACTGGAAAATTAACTGCATATATCTGTTTCATCAGTTATGTTCAATGAATCGGAATCTAACTCAAACATGTCCTTGCTTAAAGATATTTCTATGTATTTTACAGACCTTAATCCTAGCAAACACTGCACTCTTATTTTCTTCTCAGCGTCAAAAACTTGTGAAACAGATACATTATAATTGGCACCATACCGTACAACTGTCTAAAAGAACTAAATCTCTTCTCAAGTTTATCGGTTTGAAACTTTCCTGCCAACACATACTCGACTTGAGGTAGATCTAAACAAAAGCTTATCAGCTCAATCATGGAACTTGTTTGTATGAGAGTTCTGAAAGTATCTACTGAAAAGCGACCGTATTGGAAGGTCATATTAAACCATGTCCCCAAACAATTAAAAAATTATTCAAGAAACAGTAACCTGATATCATCTCTTGATGTGAATGGAGAAGCATCCACTTCTCTTTGCTTCCAGTTGACTTGCTCTTAATGTTCATAACTGTCCTCTATCTATTAATCAAGTTAAGAAAATGTTCTACTTCAGAATAGCCCCTTGTACACACTGTTGTAATTATCTCATTACAAAAAATATTACAAGCAAGAGCCACGTTCTGCCTCTCTATGACTGATGGAAACACTGACTTGTAATTAAGTCTAGAGGTATACTTCAGTAACTTATTGGACCCTAATTTGTACAATTCTCTCAACACTGAAAACTGGGCTTTGACAACTGAACAACCATGACCAATGACAGGATCAAATGTTTGATAAAAGAAGGTTTTAGCTTCATCACCCAGATTTAACCAATTATTTCTGACAGATTTAAGGAGATGAACACTATCAAATAAACAGTACAAAGAATCACGCATTGGGTTAGGCATCTTATAATTTAAACGTCCACCTAGAACAGAAAACATGTTTCATTTATCCGATTATTATCAGAAATAAAGCTAAGCACAGTAATACCGCAATTTTGGAAAGTACTTATAGCTTTTTAGTCAGGTTGGCTAAGTCATCACCTGTTAAATGTTTTACTTGAACCAGTGCAACTACAGCAGAAGAACTCTCAAAAACAGAACTTATCATACAGGCCTGAATGGTTCTAGCTAACTTTCCTGCTTGATCCTGACCATGGCCATGCACAACACCTGACTTAAACTGGCAATATGAGTTCACATACATTTCATCCAAAACGAGATTTACATATCACTGTCTTACAGAAAGACCACGTGCTATACTCTTAAGAAGACTGTCATTATCTTGATCAGGTGACACATGTAATGCATTTGATATGCGTTTGAGATGTCTAGAATGAGGAAGAAAGGTATTGTTTGATTATGAATAGCAGCATAACAAGGAGAACATATGTAGTAAATTAGAAATGAAAACTGAAAAAGAAGGCAGGTATATAACTTCTTGGACACACACAGGAGTTAAAACTGATGGCTTAAAAACACTGCTTGCTTTCGGAGTCTGTAAATTCTTCATCTGAGTGAGATTCAATGAAAGTCTCAAGATCTGACAGCTAGCCTTTGATATGGTTAACTATTTTCTTGTAATGCACCTGAGGTTCCATCTCATTATCTGTATGGCATACAAAATAATTGTTCAGAATGTCCCTTTAATTATGGATCATCCTTACCTACATTTTCCCTTTTCACAAACACTGATAGCCCCAACAACAGTGACACTTTTTCCCACCTCAACTTTTGGTACCCCACTGATTGACAGAGTGTAAAATATAAATTCATTTTCACTACTTTCTATCAACCATCTGTTTCCTAAACAGTCAGCAAGGAGGGTTTTACAATATTTTAAGCCTACAAAAATCTACAATTTTGTCTTGCTCAACGAGTTTTTTAAATTTTTCCTCCTCCCTTTTCTGAATGTCTTTACGCCTATCATCTGGAGTTTTTCTTGTTGATCGACTGGGTTTGGTTAAATAACAGGGAAGGTTTGGGAAAATCCCAGGGAGAGCACCAGACTTTAGTGTAGGCCGGTCTTTTTTTCTTTGTTTTTCTGTCAGCATTGTGATCAATGTAAGTCTCAAATATTTTCACATCTTCAGGAGCAAAGTGTTTCGCACAGACTACACTATATGAAGTAGGGTTCAATTTGTCTCTGGGGGATACATTTCAACCACGAAGCTTTCATTGCATCATCCTTAGGAAATCTGAACCCTACTTCATATAGTGTAGACTGTGCGAAACACTTTGCTCCTGAAGACGTGAAAATATTTAGGACTTACATTGATCACATCTGTCTGTCTGTTAGGTCATCAGCCCAGAGGCTGGTTGGATCCTCAAATATCACCACCAAAGGTTATGCGGTTATAAGGAAACCCCAAAAACCAACGGCAGCACCAAAATGAGGCGTACTAGGCAAGATGAGGAGTGAGGTAGTTTGCCATTGCTTTCCTCACTGGGTCAGAAAGTACTATTGCAGCACGACTGACTCTATGAGCAGCACCTTTCATAACACTCAGATGCACTAGTCATGCTCTGAATGTCATTAGTCATTACTCAGCACTACCCATACCCCAGCAACTTCCATATTGTCACAGCCATGGATGTTGACTGGGACTTCGGTGGAAGCTACACTTTACTCTGGCCTGTGCCAAGAGATGGATGCAAAAGTACTGTATCCATCAAGAAATGACAGCAGGCAGATTGATCACATACCTAACCTAAACTATAAGGACTATCTCAATAAGAGCTGTTTACGTAAATCCTGAAGTGAAATATATAGGGGAAAGGCATGCCATATACTTGAAACTAAAGAACTTAAAATCTGCCTTTCAGCAGCCACAATTATCCAAATAATGTTCACAATCACTATGTATTATATTCGCAAATAAAACTCATAACATTCGTTTAGACAATACCGACTCCAATCCTCAGACCTTAATGCTACTCTCGATCGTTCAAAGATGTCGAATCGAGAAGCCGGAATTGTTGGAAATGTGGGTTTGTTTTGGTTTGTTGTTATCGTATGTAGTCGGTGTAATTTTATGAAATTTGACGATAAATGTTATTCTTTGTAGAATATAAGTGTGCGAGTGTATTTATATGAGTCAGTGGATACATAGGATCTGTAATTATATGCAGTAATGTGAGAAGTTGCTTTTTTATTGTGTTTTACTCATTAAAGAACATGAGTGCATTAGGTGGACGAGTTTTTAGTCTAACTATGGCAATGCCTCTCATACAACTATTCTTAAATTTCCTACGGAATGTAATATTAGAAGAGAAATCTATTAGGAATATACATCGCGATTATTTTGAAGTCCATGGCAAAACCATTGCGTGCATACATCATTTTGAGAATAAGTGTGAGGTTAGGAAAGCCAGTTCTCGAATTCCAAACTATTCGTGTTCCTCGAAAAATATTAACTTAGACAGAATATAATTGATATTGTGTTATTCCGTCAGTGTCTATGTGCTTCAAAGTGTCTAGTGATTTAGATGCAATTGTATTTTACAATAATCTGTTCTTTGCCTGCGAAAATGTTCGGCTAGATCTTGGAGTATAACAAAAATTATAAGTGTGACAGATGGAACAATCTGTATACTGTTACACAAAAGAAACAGTGACTTAGAGGGATTAGCTGGGTTTGTAACGTAGGGTTTTACACTATCAACATCTTCCGATTCATGCTGTGGCTATCTGTTATCGAGCAGACTGTGCCGAACTGAAGCTCGTGCATGTGGTTAAATATCAATGTTGAGTCAATACAGTTTTTGCACTCAAGTTCTTTAATGTGGAAAAACCTATTATATCTTTAGTGTATGAACGTTTCATTACAAAGTTTACTATCATTGTGTGAAGTGCTGTTATGCTGTATGTCAACATTATATTAACATTACCAGGGCTGTTCATTGGGTTAACATAATCATTTCGAGTGTACTTGATCTGAGTGACTCAGGCGGTTAAGGCGCTGACCTTCTGATCCCAAGTTGGTAGATTCGATCCTGCTCAGTCCGGTGGTATTTGAAGGTACTCAAATACGTCAGCCTCGTGTCAGTAGATTTACTGGCACGTAAAGGAACTACTGCAGGACTAAATTTCGGCATTTCGACGTTTCCGAAACCCGTAAAAAATTTAGTTAGTAGGACGTAAAGCCAATAACATTATTATTTCGGATGTACTTCCCATTCATTGGGTGGTGAATTTAAGAAATTATCCACCACTTCAAAACTAAGGCAACAAGTTTTGTTTCACAGTTCTCGTGAGAGCGAAAAAAATCGAGGAATTTCACACCTTAATTTATTCTTAAACATTCAAAATGATGTTAGAAATATCATTTTAACAGTTTTACCATGTATTTTCATCTATCCAGCGAAGTGAAATCTAAGAGAAAACGTTACTTGACGAATTGAAATGTCTAAATAATCAGCTTGTTGGTCTCTTTTCTAGTAGAATATACGTGTGATTCTAGTTGATTATATGTGGTGCGTACTTGTTGGCGAAGCGATTTCATACGTGTAAAAGCGATTTTCCTTACGATGTTGCATTTCTCATATTAAATTACCGCCGTTTATATAATATGTACGTGATATTTTCGTGTTAGCCAATACCAGCAGTCCGACTACTTCGGCCGCCATGTTTTTTTATATTACGGCCTGAGGATTGGAGTCGGTCTTGGTTTAGACGCCCTAATCGATCAGCTGATGGGCTTGATACAGATTCGATTCGTGACAAAATGGCTGCCAATATTGGCCCACGTGTAGTCGACGTGTATGGCCACATTTAGATTCGGTTTGGTTTATAGCCCTCACGTGTGTGGTTCATTCACGATTTAATTATCCACCGAAATTTTTGTGTGTTAAATAGTATTCCAGTTTCCTTTTATTGGTTCTTTTATTGGCTATCTAGTTATTTTAAATGTGTTAATGATGTTTATAATATTTATAGGTTATTTCAGTACGTGGTGTAGAAGTGACAAAGTTACAGATTTTACCTCATTCATCAGCGAAGTTCGGAAGAAATGCGTTAAACCATTCACTGCAATAGTTTTGTTGATCTTCTCGTGTGAAGTCATCAAAGTCTACATATATGTTTTTAAAGTAGGGCCTACTTCGTCAAAAATTAATATTACTTTTAATGAAATCATCCTCATAAGAGTTACAGGCTTGAGAAATAGCACTGATGATTGAAACCGTTTGAACTGTTTATGCCTTTCAGCAGACTGCGAAGATGTAGCGGTGATGATAGTGGCAGAAGTTCATGTTGCCTACGATGTCTAGTAGCCTTTCGGGAACTTAATTTTCAATAGAAGTGTTCCAAAAGTAATTCTTGATTATAACGCATGCCTTCCGTCTTTTAATATTGCTCTTGTACAATTTGGCATCAATTATTATCTTCTATTTCCCACTTAGTCTTTCATTAACGGTTTTTTCCTATTTATTAGATGGTGATTTAACTTCTTGAGGCTCCCTTTCGAGCTCAGCGTTCTTTTCGTTTATTTGTTTTCATCTTTTGCTAACAAAATTAACTTTCCTTTGGAGATTGTTAATTTCCTTCCTTAAGATGATTCCCCTCTGATTATCAGCACTAATTTATTATTACCAGAGCTACAGCCTACAGAGCTAATACTAGGGGAATCCAGTATGGAATAATCATGAGTTGAAGGAACATCTGATTTGGCAAACTGGCATGAATAATTATGGAGATGTTCTTACCACGACGTTTCGTGATAAATAACGGTATTTCAGAAGTTTTGGAAAAATGTGGGGGACTGCTGTGGGGTCCATTTGCATCTCAGTCTTTGAATATCCACTTTTTCACCATTAATAAAAAAGCTGTCACACATTTTTCATAAGAATGGCCTAAAATGCAGATCACAGAACGGTCTTTTATCACTCAAAGGTAAATCTTGTCGTGGAATGGCTCTAGACTACTTAGAGAATAGAGTGGATCTTTTGGGAGTGAAAAATAATATCATTTCGCATTTGGCTGTTTATCATAACCCGACTTGCAACCCGGCACATAGGTACTTCGTGCATTTACAACTACCGAAGAATAGGAAAATATTTACACACTGCCGCTTTAAGCTGACAAAACGCGCGCCTACTTGCCTTTGCATCGACAGCAGCGTTGATAGCGACGGAGAACATTTACGCTGTGCCTGTTATCACGGTCAACATGATGCGTTGCTGTAGCGATAGAGTTAGTAAATAATACACTAGAGGTAGCATTGGCACCAGCGTCTATGAGAGAACCACTGTAGCGAACGGACTATGTTGAATTCTCAGCTATTTGGCAAAAGGCTCGCTCCAGTATACTCATCAAAGTAAACAGGGGCCTTTTGAAACGGTGCGGATATTGATATGGTTTAAAATTCTTGTATGCAAATATTCTCAGAGACTTCAGATGCTTCTGTCCAACAGAAGAAAAGCCCAAAAAGCATAAATAAAGGAGAAATGTGCGATAAACGACGACGGTGTTCAGTTGCAGTTATGTAACACAAAATCATGTTAAGTTCTTCAAATAACATACTTTTAGATCTTTTATCTAAATGGCCGGTACTTCCGGCTTAATTCTGTCCAACGACCGAAAACATTTTCACTCATGTGAAGCGAATGACAGCGTTTTTAAGCCTAAAATCCTTGGCGAGATTTTGGGACAAAATAGTCAAATTATTGTCATCGCTGTTTCTAAACTTGATTAAACGTGGAAATATGACAATCAGTTGTGGTTATAGTCGTTTTTAATTTAGCTTTTGCTGAAATGTTTCATTTGTTATACGTTTCTAAGTTGTAAAATAACTCCCTTTAATGGATAAGGAGGGTAGTAAATTGTATAATTGAAGAGAACTGAAAAATGATTTAAAAGCATTTATTTTACAGTATATATACCTTCTTCTAGTGTATTATTTACTAACTGTATGGCACTAGCTAGTTCCTCACCGGCCTTGGCAATCGCGTTTACGCATTGTAATCGGAGTGGTTTCATAACTCGACACGTGGCGCCGGCGGCCTAAGTTTTTGCGGTAGAAATGCATACTCCTCTGTGGAAAGGATATTGACTTTGATTGCCGATTTATAGTAATTTAGAGGTATGAAGAACGGGTAAAATTTCACATACCGGCCGAGTTGGCCGTGCGGTTAGGGGCGCGCGGCTGTGATCTCGCATCCGGGAGATAGTGGGTTCGAATCCCACTGTCGTCAGCCCTGAAGATGGTTTTCCGTGGTTTCCCATTTTCACACCAAGCAAATGCTGAGGTTTTACCTTAATAAGGCCACGGCCGCTTCCCTCCCATTCTAGGCCTTTCCTGCCCCATCGTCGCTATAAGATCTATCTGTGTCGGTGTGATGTAAAGCAAATAGCAAAACCACTTCACATAATCCTTACCAGTAGGAACCACTGGTTAATGTTCATTTGTCACTGGGGACGTAAGTAGATTCTTGGGGACTGGTACCAAATGATGTGACGTAATTAGTTCCTGGTACCAAATTAACTGAGTTCCTATTTCCTTGTACCAACTTTGGTCGCGCTGTTTAATTTATTCGTGGTTAGTTTCTATGGTTAAATAAATTCTTCGTTGCTATTTTAATCAAAAAGCTATTGTTAAACATGGATGTTATTACTTGCGAAGGTTGCTATGTCAAAATTACTGATTATAATGATTTCAAGAGTAAGTTTGGAGATGTGTAGTCGTTTTATGTTAACCACGGCTTGATAACTGGGGAAATGAATTATTCTTTAGGTGCTCTCCAATGAGGGATGCTAAATTTTGGTATGAATATTCCTTTAGGTTAGGTCCGGCTAGTGACAAAACCATTGGTCTGGATAGGATAGGTCCGGCTGGTGAAAAAGCCATTGGTTTGGATAGGTTAGGTCCGGCTAGTTACAAATCCATTGGTCTAGATTAGTTAGGTCCGGCTAGAGGCAAACCCAATGGACGGTGATGAAGCAAAGGAGGTCTGGGGGCGTAATCCCCCAGGTTAGGGCCACGATGCGGCTTTAGATCTCTAGCATTAGCGCGATCTACCCACCACTGTGTCCAATTTTACAATTAACACGCTTCGTTTTCTCCATACTGAACTAATGGTTCCCCCTGGACAATTTACAAAGGTTATTTTCCTCCTGTTGAAAATTATATTTCTATGTTTTTGTCTCATGAATTACAGGAGTGACATCAGCGCAACCTATGCTTTATAGTGGTGAGATTATAAATTACTGTATGTTAGCCCTGGAACATTATAAATGTTATGGCTGGCGCTTGCACGAATGGACTCTGCTATTGGCTGAAGATTTACCCAATGAAACGTCACTCCCATAATTCAAGACAACGAGATATTATTGTTATTAAATACATATGCTTATTCCTTCTATTCTTCCTCTCGACTAAAACGATGTTTAGTGTGTCGGTAACATTGCCTCATCGTTTTAGCTCTTTTTATACCGCATAAGTTGGTCAAACATCTCGCTGTCTTGAATTATGGGAGCTATGTTTCATTGCGCTGATCTTTAACCAATGGCAGAGTACATTCGCGCCACCACCACCCATGATTATTATCCCTTAAGTGCACAATTTATTATTTCTTTTAAATACGATGGCTTTCCCTCCAAAAATAATATATTGTTACCAGAAAAATATTAAAAAAAGTTATTTGTCAAAGTTAATATATTTTTATTTATTTGGATCAGTCAAAATGTTAAAAGTTTTGAATGTTTTACATAGTGGAATATGCAAAGCTGTACGATTACTATAGCTACTGCCAGACTTCAATCTTAGGGATGTCCTTGCTCACGAATTCTCTAAGGTAAACAACATTTTATTTGTTTCACCTTAAGTTTTTAAATTCTACACCACTCCAGCTGATTAGCAAGAAAGACCGTAAAATATAACATTGTCCAATTTTTTAATACACTAGCGAGTTCGTTTGCAAGGCAGAAGTAAATGGGCACTTGTAAAATTGTAGCGGTATAATTTTGGGGACTATGTGGAATTACCGCTACACCTGAGATCTGGTCGTGTTGAAATTAAAAGAAAACAAGAATGGGAACTATTGTTGTGCATTTAAAGTCCTTATTGGAGTAAATTGTAAAATAACGGTAGACTGATGCCTCACCATTGGATATTCCGTGGAGCTTTGTTGTTATGAAGTTGGTATTGGTTAGCTCGCCAATTGACTGTCAACTGTTTTTCGCGGCGCTCCCTGGTGTAAGCTGCTAGTACCGTGGTTGTTGTGAGGCAGCTTCGCTTTAGGCAACATGTCTTGGTTGCGGCCCCCAGTTACTATGGCCAGCAAGCGGTCTGTGTGTGTATTCATACCACCCTAGTGTGAGATTTCGTCGTGAATTAAATTACTGTTAGTGGTGGGTGGATGATAGAAAATTACGAGTATTTGTGTGCAGTTTTTCTGTTAAGACAAAAGTTTAATGTGACCGTTCCTTTCACCATCGGAGCATGCCGTAATACATGGGAATTATGCCACCATCGTTGTAAGTTGTAAAATAATTACATTGTGAAAAGGCATCAGCACCTTGGGTAAATCCAACATTGTAAACCATATAAAATATTAAGACCATATTGTTCTGGGACACTTCGTCAGTTTGTTGCTGTAAGCTATCCGATATGTCTGCTCACCATGTGACATTAATTATTTTTGGGGGTGGACGGAAAATTCATTCGCCTTACGACAATGTTAAAGCATAAGAACGGAAGTTTTGTGGTTAACATTATTGAATTCCGCCAATTTAAATATGCCCTACCAATTATGTTATATTTGGGCAAGAAAATGTTTTCAATTGAAAGTATTGTACTTCTATGTGACTTGAATCAAAGTTGGTAACTGTTATCATGTGTTTTCAAAAGAGCTGCTCTTTCAGCTGGAGCTATGGTAAATTAAATTACGGTACCTGAGGTTATTAATTGAAAATTTCTACCGGTGGAAAGAAAATAAATCTGAAAACAGTTTTACAACGTGTGTGCATAATTAGCCTCATAAAGGAGACTGAATATTTAAAATTAATGTAACGTTTGCAGATTTTAAACCCAAGTGAATACTGAAGCGTGCTTTGGGTTGAATTGAATTTTATTCCATTTTCTTTTTTGTTCAATTTTGTACCGGGTGGTACACCTCCATGCCGCTAATTCAAACTTTGCGCCAGTTGAAACTCCTCTACTGGAGGAAGTCTGAACTTTATCTACTGTGTTAATTCTCAAGTTTCTCAGAAGATGTCCCTACTTGTAAATTTTGAAGTTTCTGAACTGGGTCGTTTTCGATGTATTTTTGTTTTGTCTGTAGTAAGAAGTGTGGACATTCTCTTCCAGATGGCACTACTGAAAGACTACAATTATGCACCTTAGTGCGAAGTGAAAGAACTGTGTTTTTTGGAGAAATTTTGAATTCATAAGTTTGTTCTTTGTTAAATTTCTTTCAGTTATTGTTTAAGTTGGCAATAATAACCCTTTCTTTCCGCCAGTTTTGAATTTGACCAATAAGGAATTTCTGTAATTAATTTTCCACTAATAATGTGTTTCTTCTTCATCTAGTGTAGGGGTTTTCGTTGTTAGCCAATAAAATTCTTGTGGGAGGGTGTTCTCATTCCTGAAACGCCTCGAACTTTCCACGAGGGTATATAAACTGCTGATTTTCGGGTCTCCGCGCCACTTCAGTAACATCTATCAGTGTGTAAAGTACGTAGCAGGGGCGGGAAGCGCCTCTTTCTTCGGGCAGCAGTTCAACCACCAGGTAATGGCCGTTTAATAACTTATTTTCTTGCTAGCTCAGCAGTTTAACTCTCGGGGCAGGTCCGAAGCCTTTTTACCATGTAACTTTCCCTAAAATGTAAAGACACTTGGTACCAATTCTATCTTTTTAAACTACATATTGGGATAGAGAGTGCTTTACCCTCTCGAGCTCCCACTCATATTGCGTTGAGGTGAACTTATTTTCACAACCGTTTCTTCCTTAATGTAATGTAAATTGTCTCCTTCTATAAGTCACCTCTTTAGTATGGGATTAGCCCTTGCATTAGAGGCCTAGCGCCAAGTAGGTTTTAAATAAAGTGTAGTAGGAGTGCAAGAACGCCTCCTTTCAAGTTGGTATTTTTAGAGGCCATGTAATTGACCTGTTTCTTTACTTAATAGGCCTCAGTAGGTTGGGTATTTTTACCCCTGTTTTCATGTACTTGGAGGACAGCTTGAAAGTGGAGTTTGGTGTGGCCTTTGATAGGCTTGAACTTAAGAGCGGGTTGCTCTTTCTTAAAATTTGTTTCTGCGTGCCTCGAGGAGGCTTTACTGTGTAATTGGGAGCAAGAGCTCCAGGGCATGATTGGGGCCTTCTGCCCCGTTGTTGAATCTTGTATATAGTAAAGTTGAGCTCATTGCTCAAGAATTACGTGTCTGGCTCTCGGAGCCCAAATCCTGTAACACTGTAATTGTACATTTTTGCTTGGTTGCTTTGCTACTCTGTACCTGCCACTCTTGTTATTTCTTGATTTTGCAAAGAAAATATAACCTTGTTAAATTAACTTTAATTTCGTATTTTGAGACCTGTTCACCCCAGCACCTTCTTTCACCTCTGCACATCCACAATACTCCGTAACAAATTTTATTATTATTATTATTATTATTATTATTATTATTATTATTATTATTATTATTATTATTATTATTATTATTATTATTATTATTATTATTATTATTCAATTTTCCTTTCTTTAAATTTTGATTAATGGCTACTGTTTCTGAAGGTGCCCTCAATTTTATTGCATTGTTGTGGTATGCTTCCGCCCTTGTTATCTTGATAACGGCTTGATTAGCGCGCATTGTCGCGGCGTAAGTCAGTGTTGTAACAATACTTGAGATGTTTTGTCGCTCGTTGTTGTGTGCTAAACTTACGCCGTTGGTGTGATGAAATGGGTCACGAGATGAGTTTTAATTGCTTCACTGTGATTGTGTTCCCTTATAATTGTTTTCCTTCTATAATTTATTGTTTACTCTTTTGACGTGGGCTCTTTCTTAATTTAATTTTAGCCTACCTTTATGTTGCTTCACGACCATTATCGTTCTGTTGGGGGACGCGGATAGATGTTTTCATTTAAAACGCTTCCGTGTTCACTGAGGTATCTCAAACCATGTAATTATTTATTATATTTATGGCTGTTGGCCTTTAATTGTTTAATGACATTTTGGAAAATTGTAAAAGGGTAAATTAAAAGGGCGCGCGTACCCAGAACGGTGAACCTAAGGTATAAATGACATGAAAAAACATATCTTCTTTTAAAATAAAAGGGGTTGAAGCTCGAACAGTAATTTTTATGAACTGCAAGTTTAAGGGGAAAACTCAACTTAATTTCTTCTAGAAAATATTATTGAACCGTTTAAAAATGGTTGAGATTGTAGGTATTCTAGCTTGGTGACCACGCTTGGTGGTAATTCTTTGAAGATGAGCCTTGCCATTAGTTTTCTTTTAAAATTTAATTGATTTCAATTTGTTGTATATATTTAAATTGTACCACCCACCCGACTTATTGTCTTTCTTATATTGCATTAAATTTTGGTCCTTAAGTGTGACGGTGAGTGTTATTATAGTGAATTGCTCTACCCTTTAATTCCTTCCACCCTCTGTAATGGTCGTTGACCCATTGGTTTTGCCCAGATTCCATCGCTTCCATATCTTGTGTTTGTGTATATATCAAGGCCCTTCCGTCTGTAGTTGGCGTGATTCCGCGCCTCTTATCTCTTTGGTGGTTGTGCTAACATCGAAGACCTGGGTTGCGGTGTTGGGCCGCCTGTTGTTTGGTTGCCCATTTCTTCGATTGTTGGTGTGCCACAGAGGGTGAGTGGAATTTGGGCGCAGATATGACAAGCAAGAATATTCTCCTTTGCACATATACAGTGCTCTGCATTTACGGGTTACGTTATTTATACTGGTGAGGGTTATGTGAAGTTTTACCTGGAGAACGTTACATAGGTTAGTAGTGTTAAAATGATGAATCCTAAAGGTTACTGTACTTTCGGTAATATTTGCCGAAATAATGTCGTGAAATGAAACTGCAGAGAGATGGAATAGTCCATCTGACGTTCTAATACTGACTTTGATTGCCGATTTAATTTAGAGGAACGGAGGAGTATGTTACATTGACTAATAACGTTAAAATAATAAATCATAAAGGCTACTTACATTGGTATTTGCCAAAATAACGTCGTGAACTGCGGAGAGATGGAGTAGTCCAACTAACGTTCCTTAAATATGAGTAATAATAGTAACCACTTTTATTGTCCATAGCATTTAGATACATAGCAGAACTTACCACAACACGTTTCTTCTGACGTTAATCTTGAGATTTAAGTCATTGTTCAATGAGAGTTTTAAAATTCTTCAAGTGCTGCTGTTAGGAATGGGATGTGGTCAGAACATTAAAGTCATTTTTTTTACTTAAACATCCGGTGTATGGATAACATAAATATTTTGACTCAAACATGTTTAAATTTTAATTTCAAAATATTGTCCCCTTTTCCGGGGTCGCTCAGCCGGCTGCACGGGACTCCTACGGGTGGAACGTTCACAGAGCCGAAGTCGCTATATCGGGACATTATCTTTTAATAATTTATATTCGCAGGGCACTGGTGACAGGATATGTGACAGCTAGCACAATAAAATACACCAAAAATCAAGAAGCATATACTGGTAAATAATATTTTTTTCTTTTCATTCAGAGTTATGAACTTTACGGTTTTGTTTGAAAAATGATGTCCAGAATTCTCTGTGTTGTTAAACGTTCACGTCCTTTCTTGGACTTCTACATTTTAATTATAATTAAATTTCTTATCATATATTACTCCACTTCAGGTATCGATGGTGAATCGAAATAACTGTAAAATAAAAATTTCAACACGAATGAAAGTTCGTAATACACAATTAACAGTATTCCATTTAAATTAAATCCATTCATTTCCAATGATACTTTCCTCCTGAGTAATTGAGCATTCTACCTTCAGAATAGTTCATTTTACCATGTAGAGTTCCCTATCAATCTCAACATTATTATTAATTATTTTTATCCTTTGCAAATTACCATACTAGTTAATTAATGTCCTAAATCATGCCTATATCATGATATACACACACAACGTCTTGATTTAAAATCAGCAATCATTTAAATGCCTTAGGCTTCATAAGTATCTTAATTATGTTTCATTTAAATTATAAGTTACCATCTCTAGCTCATAAATAATGATGGGCTACGTTTACTCCTATTCTCAAACTGTATGTCACAATTTAACCCTATTCTTATCGTATTATTCCATTTGAATCACATTAATAAATTGATTGGGATTGTGATTATTATTTCCCTACAGCTCAATAGCTTTGCAACACTTTACACTTGAATCATTTATCCATTATTTTCTTAGATTATCAACAGATTCACTCTCAGATCTTACATTTCATTCAGTTTCTTATATTCCCCTTTTTCTCAGATTCTTTGGTTCATTCCCTATTTCCTGATATCTCGCTCCATTGGGTTCAATTAATTAATCATCAAAAATGTACATTTATAATAATAAATCCTCAGTTGGAAATATAGAACATACTATCAAAAAACAAAGGTCCTGAGTTCGACAATAATCAGAATCTCTCGCAATGTTAATACACACAGAGTCCTGAAAACCCTCATGAATAAACACCAAATTAAAGTTCACAGATCCAAATATACATCACAACCACACAAAAATCTCAAAATTTACGGGAATAAATTATTAACGTATGGATTTTATTATTATATCACGAGCCCTCAGATACATGGTCGCCCATTTGACAGTTTGTAAGGGGGGTCCAGACCTGAGGGTATGAAGTATTTTTAATATTTAGGAAGATAAATGGTGACTTTTATTCTGCGGTAGAATAACCCACGATATCCCCTGCCTGTTGGTGGGGGACGGTACTACCCCTTCTACGTAATACTGACTTAAATCATTTTCCTGAAAGGAAAACACCTGACTACATTAGATTTTTGATTTTTCCTGAGGGCTAGGGGTGGGGCGCGGCCCCACCTTGCCCCCGAGTATGGGTGCCCTTGCTTAGATATTGCAGATGACCCTATATTTCGATACACGCTACTCATAGCAAAGAATATAGACACAGAATGAGAAGACAAACGACCACGATCAGACAAAAATGATCAACCACAGCCATGTACGATCAAGGATAAATTCCGATAATACATGCACAAACGCATGAAACCAAATCATAGCAAGCACATCTTTAATTTGTTGTTGAGATTACTTAATTATATTATTATTGTTATTATTATTACTATTATTATTATTATTATTATTATTATTATTATTATTATTATCACAAAACACCAACGTGTACCCTAGTAGTCACCACGTGGTTATAATTCACTCCATTTCAATACAATTAGCCATCATGCACCACATTCGCCATATGGATTCGATTTCACATCATCAAGTTGAATTGGGCATTTTCGGCGTCTCAACAATCACTTCAACAAAATGTATATCTCAAAAACATGCTTAATTATCTCGTCCTAAGTCTTTACTTTTATTTCAATGATTATTATTCTTGATCTCATGAAATATCCCAAAGATATAAATATCCCGTGGGTGTCTAGGAATGAATACATTTTACGATCAGAATTAAATAGCCAGTGTACGTCTCAATTTCTATAACTATTCTAATTTGAATCATCGCTTTAATGTTGACTACTAAACGTATTATTACCCTTATTATTAATAAAAGTATTATTATTATTATTATTATTATTATTATTATTATTATTATTATTATTATTATATAATTCGCTGGGGCCATCAAGGACCACGTTAAGTTTTGTTGCATTTGACACTGAACTTGGCCTTCTTTAGAGCCCAAATTTGCCTCATTCTTTGTAAGTGGGCCTGCTTACGCTCCTCTGTCCAAGGGGCACCGTGTCTTCTCTTCGGTTGCTCGTCTCGGTTTAGCCCGTTCGTCAATATTTTCTTGCGGAAGAGATCTCTGTCAAGGGCGTCTTCAGCTCAGATATGTAGCCTTTGCAGGTCTTCTTTGGTATTTCTAAACCAGGGAATTGTGATTATGGGATTTGAATCAAAGAAGTGAAAGATTTCTTTAGTTAACTTTCTTCCATCCATTCTTTTCAGATGACCGTAAAATCGTGCCCGTCTTTTTCTGATTGTGTCGGTAATTTTCTCTATTTTGCTGTAGACTTCCTCGTTGGATCTCTTTTGATGGATTCTGTAACCGCTCGACTTGGAGCGCGTACATAAATAAAAATAATAACAAATGTTACCGCAGTTCGGGACAATTACGGTTACCATAAATAATAATAATAATAATAATAATAATAATAATAATAATAATAATAATAATAATAATAATAATAATTAATCGGAATAAGGAGGTACAAATATGACGCAGTGGCGGAAAATTCATATAAACCAAATACAGGGAACACTTACAGGTCTAAAAATGACAACTAAGACAGGAAGTGGAACGTGCTGGGAAGCCCTACTGAGGTCCATGGAAACGTATGACGTTATGGGGGAGAAAAGACTTATAAGAAACACCCTCTAGCTCAACTATATTAAAAATGACAAAATTTTACAAATACAGTTCCATGACACGGAAACAAGACATACTTAAGTAACTTCACATACAATTTGATTTAACGAAGAAGGTGATGCTACATTAAAGGTATAGTTTAAACCGAAAGTATTTAATGGATAAAAGAATAGAAACTACGGCAATTGGAACCTAGGGTAAACTCGGACTCATCAAATAAAACTTTTAAGATGACATTAAGCGAAGAAATAATGAAACTCAAAAGGAATTAAACTAAATGAAACGAAACCGGAAAACATTGAGAATAACATTGCAAAAACACTGAAATAACACTTACTTCGGAAAGGCAGGAGTTCCCGAGGGCAGCAGCCCTCGAGCGCAAACGCTCGCTTGGGCGGTCGGATGGAAAAGACGCCGAGCACACGCATCATTTTCCGAAGCCGGCCACAAGGCCGGAAATGGCCCGATTACAATCAACCAATAAGATCAAACTTACCCTAGATTCCTGGACCTTTTTGCCAATAGGAAATCTCGTTACCATATATGGTAATTTTAACATCGTTTGCAATTGCACAAGTTCTGGAACATTACGATTACAACACCCAAAATTTCATCATAGGAAACCACACGTGTGGTACAGGTACAGGATGCTCCAAAATAAATCACCTTACAAATTTTACATCAGATTACATAAAAACTACATTTAAAAAAATCACTTCAAAACACTTTTGCATGTTGAAATGTTCATACAGTTCAATGTTTTTTGATGTTTCCATAATTTAAAAAAAATTACAAAATTTCAGTTACACAAAATTCCAGTAGAGTCCAGAGTTGCAAAAAAAATTAAATCCTTCAGACAAATAAAAAAATTAAAATTTACATTTCCAAACACACAGTAGTTTCAGTTCTCCGTCCCACCAACCGGTGACATTCTCCTCCTCCCAAAGTCGAGCTCTGCTCGACAAAAAAAATTTACCAAAAATAACAAAATCTAAATGAACTTAAAATGGAAGGCTTAATGGAGATCAGAATATTTTCACAACGCCACAAATTGCACCACACCACAATTTCTTATCATCGTTCTCTTCAGGAACGTCCATACAGGCAAAAACCAGTAGAGCGTTGGTATCGCTGTCAAACGAAGTCGTTGACCGCGGCCGTTGCCAACGTCTCCATCCTAATTGCAGTCCAACCATTGCTCACATACAGCCTCAGCACAGCCCACCCAACTTAGTGAACAGGTCCATAATTGGCGAAGGCAGATGGCACAGCACAGACTACTGTCACCATTAAACAGCTTTCCATTCCACCATCAGACATTAGTGGCCAATAGGTGCGTTGCAGACTCCAAATAGATATCCCAGGTTGAAATGTCAGTGGCATCGCAGTAACTGGAACATAAACATACGCAGCAGAAATTTGGAACTGAAGAACTTAGGCCACTGGCCTGAACTATTGATGACTTTAAGAGGAGCCTTGAGTTTCGAGGGTGGGTTTTTTGTGTTTTTTCATTAACAATTACAAGCCTCCTTAGGGAGATTCCCTCTCATGTTTCTGGGAAACCCCAGCCCTCCTGGCAAGTGCTATTTCAGAATTTCAAAATTTAGGAAAATTAAAAAAAACTAAAAGAAAATTTGCCAGAGTTTACCCCAGTGCCAAAACATTATAAAATCCCTAACTAATCATCAATAAACTTCTAAACTTACCCCAACAGACATTACATTAAATTATATCTAATATGATTATAAATAACCCTTCCCATTACAACTAAAGTAACTTAACTATATTAACTACAAAACCCGAAAAATAGTGCGCGCCAATCAATTAAAATTTGCTTACAACTAATTCCTTATAACTACCAAATTAAGTTACCGTGTGCATTCTTAATCACCCAACATTAAGGAACAGAACAAAACAAATAAACGGAAGAATTTAGAATGTTACAAGGGAACTCAAAACCGAGAAATAATTAATTACGTTAGCTTGCAACCACTTCCAATGAATTGAGGATAGTAAGTCACTATTTATTTACCCTGTCATGTACTCATGAAATTTTTACATAGATAGACTCACATTACGTATTACGTGTCACACCAGTCAACTTAAGGCGCAATCAAGCCAGGAATACCAAATGAAAATCATATTACTTTATCAACAGGAACTCAAAAATGAAAAACAAAAGCGATGCAAGAGTGCACATGCAGACATCCAACTCACTGATATAAGAAATAAAAAGGTACAAGAACAACCTTCATACCAGAGATTACCAGATAACCGCACGACACACAAAACTACCAAGCTTATCTGTCCTTTGACATACACACAGACAACATCAAACCACCAAAACAAGTGCGACGATCACTGAATCAGCATAACCAACGAATGGTAAAAGGCACGGACGACCTCAATACTGACTCTCATCACATGACATACAAACACAGTACACATACATACACACACACACACACAAAAACACCCGTGCGATGACACATCAAGAAGTACCCACAAAATAAAAGGACAGAACATCAGAATATGACCTCAAGTACCCTTGAACTTATCACACGACAATGAGACTCTTAGGACCAATTTTGTACTCCTAGAAGAGGAACGGCCTCTCAGCACCTTAACCCTAAGTCTCAGTACACACACACACCTACGCCTACCAAAGGCACAATTATATACAAAATTCGTAGGACAGATACAGCACAGCTACAAATTTAGAACTGTACTCAGTCTACAGAATCCCATACTTCTACAAATTGAGTACATAAATTTGGAAGACACGAACCCGTAATGCAAGACATTCTTACTATCGATAAACTCGAACAAGACAAAACAAGCAGAAAATTTAACTGAATGGCTTAGCCAAATTACGATACCCTCAAAATTTCACTAGTGACAAATTTAAACTAACAGAACATTAAATCTTGGCCATCTGCAGACCTACTATGAATTTACCAATTTATAGCTCAGCGTAAGAACACCAAAATGAACATTTGCAGAAAATCTTCCTAGCCGTAGTTTATACAATAACGAGGGACATCATTTTCCATCTAGGCACCTAATACCAAGAAAAAGATTACGAGGAATCTCATACCAGATACACTAGATTTCCAACATGTCACGAGCACAAGTGCAGATCCGTAACCCGTCAAATTTGCCCAAAATGAGCCTCAGCATTACCAGGTCTAAAGATATGGTGAACACGTGTCACCCTATGAGCCTATCCAAGTCCTCATAGAACCCTCCCTAGCAAATATAGGAATACACGGGTAAATAAATATACGTGACAAGGAAACAGACACACGATGGAAAAGCACAAGACAAACTAGGAAACTTAGGTAATTTAGCAGCTAGTTGGGAAACAGTCACCAAAATAGTCCCATACCTACTTGGAAACGAACCCAGATCCAGCAAAAGACCAAAAACAACACAACATGACCGGAAATTTAAGTACATACAGAGCTACAACATGACGTAAAAATTACCTTTAAAAGATCACACACGTGGAATACTGCCAAATATAACATACCAGGCGACAAGAAACAAAATTTTGAAAATAATTTGTCGAAACACGAGATTTACGAACAGGAAAACACTCGAAGAAATAGCCGAAAATTCACAACATAACCTTAAAATAGTTGCCGAAAATTTACCAAAAGAGAAATTGCAGAAAAACTAAGGAAACTCCGTGCTAAAATTCAACCAGAACACAATGATCACTCTGACAATTCACACCACAATTTACGTATCTAGAAGAAGAAAAAGAAGATGATTACGACACGAGAAACTTTTATAAGATTGAATTGAGCGCTCATAATCTCGGAAGTTAGTCAAGCAATCATCTGTTTTCAACACAATACGCAACTCAACTGTTTGGGAGATAACATTAGGTCATGCACTGAAGTACAGCACTTAGCATAATTTAATGACATAGCCTAAAGCAACAAGTACTCCCACAGGTGTTACGATGAAAACACACGAATTGAAGAAAAAAAAACTTGACATAATCAAATATATTGAAATTTATCAAAGAAGACTTTCGGAACGCGCACACAGCACACGACATGTGAAGATATCACTTTACTAAAAAAACCGTGGTCAAGTGAAATCTTGCCACACAGAAAAATTTATTGAAACTAACGAAACCAAAAACTTGTTACAAATAGTGACGCACTATTTCCTCCAACCGTTAATTACAAGAGAAACACAGTACCGTAACACAAGACTGCACATCGCGGAACGAAAAACACGTGGTGAGATGAACTCGCGCAAGAATCACGAAAACAAAAGCGGGAATTAAGAACACACACGGAACACTTACAACCTATATTCAAACTTAAAAAATTTAAAATTAATTTTAGAAAAGTTAGCCGAGGATGATCATTGTAAGCCTTCGCTCCTTTCCATAACACACGCTCTGATATCAAATGTAACGTTCACTTTCGAGCGTACATAAATAAAAATAATAACAAATGTTACCGCAGTTCGGGACAATTACGGTTACCATAAATAATAATAATAATAATAATAATAATAATAATAATAATAATAATTAATCGGAATAAGGAGGTACAAATATGACGCAGTGGCGGAAAATTCATATAAACCAAATACAGGGAACACTTACAGGTCTAAAAATGACAACTAAGACAGGAAGTGGAACGTGCTGGGAAGCCCTACTGAGGTCCATGGAAACGTATGACGTTATGGGGGAGAAAAGACTTATAAGAAACACCCTCTAGCTCAACTATATTAAAAATGACAAAATTTTACAAATACAGTTCCATGACACGGAAACAAGACATACTTAAGTAACTTCACATACAATTTGATTTAACGAAGAAGGTGATGCTACATTAAAGGTATAGTTTAAACCGAAAGTATTTAATGGATAAAAGAATAGAAACTACGGCAATTGGAACCTAGGGTAAACTCGGACTCATCAAATAAAACTTTTAAGATGACATTAAGCGAAGAAATAATGAAACTCAAAAGGAATTAAACTAAATGAAACGAAACCGGAAAACATTGAGAATAACATTGCAAAAACACTGAAATAACACTTACTTCGGAAAGGCAGGAGTTCCCGAGGGCAGCAGCCCTCGAGCGCAAACGCTCGCTTGGGCGGTCGGATGGAAAAGACGCCGAGCACACGCATCATTTTCCGAAGCCGGCCACAAGGCCGGAAATGGCCCGATTACAATCAACCAATAAGATCAAACTTACCCTAGATTCCTGGACCTTTTTGCCAATAGGAAATCTCGTTACCATATATGGTAATTTTAACATCGTTTGCAATTGCACAAGTTCTGGAACATTACGATTACAACACCCAAAATTTCATCATAGGAAACCACACGTGTGGTACAGGTACAGGATGCTCCAAAATAAATCACCTTACAAATTTTACATCAGATTACATAAAAACTACATTTAAAAAAATCACTTCAAAACACTTTTGCATGTTGAAATGTTCATACAGTTCAATGTTTTTTGATGTTTCCATAATTTAAAAAAAATTACAAACATATTTCAGTTACACAAAATTCCAGTAGAGTCCAGAGTTGCAAAAAAATTAAATCCTTCAGACAAATAAAAAAATTAAAATTTACATTTCCAAACACACAGTAGTTTCAGTTCTCCGTCCCACCAACCGGTGACAGATTCCATTTCTGTTCCTCTCACAATTTTGCGTTCTTTTTTCTCCAGTTCTTCAAGGAGTTCCTTGTTGGCATTTAGAGACAGAGTTTCGGCTGCATATGGAACTACTGGCTTCAGAACTGTTTCATAGTGACGTATCGTGGTGTTTTGGGAAATGCATTTTTTTGTTGTAGATTGTGCCGAATGTTTGGTAGGCTATTTCCAGTTTGCGTGCTCGCTCCTGAAGTGCTTCTTTGTCCAATCCATTTTTCATGATGATCTCACCCAGGTATTTGAATTTGTCTACTCGGGTGATGTCCCCATATTTTGTATGGATTATTATTATTATTATTATTATTATTATTATTCCAGAGGTACCCGTGGAGCAGAAAGAAGTGAAAGAAGGTGCTGGGGTGAATGGGTCTAACTACAATATCAAAGTTAATTTAAAACTTTAACAAAGGTTATATTTCTTTAGAATTTCAAAAATCAACAAATAACAATATAACAGGTACCATTAGCAATTTTGGAACAAGTCAAGGAAATGACAATATTAGTGAATTCGACATGTCCTGGGCTTCGAGCCCCTCGCTTTACAATGCTTGAGCTCCCAGCTCAAATTTACAATTTAAAGAAGGACAATTTTAAAGGGCAGAAATCCCCTAATTTAAAGAGCACTTGCTCTTAAAATTGCAATATCTAGCCTCCCAGAGGCACACTTCACAATTACAAAATTTGAGAAAGAGCTAACAGGCTCTCCGTTTCCTTTCAGCCTCCTCGAGGCAATATAAAAAATCGTACACTCTCTGGCCTTCCATGGCCCAACTTACAATGTGAAACAGGGGTATCTTGTACCCAACCTACAGGGCCTTTGCGGAAAAGAACATGTTAAGTAATATGGCCCAAAACACAAACTGAATGGAGGCGTACAGTGCTCCAAGACAGTGAAAACTTAAAAACCTAAAGGGCACTAGGCTGGTGGAACAGGGGCTATTCCCAAACTACTGAGGTGACTCGTATAAGGGTAAATTAATACATTACGGGAAGGAAGAAGAACAGTTGTCACGAAATTCAGATGCGTATTGTAGTGTACCTAGACACTTGTCAAGTTACCTTTTGATCAAAGCTAAATTTTATAATTATTTCGACTCATTGAAATTGATCTAGGAGTGTCTTATGCTGCGAGCTAATAGTTACGCTGTCCGCCACTGTAGCGCCGGCATTCAGTAGGCATGCTATGGAGACTGTACTACCACCTAGGATCAACCACGAAGCTAGACTCACTTTTACTCCTTGCACGCACGACAATAGGCGACTGTGGTTGTTTTGGAAAGGGAAGACACGACGGAGCTGCTTCTGTGATTACTGTTGGATTTTGACCGGTTTTAAGAGAAGAAAGGATGTGGGTTGTAATTGACCCTGGGTGATCACATCGCCAAGGGGCGATGCCCTTATCGCAGTTCTATTTTCTTTAATTTTTTTCTCTACGACCTTAGTACAATCTGTAAGCATCCACTTTTGTTGCCAGGAAATCTAAGGATGTGAGAAGGGAATCAGATAAATCCAGGTTAAATTCGTCTGGCTTAATGAAGTACTTAAAAGGATAATATTCTACCGTCCAAATCATCTTCGTGCACGAGAAAAGTATTCTGCCGTTACCAATTATAGACTGAAACCTACATCTTTTAAAGTCTAAATTAATTATCTATTATTTGGGGCTTTGTGTAACTGTTTGTAATGTTATTCAACGTGTTAATTCCTTATAATCTGAAAATCCCCATCAGGGAAGTGATTAAGAGTTGGAAATTGTTTCTTGTCACCATTCGGCTGTGTGTTTTTTCCTTTCTGGGTGGGTAGCCATTTTGTGGGTCTTCGTCATGTGACCCCGTCGCCATGACAGCAGTGTTTACATGTGTGTGGGCGTTGCCCCTGTCATTTTGACATTTGCCGTCTCTGTCCTTTGTTATGTGCAGACAGCTGACGGGCGGTTCGAGTGAAATTGTTGAATTCCGCGCTTGGGATGAGATGTGATCCTGTAATGCGTCTCTATTACTCCGTATGCTTTGCTGTTGTGAATTACTAATATTTAATTGCCCATAATTTTGGTCCTTGGCGACTAGTTCTAACTGTGAATCACTTAAATATTTGATCTGTTTTCTCCTTCCTAAAGTTTGTTTGTGTTGTATCTATTTATCGTGGATTTCACATGTTACTGCTCCGTTCTGCAGTTGAAGTGGTTTCGAGGAAACATTTTTCACTCTGAAATATACTATTGTGTGAAAACCTGGTTTGGAAAAAGTGATCAATTAAGTACCCCATTCTTAGATTCATTTCATTCGGTGGTTACCTATTCCTAGTTTACCCTCTCTGAAGATTTCTTGAAGGTACTGCTTTGTAAGCTCAGATTATTTTTCCTTTAAATTGGTTCCCATGTTTTTTTAATTTTAAAGAACCTGAAGGTCGTATAGTTAATTTAATTCCTTTTAATTTTACTTCATTGAATTTGAGCTTTATCTTTAATTACAATTTATTAATTTAATTTCTTTTAAATTTTCCTCTCTGGATTTGAGCTTAATTTTTAATTACAATTTATTAATTTTATCCTTTTTATTGCCTGACTGAATTTGAAATTTGGTTACTACTATTTAACCTTCTCTCAATAAAGTTTGGTGTAATTTGAAAGTGAATTATGATTTTAGTCAGTAAGCATTATTTCTCTTTCTGTCTACTTGACCTCTGTTTAGCCTAGCTATTTCCACGCCTTGTCACGATCTTCTTATGGGAAAATTAGTACTGATTTTTTTAATTTGTTTCCCTGATCGTGCAACTACTGTTGTGAAATACCTACCTTGTAAGTTCGCGACACAGTTACAAGCATAGTCACCTCAAACCAAGATGAAGGGAAGCTCGAGAGGGAATTTCACTCTCTATCCCCGATTTACTGTTAAAGATTTTATGAAGTATTTACATTGGCAGGCAGAAGTTATATTTTCAGAAAAGTTGTTGATTATTCGGATCTTTCCCTCGGGTTAAACTGCGGAGCTAGCAATAAAGAAAGAAAGAAAAAAAGATGTTATGTGGCCATTACCTTGTAGAAGCTGTAGCAGCTGACGAAGAGGCCTCCCGCCTCCTGCTTGACACACACACTCAGTAAGATGACGATCAATTGGCCAAGAGACGTGAAAATCCGCAGTTTATAAACCCTCGGGGGAAGTTCGAGACCGTTCAAGATTAAATTAGCCACACCCTATAATTTTTATTGGGTAATGTAAAAGTGACACTCAAAATCGAAGTAGAAGGCTGTGATAGGTTGAAAATTAATTACAGAAATTTGGGATTGGCTAGATTCAAAACTGGCGGAAGGAAAAGATAAATATTGTCAACCCATAAATAAATGAACATCAATTAGAAAAACCTTATGAATACAAAGCTTCTTTACATCAAAAGTTCATTCACTCCGCACCAGGGTGCATGATCATAGTTTTTTGGTAGTGTCATCTATGGGAGAATGTCCAAACTTCTTGAGGAATGGCAAACAAAACAAGTAGAAAATCACACAGTACAGGAAACTTTACAATAACAAAATTACATCAGATTTATGTGGTGACATCTTCTGGGTAAATTTATAATTTGGTCTAATTTCAATTTCACTGTTTCACCAGTAGAGGAGTTATTTTAGGCGCTAGATTTAAATGCGTGGATTTGGGGTGTACCTCCCGGTACAGACCTCTCCCACCCCCACCCCCCAAAAGACCTTCCTTGGGGTGACCCAGAAGAATACTGAAAAAATTATTTCCAGTTGAAGAAAATTTCGAAGGTTTTTGAAGTAGATAGGAAGAAGGTAATTTAACTCCAGCTTTATAGTGTCTTTGTAGTAGCAGAAGGTAAAATACGTGTTGATATACAGTTGAGGTCGCCCGGACCCCTCAAGTACCCTCAGATACACCTCTCCCGCTACTATGAGAAGGTTAGTCGTGTTGATGTTCGCCGCAGATTAGAAGTATATATACAGTCCTAGATGAGTTGGAGGTAGAGGCACCGCACTTCAGCCTTTGCCGGGAAGATGCACTCCGGCGCGCCGTTCAGAAGGAGGCCTTACTAGAGCGAAGAGGGCCCTTTCTTCTCCCTGGCTTCCCTCACAAGATGTTGAAATACAGCGGCAGCCAGCTGAGGGGGCACTGAAACAGTAAGATCACAGCGACAGAAAAGTGTTGTTGGAGATTTGAGAGTACGATCTTTATTGGTGATGCTGAGGGGCGGGTGGCGTAGGAGGGCTGGTTTGCCAATGGTGTGGATGTGCAGGAAACGGGGGCTTGGTAATGGCTGCAAAGGTATTGACATCAGGGAAATTAGAGGGGAAGATTGTATATACAGATCATATACAAACTATAATACGATAATCGGGGCGGAAGGCATCGAGCGATTTTTTTAAATATAACCCTCAAACTCCTGCTAAATATTAGCGGCTAGGAATATCAAAAAACTAATTATACAGGTTTAATCTGAGAGATGTGGACTCTAAAGATCCTCTCTGCGGCTGGATTGCTCACTAATAATGTAACGGGAGTCAGTAAATCCAGTATGATGCACGGCCCATAAAATCTGGGGGCAAGCTTGCCCGCGGGAACAAAATTCCTAACAATGACTTGATCTCCTACTTTTAAACTGGTGGGCCTCCTCCACGTTCACATTTTTCCCTAACCTTTTCATATGACACCTTAAGATTGGCCTTGGCCTTCTTCCATAGATCTCCAATATTATCGGGGTCTGTTGTCTCTGGTAGAATATAATTAAGTGACCAAAGGTTGGAGAGCGGCATGTTAGGCACAAATTTAAACATCAGAGAAGCAGGAGTTAACTTATGGGACTCATGAACCGTCGAATTCAAAGCGAAGGCCAATCAATGCAGGGAAGTATCCCACCTGGAATGATCATCATGATGAAATGCAATGAAAGCCGATCTCAGATTACGACTGACCCGCTCAGCCAGAGATGGCTGAGAATCATACGCCGAGGCAGTTACGTGCGATATAGACAGATCAAAACAGAATTTACGGAACAGGTTGGATGTAAATGCCTTAGCATCATCAAAAACTATATATTGACACGGACCAAAGGAAGCGAAAATGGTATTTAAACAAGATATGGTGGACTGGGCGGTAGCCAACTTAGTCGGAAATAACCAGGAAAACCTGATGAAACCATCTACACACACGAGAATGAATTTGTTGGCGTTCCCCTTTGACTGGGGGAAGGGCCCGACGTAGTCTATATAGAGGCGTTCCATGGGGCGCGACTCTTGATTTACAAGCTTTTACCAATTTTCTAATTTCGCCGTCCATACCTTTCACAATAAACATCTCTCGGATCTTTTCTCAGGTTTTGAAGATGCCTAAATGGCCCCCTAACGTGCTCTCATGATAGTATTTGAAGATCATAGGTACAAGCACGACTGGAACCACAACTTTCATCTTTTGATCATGCCTCGACGGGCAACATAAAACCCCGTTCCTCAACACATAAGGGACGACATGTTCCCCAGAAGAAAGGGTTTCCATAATAGGGGCCAGCACTGCATCTTCACGTTGATATTTTTCAATATCCCTAAACAACATGGGGGCATCATTTAGAATGGCATTAATGCTCGAAAGTATGGGCGTGGGAAGGGAAGAACATCTTCCTGTTCGGTGGTCTCCACATCATGAGCAAACATGCGGCTTAGTCCATCCGCAACAACACTTTCGGATCCTCTGATATGCCTAAGATCAAATTGGAAGGCCAAAATCCTGATGGCCCAACGGGCTATACGACCAGTACGACCCGGCCGAGCTAAGACCCAATTTAAGGCTTGGTTATCTGTTTCCAGGTCGAACTTAACTTGTTCCAGATAGAGGCGGAACTTCTCTAATGCAAATAAGACTGCCAAACCATCAAGTTCATATATGGAGTACTTGGCTTCTTGAGCAGATAATGTCCTAGACGCATAAGCTATGGGTCGTCTTCCGAGTTCAGTTTCTTGAAGAAGGACAGCAGCCACCGCCGATGATGAGGCGTCGGTTCGGACAATGAATTTCTTGGAAAAATCAGGCATCGCAAGGACCGAGGCATTACAAAGAGCTAATTTCAGATGTTCAAGGCCGCCGCTCTGTTAGCGAAGTTAGGAATAAATTTCCTGAAGAAACTCACCATGCCGATGAACCTGGCAATACATTTGATATCCTTAGGAGATTTGAAATCACGGATGGCCTGTGTTCTAGAATGATCAATAGAAACACCATCGGGCGACACAATATGCCCTAGGAATGACATGGAAGACTTAGCAAAAGCTACCTTAGATAACTTCACAGTTAGCCCGGCCTTACGAAGGCGGTTAAGGACCTCTTTTAGATGATCTAGATGTTCTTCAAAGGTCTCAGAAAATACGAAGACATCATCAAGATAATGGTACCAGTATTCGAACTTGATGTCGGAGAAGACCCTATCTAGCAGCCTCGTGAGCACGGCTGCCCCCGTGGGGAACCCGAAAGGCACGCGGTTGTACTCATACAAGTTCCAATCCGTGGCAAAAGCTGTTAGATGTTTAGATTCTTTAGCTAGAGGGATCTGATTGTACGTCTGATTAAGGTCTAAGATGGTGAAGAACTTAGCTTTCCGAAACCATGAAAAACAAGAGTGAAGGTAGGAAAGAGGAACAGATTGTAACACCACCTTCCGAATTAAAGCCCGATAGTCAATCACAGACCTGAACCCACCTTGGGGTTTCGGAACTAGGAAAATGGGCGATGAATACGCCGACTTAGAGGGTCGAATGATACCATCTTTTAACACCTGGTCGATGATCTCTTTAAGAGCCTTCATTTTAGGAGGAGATAGTCTATAAGATGGAAATCTGACCGGGATCGAATTAGTAACCTCAATCTTGCATTCAATAAGGTCAGTAACACCACGAGTTTCGGAAAATACATCCGGAAATGATTGACACAACTTACGAATACTATCAGCCTGCTCCTCAGGTAGATGTCTAAGGTCTAACAAAATCTCATCCTGGGTAGGCGAAACAGATGAACATGACACAGATTTACATTTAAGCAAAGGAAATTTACAATATTTGTCAAATTTGAAAGTGCACGTCTTACTGTGAATGTCGAGCACTAGACCAGTAGAAGACATGAAATCCGCTCTCAATATTACCGAGCAAGACAAGTGCTTAGCCACAAACATTTTTACTTTCCAGGTGAATTTAGAAATACGAATTTTGGCGAATAGGAAACCTAAAATTTCTAATGAAGAAGAATTAGCCGATAAGCATTGGACTGAAGTCGAACAATAATCAGAAAGTTTACAGACAGACTTTAATTTTGAGTACCATTCAGCCGAAATAATGGAACAAACATACCCTGAGTCAAATAGAGCGGTAACGGGGCCACTATTCAACTCAATCATGAGAAAAGGTAAAAGTGCGGGGACTCCACCGATATTCTGGAATTCTTTAGGGCATTCAAATGTGGGGTTAGAAGAACTTGTATACTGTTCCGAGCTTTCGGTGGGTTTAACAGGGGCTGAGCCTGGAAAAGATGAACACACCGACTCAGTCGATGACAATAGTCATTTCCTATTATTAGAGTTCGCGGAGGTTGAACAGGGGGTGGGGTGCTATTGGCGTTAGGGCAATTATTGGCGGTATGTGAAAACGAGCCGTATTTAAAACATCCTTGTGATGACCCTGCTCCATTCTTTGTCCCACTCGATTTAATCAAAGGACACTTGTTGCGGAGATGGTCTGCCGACCCACAAGCATAGCATTTGCGGGTGGTGAAAGTTTGGCGAGGTTGGGACCGAAAGTTATCGAAGACGGAGAGGGCTCCTTAGCGACTTTTAAGGTGTCGGCATACCGCACTCCTTCGGCTGAGACAGTCATAGCCTCTAATTCAGCAAAGGCTTGAGGACGCGACGCGAAACACAGATATGATCTATAGGGTCTGCACAATTTGATCTTCTGGGAAATGAAGAGCAAATACCCTTGTGTAAAACTTAATATCTTGGATGAAGTCTGCCAGGTTTTCATCCAGTCGCTGTACTCTGAAATAGTACCTTTGAATTAATGATGACATTGCCCGAGCCGGAATGAAGTTAGCTAAGTGATGGGCGTGGAAGTCTTCTATAGAAGATTGGTCAGCTATTGCTTTGACTATCTTGTCCGAGAGGACGCCGATGGAGTAAGAGTAAATTATTTGAAGAATTTGAGAGTGTGAAAGGGAAAACACTAGTGCGTGATCTTGAAATTCAACTAAGAATCATAAAAATGAAATGACATCATTAGTAGAATTAATAGAAAACATAGAGATTTTCCTAAGCAACATAGCCAAAAGATGAGGCAGACTACTGAACCCAGGTTACATAGTTGGTAACGGCCTAGGGGGTGAAGAAACTTCAGACACATCATTATTTTAAAAGAAAGGTGGAATTGAGGTACGACGATCAGACTCATTTCCTAATGGGACAGAAGTTTGTTGAGCTGCTACAGATTTTCTGCTTTCTTCGCCCTTGGAAGAATCCTCCTCACTTACAATGTTCATCACGTGACTTGGTCGGTTTTGGGAGCAGCTGTCCCAGTTAACAATTGACCAACTTTATTGGACATATTTGGAAGATGATCAACTAAATTACTCGCTTCCTTAGCATGAACTTCCTTTAATTTCAGAGATAATAGATCGCTCAACCTGTTATAAAAATTGGAACAATCTTGCCTGCACTCTCTTAAGTTGATTAGGAGATGGATCACTCACTTCAAAAAAACCAACTACAGATGCTAACTCTTTGGTGTTGTCGGTGATAGTGGAGAGAGCCTCATCAATATCCTTCTCTCCCAAAGTTGGGATACTAATTGGTAATTGTAATGATTCTTTGAGCTTGGTGGTATCTGCCACAACCGTGCCTCTAGATTGAACATTTCTAATAAGCAATTCGTAAATCAATTCCACGTTGCGCAATACCCGGGATGGAGGACTTCGCGAGGACCGGACATGATGAGAGGAATTTACAAATTTAGAAAAGAAAAAAGAAAATCCAGCGACTGAGAAAATTCTTAGAGTCCGAAATGGATTCTATGTTTAGCCATCAAAAGGGGCTTAATCGCGACCCATTCAACCACGCTCTGCTACCACTTGTTCCGGGGGTACCCGTGGAGCAGAACGAGGTGAAGGAAGGTGCTGGGGTGAATGAGTCTAACTACAATATCAAAGTTAATTTAAAACTTTAACAAAGATTACATTTCTTTAGAATTTCAAAAATCAACAAATAACAATATAACAGGTACTATTAGCAATTTTGGAACAAGTCAAGGAAATGACAATATTAGTGAATTAGACATGTCCTGGGCTTCGAGCCCCGCGCTTTACAATGCTTGAGCTCCCAGCTCAAATTTACAATTTAAAGAAGGGCAACTTTAGTAAAGGGCAGATATCCCCTAATTTAAAGAGCACATGCTCTTAAATTTGTAATATCTAGCCTCCCAGAGGCACACTTCACAATTAAAAAATTTGAGAAAGAGCTAACAGGCTCTCCGTTTCCCTTCAGCCTCCTCGAGGCAATATCAAAAATCGTACACTCTCTGGCCTTCCATGGCCCAACTTACAATGAGATACAGGGGTATCTTGTAACCAACCTACAGGGCCTTTGCGGAAAAGAACATGCTAAGTAATATAGCCCAAAACACAAAATGAATGGAGGCGTACAGTGCTCCAAGACAGTGAAAACTTAAAAACCTAAGGGGCACTAGGCTGGTGGAACAGGGGCTATTCCCAAACTACTGAGGTGACTCGTATAAGGGTAAATTAATACATTACGGGAAGGAAGAACAGTTACAAGCATGGTCACCTCAAACCAAGATGAAGGGGAGCTCGAGAGGGAATTTCACTCTCTATCCCCGATTTACAGTTAAAGATTTTATGAAGTTTTACATTGGCCGGCAGAAGTTACATTTTCAGAAAAGTAGGTTACATAGTTGATTATTCGGACCTTTCCCTCGGGTTAAACTGCGGAGCTAGCAAGAAAGAAAGAAAGAAAGATGTTATGTGGCCATTACCTTGTAGAAGCTGTAGTAGCTGACGAAGAGGCTTCCCGCCTCCTGCTTGACACACACACTCAGTAAGATGACGATCAATTGGCCAAGAGACGTGAAAATCCGCAGTTTATAAACCCTCGGGGAAATTTCGAGACCATTCAAGATTAAACTAGCCACACCCTCTAATTTTTATTGGGTAATGTAAAAGTGACACTCAAAATCGAAGAAGAAGGCTGTGATAGGTTGAAAATTAATTACAGAAATTTGGGATTGGCTAGATTCAAACCTGGCGGAAGGAAAAGATAAATATTGTCAACCCAAAAATAAATGAACATCAATTAGAAAAAACCTTATGAATACAAAACTTCTTTAAATCAAAAGTTCATTCACTCCGCACCAGGGTGCATGATCATAGTTTTTTGGTAGTGTCATCTATGGGAGAATGTCCAAACTTCTTGAGGAATGGCAAACAAAACAAGTAGAAATTCACACAGTACAGGAAACTTCACGATAACAAAATTACATCAGATTTATGTGGTGACATCTTCTGAGTAAATTTATAAGTTGGTCTAGTTTCAATTTCACTGTTTCACCAGTAGAGGAGTTCTTTTGGGCGCTAGATTTAAATGCGCGGCTTTGGGGTGGACCTCCGGGTACTATTATTATTATTATTATTATTATTATTATTATTATTATTATTATTATTATTATTATTATTATTATTATTATTATTGTTACCGTGTTTTAGTGGTAGGTAGAGGTGAAAGAAGGTGCGGGCGTGAACGGGTCTCAAACTACGGAATCAAAGTTAATGTAAAATTTAACAAGGTTATATTTTCTTTTTAAAATGAAGAAATAACAAGCATTGCAGGTAGAGAGTAGCAAGTCGACAAAATGAAGGTACAATATTTACTGGATTTGGGCTCAGCGCCCTTACTTCACAATTCGTGGGCAATCAGCTCAACCTTACTTCAAAATAAGTTTTACCAGAGGGGCAGAAAACCCCATTCATGTTCAGGAGCATTTGCTCCAAATTACACTGAAAAGCCTCCACGAGGCATACAACACTCAATTTTCGAAACAGAGCCACTCGCTCTCAACTTTAAGCCTCTCAAAGGCCACACCAAACTCCACCTTCAAGTTGTCCTCTCAGGACATAGACACAGGGGTAACATACCCAACCTACTGAGGTCAATTAAATGAAAAAGGGTTATTACAATGACCTCTAAAGAAACAATTTGAGAGGAGGCGATCTGCACTCCTAATGTATTTGTTTCAAAACCTAATTTGGCTCTAGGCCGCTGATGCCAGGGCTAATCCCATACTACGGAGATAACTTTAGAAAAGAAACAAATTTACATAATGTTAAGGAAGAATAGGTTGAGAAAATAAGTTCACCTCAAAACAATATGAGTGGGAGCTCGAGAGGGTTACGCACTCTCTATCCCAATACGTAGTTTAAAAGATAGAATAGATACAAGTTTCTTTACATTTTTAAGGAAGGTTACATAATGGAAACACTTCGGACCCGCCCCGAGAGTTAAACTGTTGAGCTAGCAAAGAAAGAAGTTATTAATCGGCCATTACCTGGTTGTTGACCGCTGCCGGAGAAAGAGGCGCTTCCCGCCCCCTGCTATGTACTTTACACACTGAAAGATGGAAGAGAAGTGGCCCAGAGACCCTAAAATCAGCAGTTTATATCCTCTCGCGGAAGGTTCGAGGCGTTGGGGGAATGAAAACACCCTCCCATAAACTCTTTATTGGGTAGGATACAGCAACATATTCAAGTTGGGGGAAGATACCTCTGATTGGTCAGAAATTAATAAAAGAAATTCGGGATTGGCTAAATACAAAACAAGGGGAAAGAGAGGGGTATACAGCCAACTTAAACAATAACAGAAAGAAATTTAACAAGAAACAAACTTTTGAAATAAAAATTTCTCCAAAAAAATAGTTCTTTCACTCCGCACTAGGGTGCACTATTGTTGATCTTCAGTAGTGTCCTCTAGAAGAGAAAGTTCACACTTCTTTCTACAAGCAAAACAAAAATATGTCGAAAATGACACAGTTCAAAAACTCTAAAATTTCCAGGTAGTGACATCTTCTGAGAAACTTGAAAATTAATACCGTCAATAAAGTTCAGACTTCCTCCAGCAGAGGAGTTTCAACTGGCGCACATTTTAAATTAGCGGCGTGGAGGTGTACCGCCCGGTACAATTTTTATTACGGGGTTGCACGTGGAATGCAGAGGTGAAAGAAGGTGCGGGCTGGAATGGGTCTAACTACAAAGCCGAGAAATTAATTAAAATTTCATTAAAGGTTATATTTTCAAAACAGTCAAATTAACAGTTTTGATATAGAATTTCCAACTTTAACAAATATCAACAAGTAATATGGTATCAGTAACAAAATTTAAGTCTAGGAACGACAAGATTTGGTGTTATAACAGAACTTAGGCTCAAGCCTTCACTTTACATTTTCTGAGCTCTCAGCTCCCAAACACATATTTACCAAAGGGCAAAAAAAAAAAACCCAACAACATGGAACACTTGCTCCCACTTTCGAATATCGATCCTCTCTGAGGCACTTTTACCACAAATAAAAGAGCTAACCCGCTCTCAATTTTTCAAGCTTATGAAGGTAGTACCAGACTTTTACACATGAGTGCCATCAAGGCAAAACTTACAACGAAACAGGGTATCTTGTACCCAACATATTGGGTCTTCGTTGAAAAAGAATAGGTTAAGCAATTGGAGCAAAATGCAAAACTTAATGGAGGCGTAAATTTGCACTCCTACACGAATCTTCTTAAAACCTAAGAGGCACTAGGCCGATGAAGCAGGGGATATTCCCAAACTATGGAGGTGACTCGTATACAGAATAAATTTAATACATTACGGAAGAGTAGAAGGACGGTTACGAAAACGTAGTCACCTCGAATTCAAAATGAAGGGGAGCTTGAGAGGGTAAAGCACTCTCTATCCCCGATTTTCACTTAAAGATATATGAAGATTTACAAAATTTTACATATTTAAGAGTTAGGTTACATAATAAAAAGGTTTCGGACCTTCCCCAAGGGTTAAACTGCTGAGCTAGCAAGAAAATAAAGATGTTAAACGGCCATTACCTTTGTGAAGAGTTGCTACCCGAAGGAAGAGGCGCTACCCGCCCCCTGCTACACTTCCATACACTAGGCTAGATGTTGTTCGAGTGGCTCAGAGACAGGAAAATCAGCAGTTTTTATACTCTCGGGGAAGATTCGAAACCTTTCATGAATAATTAAGACACACCCACAGGCGTTTATTGAGTAGCTTACAGTTGTTAAAGTTCAGAGTTTCTCCTGTAGAAGAGTACTTAAAGGTGGAAAATTCAAAAGTGCGGCGTAGAGGTGTACCAACCGGTATTGTTATTATTATTATTATTATTATTATTATTATTATTATTATTATTATTATTATTATTATTATTATTATTATTATTATTGCCTCATCATGCAAGTGACAATTTTGAATATCATAAGTAATACACATATACCATAAATGAACTAGCAACAGTCATGTTCTATTAAACCAAAACCAAAATTAAAGAAATTCAAATCCAATTGTTACGTGCTCAAGCGACCGTCAGCCTTGGCGAAGCTACCTCGGTATTACCTGAAACAGGATGACTAAGCCAGCTCGGGGAAACTCCCAGCCCTCCCGAGGTCATGCCACGACCGTTCCTCTATTCTTTTCATCTAGTTTCTCCATGCGATTTCCGGATGATACGACGGGAAGGTTCGATCTCCAGCCGAACACTGAATGTTCTAGAGAACCAACATCGAGGTATAAATGCATGGCCCCTGCGAGCGAGTGGTTGTTGTAGTGTCGGAGAGACCACTGAGTGTGTAACTGGAAGCGACAGAACGAAAGACTGTGTACTGCCTTAGGATTACTGTGTGTGTGTATTTCTGTGGATTGAGGACCGCCGTGAATCAGCGATTGAAGCAGCTATCGCGAGTGTGAGGATAATTGGGTGTGTGTTAATATTCGCTGTTGTGAGTATCGTCCTGCTGTTGGATACTGTTGAGCTGTTGCTGGTTGTTGTTCACTTGATGTGATTGTGTGAAGTACCGGACTATCATTGGAGTTCGAACCAACGAACAGTCGTAGAGTGTTGTATAGCCAGTGACACTGTGTTCAAATCCAGCTATCTACGCACAGCCGCTGTATGAGTTGATTGACTGGACATGGGGAAGTGAAAGTGAGGCTTAAGCGTGTGCAGGTAGATGAGCGGGCTATACCTCCTACTGGATGTGTACAGAAAAGAGATTTGTAAAGAGACTGTAATTAGTGTGGCCATTCATAACTGGTTAGAATTACTTGTGTTTAAATATGTGTGTGTATGTGTGTGTGCATTTATTAGGTCGTCCTGAAATAAATTACAGTAATGAAACAGATGGAGTTTTATATTCTTAATAAATGGTGTCAGAAGTTAGAATAGACCCAATGTGTGACACATAATTGTAATCAGCGTGAATCAGCGGACCAGATACTGCAGGTTTCGACTGCCACCGGAAACATTCCAGAACGTCGGTGTATATTGAATGCACTCTCATATAAATCTTTTGGTCATCTTTCGCTGATTACTGCAGAGGCCACACGAAAATGGAAACACAGTTACATGCGCTCTTCAATATGATGAAGAGGATGAGGGAGAAGATGGAAGGAAATCCAAGGAAGATGGAGGAGAGGATAGAAAAACCAAAAAAAGATAGAGGAGATGGAAGAATATCAAAATGTGATGAAAGACGGGTAAATTACGGCAGAAGAAGGCCAGAAAATAACGATGGAAATGGAAGAAGGCCAGAAGAAGATAGAAAACGTACAAAGACAGATCGAGCAGGGTCACCACGAGATAAAGGATATTCTGCAGGCAGAAATTATTAAAGTGAAAGACGAACATTGTCCAGCGGGAAATTGGCGAGAAAATTGCTGAATAGGTAGGAACGGTTGACGAGAAATTAGCTACGGTCGATCAAAAATTTAAACGCTATTTGCCAGGACCTGAAGCGAGAAGTCGCCCAGCTACGCGATAACGTACGAGACGGGACCTATATGGATGAGCCATCGTCTGCAGTACCTAGTTCGACCAAGTTGACGCCACCAACATTCGACAGGACGGTACCACTGAATACGTACCCGTGGCAGTTCGAGGCGGCCTGTTCCGCTAACCACTGGAGTGAAGGAAACAAAGCTATAGCCCTCGTCGTGGCTCTGAGAGGGGAAGCCCTCAGTATACTACAGACAATAACAGAAGACGCTCAGAACAACTACACCGCGCTAGTAGCCCACATGGACGCCCGTTACGGAGATCGCCACCTACAACAGGCGTACTAGACCCAGCTTCGAACCAGAACTCAGAAGAGTACGGAGACACTCCAGGAATTCCAGAAAGATGTTGTCCGTCTCGTTCGCCTGGCCTATCCTTCAGCACCAGAAGAGTTCCTCGAACAGCTGAGTAGTCAGGCCTTCATGGATGCATTACATGACCAAAATACTCAACAGGCCCTTCGACTCGCTCGCCACAAGACCCTAGGAGACGCTCTCGGCCACGCGATGGAGTTCGAGGCCGCGAAGCAGACATCGAGACTACAAACTAGGGAGCGCCGCTTGGAAGTGGATGAAAATCCGCGGTTGCGGGACGATAAGTCCCTGACCGATTTCCCCGAAGCCGTGGGAAGGTTCTATGAAGCCAAGCGGAACCCAGCGAACGCTCGAGCCATTTGGGTACCTCGAAGACCTGCCACCTGTTGGAAATGTGGTACCAAGGGCCATATAAGCCGGAGGTGCGAGACCGCCGGAGACGGGAGCCTTCATCTGACGCCCTAACGGCCGAGAAATACACCAGTCAAGGAAACGACTATTAGCCAACCTTGGGGACGAAATTTCATCCAGGAAAGTTGTCAAGACCCATCAGCCGACGCCTGCGTAACGAGACTGCGATCAGATAGTAGCAGCGTAATTGTAGACGGAGTCGTCGACATGATAGCGCGGAGCATACTGATTGACACTGGAGCAACGAGGACCATCGTGAAGCCAACAGTTGCGCAGCGGTAGAGAATTTGACCCCTATCGGTGAACCTCAGCCTTGCTACTGCCACAAGAGATACGACCCCTCTCCACGGCGAGACAGCGATGGAAGTCTCCGTAGGGCGGCGGACAGTGAAGTGCCGGGTTCTCGTTGCGGACATCGTAGACAAAATAATCATCGGACTCGACTTTCTGAACGAACATAAAGTCATCCTGGATATGAACGCCAGCACGCTTCGGTGAGAGATGAAGAAATTGCCATGCGTCCAGCGCGGGAAGGCAATTCTTTACGCCAGGTTAAGCTGCGAGAGGACCTGACCATACCAGCAAGGACCGAAGTGGACGCGGCTTTGGACGTGGACGGAGTTGCTGAAGGCTTGACGGCCATTGTGGAGCCGGAATAACAGAACAGCCAAACAAAGGGGTTACTGGTCGCCAAAACCTTGATCAGCACCTCTCATCAGCCTTACGTTCCACTGACCAACTTGAATCACTACGACGTCACCATCCACAAAGGCACAGCACTTGGAGTTTGTGAGCCCGTTGTATGGATTGCTCGCTGCGAAGCCATCGAGTCGGATCGGCCGAATGCAGGAGCGAGATTAGGGCGGAAGTTGCCAGAGGCCCTGCTGAGTTTGTATGATAAAATCCACCGACAACCTAGAACGCGGGTAACGAGAGAAGTTGGAAGACCTACTGCTGGAGTATCAAGACGTCTTCTCCCTGGACAGCAACGTTTTCGATTGGGCGTATCTCGTACAACATCGTATTGATGTGGGTGACAGCGCGCCGATGAAGGCTCCGTTTCGACGTGTCCCACTCGCGAAGCAACACGAAGTAGACAATATGATCGAAGAAATGAAAGAACAGAAAGTAATAGAACCCTTGGAAAGCCCTTGGAGCTCCCCGGTAGTAATGGTGAAGAGGAAGGACGGCTCTACCCGATTCTGTGTCGACTACAGAAGAGTAAATGACGTCACGGAGAAAGATAGCTACCGGCTACCCCGGATTGATGACACTCTGGATACGATATCAGGATCGAAGTGGTTCTCTTCGCTGGACCTGAAGAGTGGCTACTGGCAAGTAGAAATTCATCCTGAAGACAGAGAGAAGACTACATTTTCAGTTGGACATGGTCTCTGGCAATTCAAGGTAATGCCATTCGGGCTGTGCAACGACCCGGCAACTTTTGAGAGACTGATGGAGACTGTGCTGAGAGGGCTGCACCGGAAGATCTGCCTAAGTTACCCGGATGATATCATCGTTCTCGGAAGCACCTTCGATGAGCACCGGAAGAGTTTGAGGGACAATCTGGGAAAATTGAGAGCAGCCCAGCTGAAGTTGAGCCCGAAGAAATGCCAGCTCTTCAGGAAAGAAGTACAGTGCCTCAGCCATGTCGTCCTGGAGGAAGGAGTCCGAACGAATCCTGAGAAAATCACGACGGTGAGGGAATGGTCAGTACCTAAGGACAAGTCTCAGCTTCGAAGCTTCCTGGGCCTCCGCAGCTACTATCGTCGATTGGTCAGGGGATTTTCCAACATTGCCAAGCCGTTGCATAGTCTTACGGAGAATGACATAAGGTTCATCTGGACAGAGAAATGCCAAAAAGCTTTTGACCACCTGAAGCACGCACTATGTACAGCACCGGTATTGTTATATCCCAGAGCTGGGCTGAAATTTGTGTTCGACCCGGACACCAGCGTCCTGTCTCAAGTCATGGACAACGAAGAGCGGGTAGTTGCATACTTCAGCAAGGCCCTTTCCAAACCGGAAAGAAATTACTGTGTCACACGGAAAGAGCTGCCGGCCATTGTGAAGTCCACCGAGCATTTCCATAAGTACCTGTATGGCAAAGAATTCCTCATCAGAACTGATCATGCATCACTCAGGTGGCTTCTAAATTTCAAGAACCCGGAAGACCAGCTGGAACGATGGGTGGAGAGACTGCAGCAGTACAATTACGTGATCGAACACCGCAAGGTTCACCTACATTCCAACGCCGACGCTCTGTCTCGGAGGCCTTGTCCCGAAGACTGCAAGTTCTCCTACAAAAGAGAAGGTGATCACGACATTCCCTGCCGAAGGACCACCGCAGATTTCGAGAGAAGCTGGAGTCGCGAAGCCTTGATTAATGCTCAGAGGGATGACGACGACATCGGACTGCTGGCCGAGTGGAAGATCTCCCACGTACCGAGGCTTGGATGGATAAGTGTCAGTGATCTCAGCCCCAAAACTAAGCCGTACTACTCGCAGTGGGACTCGCTGGTGATCAGGGATCGATTGCTAAAGCACGTATGGGAATGCAGCGACGGGAACACTCTCCGGTAGCAGGTGCTTGTCCCACGCAGTATGGTACCGGAAGTCCTGAAAGGAATTCATGGTGGAGCTTCGGGAGGGCACCTCGCAGTAAAGAAGACATTGGAAAAGGTCCGACAGAGGTTCTACTGGGTAGGGTGCCGATCGGATGTGGAAGATTTCTGCACCAGATGCAAGGAGTGTGCTGCCGGCAAGGGACAAGGTCGGGGACGTAAAGGTCGTATGAAGACCTACATGTGGGCGCGCCCTTCGAGAGAGTCGCAATTGACGTGGCCGGACCATTCCCTAAGAGTGACACAGGAAATCATTATATACTTGTCGTCACTGATTATTTCACGAAGTGGCCGGAGGCGTACGCGCTTCCGAATAAGGAGACAACTACGGTGCCGGAAACCCTCGTAAACGAGTTCGTCAGTAGATGTGACGTACCACTGAAGCTGCATTCCGATCAGGGACGGAACTTCGAGTCAGCGGTCTTCCAAAATCTCTGCCGTTTGTTGAGTATCTGGAAGACAAGGACCACACCTCTACATCCCCAATCGGACGGAATGGTGGAGCGATTCAATAGGACGTTTGAGAATCACCTGAGAATAGTCGTCAGCGAACATCAGAGAGACTGGAATCGTTATCTTACCCTGTTCCACTGAACATACCGGTCTGCAGTGCACGAGGCCACCGGATGCACACCAGCAAGGACGTTGTTTGGCAGAGAACTATGGCTACCGGTAGATTTGGCGTTCGGTCGACCTGGCGATCATCCTGCTGCTATTGACAAGTACTGCCTTGATTTAGCAAGGAAAGTAGAGGGTGTACACGCCGCTGTCCGGAAGAGATTGAGAATAGAGAGCGACCGAATGAAGGCAGGATACGACCAACGAGCAGACGCTACCGGATATCAGGAAGAAGACCTGGTATGGCTGTACCACCCCATAAGGAAGAGAGGTTTGTACCCCAAACTTCAGTCGGCTTGTGAAAGCCCTTACCGTGTTGTCAAGAGGATAAATAACATCATCTATCGCATACAACGGAGTCCGCGGAGCAAGATGAAGGTGTGCATCTGGACCGAATGGCGCCTTACAGGGAGAAGCTGAGAAAGGTAACTGATCGGGACGTTCAACTCTCGAACGGGGGCGATGTTACGTGCCCAAGCGACCATCAGACTTGTCGGAGCCCCCTGAAAGCGGATGACTAAGCCAGCTCGGCGAACTTCCCAGCCCACCCGAGGACATGCCACGGCCCTTACTCTATTCTCTTCATCTAGTTTCTCCATGCGATTTCTGGTAGATACGACGGGAAGGTTCGATCTCCAGCCAAACCCTGAATGTTCTAGAGGACCAACATCGAGGTATAAATGCATGGCCCCTGCGAGCGAGTGGTTGTTGTAGTGTCGGAGAGACCACTGAGTGTGTAACTGGAAGCGACAGAACGAAAGACTGTGTACTGCCTTAGGTCTACTGTGTGTGTGTGTGTGTGTGTGTGTGTGTGTGTGTGTGTGTGTGTGTGTGTGTGTGTGTGTGTGTGTGTGTGTGTGTGTGTGTGTGTGTGTGTGTGTGTGTGCATTTCTGTGGATTGAGGACCGCCGTGAATCAGCGATTGAAGCAGCTATCATGAGTAAGGACAATTGGACGTGTGTTAATATTCGCTGTTGTGAGTATCGTCCTGCTGTTGGATACTGTTGAGCTGTTGCTGATTGTTGTTTACTTGATGTGATTGTGTGAAGTACCGGACTATCATTGGAGTTCGAACCAACGAACAGTCGTAGAGTGTTATATAGCCAGTGGCACTGTGTTCAAATCCAGCTATCTACGCACAGCCGCTGTATGAGTTGATTGACTGGACTTGGGGAAGTGAAAGTGAGGCTTCAGCGTGTGCAGGTAGATGAGCGGGGTAGATCTCCTACTGTGTGTGTGTACAGAAAAGAGATTTGTAAATAGACTGTAATTATAGTGCTATTAAAACAATGTGCGCGTTCTGACAGTTCGCAGCACGTGGCGCCGAACAAAGGAGTGGGAGCGCTGTGTTGCCACATGATCCGCCAGGAGTTACTACATCACAGTTAACATCTCTCGTTCTGCGCTAGGCTCTGCGGAAAATAATAACCATTAACGGCGATCATGAAAGAGTTAGAAAAACTTTAAATATCGTTGCTATTATTCCAAGGTGGCTCAGCAGTAATTTTATTGGCTCAAATATCGTAAGACAAACTCCTCGTTCCCCTTCCTCATAGGCTTTAATCAGTCTATCTCCGGAAGATTTATTTTAATTTCAATAGATTTCAGTATCAGAAATCTCACATGCCTTGTCTAAAATTCGAAAAATCGAAGTCCATCCACCTTAATGAGAAGAAAGCACAGAAGAAAAAGAATTTATAATTATTATTTTCAGATACAAAAAATAATAATCATTATAAAAATTTCGATGGGTGCGGGAAACACCTCTTATACTTCAATTCAAACATTAGCTTTTCTAGGTAATTTTGTCGACTTCATGCTAAAACTGGAAAATTTGCATTACCAATTTTCAAGAAAAATCCGAAATTGCATTTTATGCATATGATACTGATTTTCAGAAAGCAGACTCCCGTACTGGTTACTCAGCTTAAAATGCACTTTGAAGAAGTTCATCACAGTAGAAAATTACTCACCTTCACGGTGTGAGTGGAGCAACTCCCAGGGAGGAATTGCTTTCTTCACCTGTGCAGCTGGAGCTGAAACCGAGGGAGATGATCATTTCTTCCACACAGTGTTCCGAAACTCCTTCTTTTTTCCACTGCTTCTGCGTCAGTCCCCATGTGTGTTTCACCACAATGGCCCATTTTTCTGCAGTAACATTCTCAATACCCTCTCTGGTCAGTCTCCCTATTTCATTGATGGTGAACCTCTTGTTCTCAGCTACGTAACCATTCACTTGTGACCAAATATTTTCTATGGGGTTCAAATGGGCATGGTAAGGAGGCAACCTGATCACCTGGTGGCCATTCATTTTTGCTATCTCATCGATGACATAAACGGGTTTCGGTTTGTAAGCTGTCACAAGCTCTATTAGCTCTGACTTTGTAGTACAAGGTACAATGGTGATATCTGTGTTCCGAAGCAAGATATTTCTTTCTACCCAAGCCAGCATGTCAGCTTTTCTCGTCTGCATTGATGGGGCTCTGTCCGCTATTACAGAATGGTATGGTGCATTATCCATAACAATGGTGGACTTGGGAGGAATGTTTTTAAGGAGGGAATTTTCAAACCATGCCGTGAAGGAAGCAGCATTCATTTCTTCGTGGTAGTCCCCTGTTTTTCGCGACCGGAACATGAGGAAACAATCTGGAACGAAGCCTCGTGCAGTGCCAGCATGCAGGACAATGATCCTACCTCCCTTTCCTAACGGGGCTTTCATTGTGCCTTCTGGTGTTCTGTCTGACCACCCCTTGGTTAAGGTGTGGCCAGCGTTTACAAATGTTTCATCAAGCCCCACAATGCTTTCGTAATCTGCATTCCTAACAGCCCTCAAGTAGCGACAGCGCCAAACTACGATATCATGTCTCTCCATCAGCACCGTTCGGTTTGAGTATTTTTCAAAATGAAATCCTAACTTATGAAGGGAGATTCGAAGGGAAGACGCACTACCAAAAAACAATTTATCTTCTCTAAGACTCGTATGTATTTTCCGTCGAGTTGGATGTTCCTTTCTCTTGTAATAGGTATATATATGGCGTTAGCTTCAGAAATTTTTAAAGCTGCTGTTGTTCTTTCTACAACTTTGTTAACGTCTATAAGTGGGCCTCCATTTTCCCTTTCAGCCTCAAAATATTCCTGTAAGGCACATACCATATCGCGAGCTTGACCACGAATAGCGAAGCCATGCCTCCCCGTTACCTTGCCTTTTTTCTAGGCGAATGAATTCTAGGTCGCCTTCGTTGTCGTTTAGGGGCGCTCTGAACGGGTTGCAACATTTTGAGTTCAGTAAATGAGATGGTGTTAAAATGACACTATACTAAAATTTACACTACACTAGAACGCCAGCCTTGATAACGATACACTTATTCACACGAACACAATAGCACTATAATATTTAGCTGATTTCAAAAACACACTATACAGATAATGATATCACTCAAAGTAGACATTGTTAGCCCAGCCACATGTGTCGCGGTATACTATATTGGCAACGTGGAACTCGGACCGACCGCCTCTCGAAGCTGTAAGACAGCGGGGTTAGAAAAAGGGAGAGTTCATGTCCAGCTGAGATTGGCTGAAACGGGACGCGTGTGCTGGTTGCCATAGTAACTGCCACCTCCTACTACCACGCTGAGAGCTGTCAGAACACGCACATTGTTTTAATAGTACTATAGTGTGGCCATTCATAACTGGTTAGAATTACTTGTGTTTAAATATGTGTATGTGCATTTATTAGGTCATCCTGAAATAAATTAGAGTGATGAAACAGAGTTTTATATTCGTAAACTAATTAATAGTAGAGAAATCAATCTAAAATAAAATCTTACGAAAATCTGCAGGAAAGAGAAAATATGGTTTAGTAGGTGCTCATGTTTTCGATGCAGATAGATTTGGCTGGGCTGTGTAGACATGAACATAGGTCTCCTCTCTCGATTACGTTGGGTCGTACAAGTTCATTTTGCTGGCTCACACAATTACAGCTTAGAAGTAAATGATGTCGGTACAGTCAGGCAATATGAAGTGGCGGCGAGAATTCTTGAAATTATTGTAGAGATTCTCCCTCGCTGATCCATAACTGATAATTTTGCTCTCGTAGTTAGGCTGAAACTGAGATTCAAATTAGAGGTTTGATCCACTTGTATTACGTCACTAAGTTGTGCACAATCATACTTAACTTGTTTAACACTTGATGCAAAGATGTACAACAGTTTATGCCCTATTTCTTCTGGCACCATAATGTCCAATACATCTAACTCTTCATTTATCTCTTGATTAGATGTCCTGCAGTTGCGTACCACACACCGTAAACTGCTTAAAATTGTCTCTCGACTCACGCCCTGTAGTAATCTGTGTTGTGCGTTTCCATGAGTTCAGTCGTTAAATAATAATCTCCCATCGACGAACTGAAATGTTCCAAGTGTACCTCGGAACGAAGTAATTCACACGAAACCGTGGAATGAAATTCGATTTCAAAGTCAAATACGAACTCGTTAGAAAATTTATAGGCCAAGTCCATAAACTTAGATAAACATATACGAAGTTTCCAGACGTTTACTTCCAGACGAAACTGTATCATTTAGACTCCTTCGAATGAAAAGTTCGTTTCTCGACATATTCTCCCTGCTTCAGAAAATACTAGAAGAATATGACTATTATCGTAATTCATCCCATACTATATCGTACTCGCACTGTATTCACACTGTATTCAACTGTACTACCTTTCGTACATCTCCATTTCATCTCTCTACCAACGAACAAGTAAGGTGACGTAGTTTCGCGATTAGGGTTTCTATTGGTCGAGATTTTAGCATAAATGTGATTGGTCCCCTCTTGCGAGAGTATGGATCATTCCAAAAAATCTGTCGCCCTTTTTCCAAGCTTCTCTTGCATGACAAGTACACCGCTGTGATGTAGCTCACGTATCCTTGACCGCTCGACCCATTTCCGACTCTCTTGACTTGCAACGGGACGGCCTGGCTATCAGCTGACAACTGGTCCGTGCGTATGCATGAAATTTATGCAAATAAAACCAAATCTCCATTTGTTCCCATAAGGTACCAGTTGGACGGGTATAATAAATAGTTTCAGATTACATTTCATTCATACCTTGCACTAGAATTTTAAATAAAAATTCAGTGAGAGAAAATTATTTTGAGTAAAAATATTGGTAAACTGTTCATTGCATTGTCGTTGTTTAAATGTTTAAGTTCAGATTATCTTGGATAAGAATGTGTTGTGTTGCTGTCATGTGGCAAATATGACTCTGCCTAAAGAATTATTCAATGAAAGAAATATTAGGAGTAATAAATACCCGAAAATAGGAATAGAAAACTAAGATGAAGGTGGTTGTAGAGAGCTATAACACAAACTTAGGTGTCTCAGTCATTCTTGTGCTTGTAATGCAATTTCTGCTTCAAGCATATCTTCACTTTATGCTAGTTCTTCCACAGTGAAACTGACATTTGAAAAATTTCCTGTTCCTTCGTTATTGACTGTTGAACAGCTTGTATCAGTATTTTGAAAATGATAAGCAGCTTAAACTCTTTTGCGTTTTTTGGGTGAGAGTAGTGCAGTTCTAGTAATTTTTCTTCTAGAACTCTTGGTACTAGTCACCTTTTAACTAGGATCAGTAGGGCACACTGATAGTACAGAACTTTCATTAGTACTCTTCTACTTTTGCCTACGAATGAATAATCATATTCTTTGAAATGAAGGCTACAGACAACAGAAGAAACAGAATTAGTGTTAAGGACAAAGTTATCGCGAGAAATTGCTTTGAGCCACTCCTTAGTTTTGTCCTCGTCTACAGGGAATTCGTGAAATGATAGCGTCCTATTGATCTTTTTACTGTTCGAAGTACAAAAAGGCACACAGCAATAAATGTTCGAATATATCCAAACACAGTTTAAGAAACAAATCACTACACAACACAATTAAAAAAGGAATTGGCGCGTAAATTAGAATTCTTGTTTAGGACTAAGTTACGTCGATAAATCACTTTGAGCCACATTGTAATCTTTCTATTAAATCAATATTAACTGATAATGAAGAAAGGAAGTTAGGAACCACTGAAATATATTAATAAGTATAATTCATAAAATTGCTGGCTGTTGAGATTTATCTTCCGGGTCGTTGCCTTGTGACAAGGGGATCTGAATCCTTTAACATCTGGAAAATAATATTGGAAAAGGAGTCCATCTGGTAATTTCCCCACCCATGGAATTTAAACAGAATATTTCTCATAAAAATTACTTTTTCTATTGAGCGTCATGAATTAAACAGCATTCACCTTGAAATTTGAGCTTAGCTCGTCATGATACACCATTGAACATATATTACCAAATAAACATAATATTGCTATAAATAATTAATGTCTTTTAATTATGAAGTTACTCTCTCTCAATATCTCTCAATAATTAGGACTCAGTTTATTCCGGAACGCAAAATATTCGCACGCAGTCATGACTACTTTTACGAGAATGGACTCCATTTCACTGATGGCGTTGATATTGTTTGAAAAGGCCCAACACGTTACCTTATGTAGACTCTCCGTAAAATTATATATGGCTAACATTCATAACCATACAATGTTGTTACAATACAGCACCTCTCTCCCCAGTTCCGTCAACAGCAGACCTCGAATTCCCAATGGCATGGGACATATTGCGACAACTCGTACAAAATACCTCTGATTACACTTCGAAAGAAAGCAAGTATCACATCTGCTCACTACAAGCTCCAACTCGAGAATAATCTGACACGTGTCGGCTCAACGCGAGTCCAAGCCCATGCAACTGCATTCAAAATGGCATAGCTCCGGGAATTTTTCACCTCAGCTCCGTCAACAGTAGATCTCGCTCAGAGAATCGTCACATACAGAACCGGGAAATAAACTGAGTGATCGAAGCACGCTAGTCCCAAATAAATATAGAGTATATTATAATTAGAGAGTACCCACAATAATGAGAGTTCCCATAAGAATTACCACCGAGCTCGATAGCTGCAGTCGCTTAAGTGCGGCCAGTATCCAGTATTCGAGAGATAGTAGGTTCGAACCCCACTGTCGGCAGCCCTGAAAATGGTTTTCCGTGGTTTTCCAATTTAACACCAGGCAAATGCTGGGGCTGTACCTTAATTAAGGCCACAGCCGCTTCCTTCCCACTCCTAGGCCTTTCCCGTCCCATCGTCGCCATAAGACCTATCTGTGCCGGTGCGACGTAAAGCAACTAGCAAAAAAAAGAATTACCATGCCACGACGGCTAGATACATACACTTGAAATATACACATTAAATAATAATAATAATAATAATAATAATAATAATAATAATAATAATAATAATAATAATAATATCTGATCGGGGTTTGTCAGGTTACAATATATTAAATTTGTTCTTTTTTGCTGAAATTCGAAGTACAACAAAGCGCATAACAATATCACATATTCCAAGATTTGTAAACACAATTTAAATAATAAAATCACCACACTACACAATAAAAGGATAAACTAATTAGAGCATAACTATCAAATCTCAATAACAGGCGAACAAACACCTCATTACGAGCACATTACCAACACATATGACATAAAAATAATAATAAATTAAACTGGAAAAGTGGCAATTTGTGGTATACAGCGTCCTGTCAGTGACTTAAGTGGCCAGCGTTCCAGCGGCATTATGGTGAAACTGTCAAATTACAGCTTTATGATGGGCTTCACTAGCGACTGTCAAGGCCTGTATGAGGAGCGCAGCGAGGGATCCAGTTGGCCGTGCTGTTTTAATGTGATTCAGAGAAAGTGGACACAGTAGTAATTTCCTGCATATAAGTGAAGCGGCACAAGGTTGCACTGGACAGTCGTAATTCATGTTAGTACCACTAAAAAGACTAAATGAAGAACATTATCCGTCGGTTACAACGACCAATCCACTACTTTTTATGTCAGATACAGTTATTATCTGCGCACTTTTCATCAACAGATTAGTGTACGGGTTTGAGGAGTAAGGAGGGAGCAATTCTGGTTCCGTAAGTATTGCCAACCGAATGGAAATGAAATCTGAATTAAATCGATAATATATGATCGATCGATATGAATTTTGCTAAACCTTTGTTATCTTAAGCCAACAACTGTGTCACACTCACATTATATAACATTTCTCGATGCGAATCTTATTCTTAGAGTGAATTCTATAGTTTGGCTTTGCTGTGTAAATAACAACAGTACTAGTACGTAAAGTGTACGCCAGATGTCACACAGCGATGCATAAGCGATTCATAGTTTGTGTTTCAAAGGTTGCCAGTACGAATCTCGAAGATTGCCGAGGTCGACCAATTCAGCACTAGGGTGTAAATCTATCCAGAAAATGTGCGCAGATATTATGCATTTCTTACACATGATTTAGTATTTTATTTCGTATAATGCTTATAATATTTTATTTACTTACCTGTACTTACAGTACAAAAATATGCAGTGTTTAAGCCAATCGCAAAATAAAGCTGAACTATTTTCATTCGATTGTTGTTGGCAATATGACTAGTATAGTTGTGTCGTCTATAATTATTTTGACTACTGTATTGAAGTGTTCCCGCTTCGTCGCCGTCGCTAGCACGTGGTCAGGTGTGATTCGCGCGTTAATGAAAGTTTTGCTTTCTTTGTGAAATAATTGTGAAGATTTATATATAGTACATATAACTAGTGCAGAACGATGTCACGGAAACGATGACGACAAAGTGATGAATCGCGAAATGATAATCCTTTGTGCCGAGGAGTATCCTTTAATACTCGGGCATGTGAATTAGTGCGGATAAAGCATGAGTTTTAGAAGTGGGAGAGAAATTCGTATGGTTGCATGGCTGTCCGTTGGTTCCTGCAGATCAATTTGTGGAACGCACATGTCAAACATTAGGGCTTTCAAAGCGTACTGTTATTCAGAAAGGTGTTCACCTCCAGTGGGATTGCGAAACCTAGCTGATAGTGGGGACTTGTTTCTTAGCACTCCAGGAAAGAAACGAATGAAGCCATCTCCTGTAATGGGAATTGATTCTTTCCAGGCTGATGCTTTGCGAAGACACGTGTGCGACTATTACAGTATGAAGGAATACCCTACCGTGGCAAAATTACTAGCTCCCTACCCTTAAGTGTGCAAAGCTTATCTATGATGGTAATACTTCCTTAAAATTGGTACTGCGAACCATAGGTTTCAGACATAAGCAACTGAACAAGTGCTGCATGGAAAGTCGCACGTCGTAATGTCTAGGAGTATTTTTTCTTAATAAACTTATCAGTAAGGATCTCTGCGAGGTAATATGGTTGATAGATAGATAGATAGATAGATATATAGATAGATAGATAGATAGATTTATCTTCAATAGGTTATTTTCCCGATTAAAGATGATTCAATAAAACATAATATACAACAAATTCACCTTAAATAAATAACACTAATTTCCTAAAATAATAACCAAGTTCAAACTAAATCTATAGATCTTTATATATGCATATCTACAACACCTTAACGATTAGATCTATTCACAGGGAGCGTGTCGAACGTTGGCCATTTATTCTCAATATATTATCAATTTGTTTTCAATATCTACATGGTTTCGTTAGCTTAGGCTAATATGGATTTGAACTCTGCATTGGTCGAAGGCCTCTTTGGTTCACTAAATCCACTGCTTCAACACCTTAACGCGTGAGGGAATGGTAGGGAGTGCATTGCCAAATCTTGGACTGATGACAGTCCTAAAATCTCCGGTAATCAACCGACTGGGAGAGGCGCTAGATTAATAATAACGCACACAGGTCATCCAGTGGTTTTGTGGAAGGAGTTCTTATATTCCGATCGTAAAAGAAACTGCAATATCACTAAGATAGAGATCGTGCTCGCTTTTTGAATATTGCTTTAGGAAGCTCCTAAAAATGCACAAAGACCCTCCCGTCATTGTTATAGACAATGCACGTTACCACTCCGAAATAATGGACAAGAGCGCCCATAAAGAACTATTAGTGGAATGGCTGCAGGAAAGAACTATCTCACCGCACATGAGTATGACTAAATTAGCCTTATATGCACTGGTGAAACGAAACAAACCCGTTTCACCGACGTATGTAGTCGACGAGATAGCGAAGGAACAATGACACGAGGTTATTAGTTTACCGCCATGCCACTGTCACTTCAATCCCACTGAGTAGGTATGTGATGGGGGATGAGGATGAGAGTAGGCGAAGCTTTACCTGGCCCTGTAATAATTAAGAGGGGAATTCCTCAAGGCAGTATCATTGGACCTTCTTGTTTCCTTATATATATCAATGATATGTGTAAAGAAGTGGAATCGGAGATAAGGTTTTGTGCAGATGATGTTATTCTGTACACAGAAATAAATAAGTTAGAAGATTTCGAACAACTGCAAAATGACCTCGATAATGTTGCGAGTTAGACAGTAGGCAATGGTATGATGATAAACCGGGTTAAAGGTCAGGTTGTGAGTTTCAAAAATAGGAAAAGTCCTCTCAGTTTTAATTACCGCGTCGATAGGGAGAAAGTTACTTTTAGGGATCATTGTAAGTAACTAGTTATTATTATTATTATTATTATTATTATTATTATTATTATTATTATTATTATTTATTTATTTTCCACTAATTGTAGGTACAAATTAGGGATGGTGATTGGAGAAAGGGCATAGCCCCACATACACGAAAGCGCCTCCATCACCACTTAAAATTACAATATTCAGATATACAGTTGCATTCTACATAGTGTGCTTATATACATTTACCGTATTTACATAGGCATATTTACATAATACTCACCAGATATTTTCAACGTTCCAGTAATTCGACACACACATACACGCTCTCTCTCTCTCTCTCTCTCTCACACACACACACACACACACACATAATTAGCACAAAGATTATTACAAAAAGACGGTCAATGTCCCGTTTTCTTAAATAAAAATATTTACAAAATAAAAACAACAACCTGGGGAAGAAATACACACTTCGCCTCGAGTCAACGCAGTTAAGTTCATCTTATCGAATCCTGACGGATATCATTCAATTTACGGTTATAGGACATGCCGCGACAGAATAAAATTATGCTAAATCCGATCCATAATTAAAAATTATATATACAACACTTATCAACAAATCAATGTTCCAGGGTCTTAACTTATAGCTACACTGAATTTACTAACAAACCACTCTGTTACAAATTGGATGGCTTGAAAGCCTACTTCCCAAATAAAATGAGCTCCGGCCTCATATTTAAGAACAAGTCTTTATCAACGATGACAATGACATAATCAGCAATAATACATGTATCACAATTCAATATAAACAAAACACTTCAAAGAAACCTGTAAAATTCATGCAAATAAAATAAACAAAACATCCGTGTATCCTTTATCTGAAATACAAGCAATAAGATGCTAAGCACCTTCATATTAAAAAGAACACGGAACTCCTGGCTCAGCTGTCCATGTGTTGGTCTTTCTCTTGACACGCCGTATTATAACTCAAGTGACACTTCTAATAAGCCAGCTATGAAGCATCCTGCCTCGCAAAAAAAGGAAACTAACTAATTGGATTGGTAATTCCTGCCTGAGAGATTCTAATATATCTGGGAACATAAATTAACGCTGCCATTCACTTCTCTGTTCATTAAACTAACACAAGGCCTCGAACTCAACTTAAGGCAAAACAATACACATTCCTATGGCCTTAAATACATATTCCAATTTAACACGGCTATGATACGACATACGGCACATCTGGCCTAACACTTCGGAGTCCATGAGTTCGACTCTTATAGTATTAATGAACTTTCAAGGCAAATCAAGCCTCTCTCACTTAACATGCAGTTAACACCATTACATTTCCCCCTTTTTATATACCAGGCATCCACGTCCGGTATTAACACACATTGTAATCTCGGTATCAGGCTAATCTTGCCTTTTTCTCGTAAATTCATAACACAATACCAATTAGCTAGTCTTCTTTGCCGATCTAAAAGATACTAGTTCAACGGTGAACTTTCACGCTGGTTACAACTGCCATCCACTCCTGTAAAAATGCTACCTGCTTTTAAAAAATGTTCCCTACTAAAATTTATCCCAAAACAAGCTTTAGGCTGTGCAGCCTTCTTAATAAAAGAGTCTAGATCTTATTACAAAAAATGGAATACACAGTTACCTCTTGACATACCTATCCTCATCTACACCTAATCAATTCCCACTTTCCCATCTAATGAAAAGGAAATAAAATAATATATAAGAAACAGGGTTCAAACATGCATCTTCCCTGAAACATGACATTAAACTATAAAAAGAAAACATAACTCAGCCATAAAAGGACTGACATTTATAGTTATACTACTATAGGATCGAATTAGCCTAATTTATTCTATCTAAGCATGCGTAGAATTTTTTTAAGATGAACTTATCTGGTGTTATCTCAGCTTTTTCATGGTTCCAGGCCGCTGTGTCTGCAAAATTACGCCATTATAGCAACAAACTGCATGGCGTTACCAAATACACAGCAGATCCTTTCTTCTTCCATCATCTTTGAAATGTGGTGCTTCGCACACACCATTAAATTGAACCGAAACGATAACGACGATTCGCACACGTTCTTCGCGTTACCGGACGCGTACCGATCACAATATTTGCACTATACAGATGCAAATTACATATACGAGTTTGGAAATATCGATAGTAACTAACGTCTTAGTTACTGTCAAATCCCATGCCACAACCGCATTCTGGCATACTGCATCATCATACGTGATCTTATATGTATATAGCAAAGGTAATTGCTTTGTTACTGTACAATACACTTTTGTAATTACATTATAATCACTTACGTTTAGGAAATGTATTCTCATGAAATAACGTTTCAGCTTTCACAAAATATGTATACTTGCTTGATTACAAATCGTCACTGTAAAAGTTACTTTCATACAACACTGGCTGAATATAAAGAACACCGACTCGCACGGTTATCAACTTCAAGACAGAGTGAGCTTTCCATCTCCAGAAGCTACTGTGTTCACCAAACTTCCGGTACTAGTAATATCATCGGGGATTTCACTGATTTGATGACGCCATGGCTCGGCAAAAGCGCTGATTCAATAGAAATATGTTTATTCTTTATTATTATTTATTATTATTTTTCTCTAGATCACAGTAAACAATTACCAAATTGATCCGTTGAATGAGAAAAATAACAGCGTTCAACTTTAGCCACACGCACAAACTTCTACTAACTTTAAAACAAACAGACATAGTTAATATACATACAAAGAATAGAAAGAACACCACAGATTATAGGCAAAGACAAAAAGAAAAGAACACCACATAAAATCTACTGTCCGGCCGAGTCATCACCCCTGGTGATAAGAAGGCCGCCCTCCCGATGATGACCCGACCGGCCCTACCCGTGGAGACCTCCTGAAGGCCCCAATATCTAACCAGAAGACAATGTTTTCCCTCTCACCATTCCATTTCTAAACGTGCCCCTTGGACATGCTATGAAGTCCGTCGGATGCTCCGGATATGTGACTCCCTCTGATAGGGTCACCCAGTAGTCATCCTCAGTATTTTCATGTCATGTCCCTCCTAAGTATATTTGTCATGGGCCCTTCCCCACTCCGACTTCTTACGGGTGAGTCTCCCTCACCCTAATCCCTCTTTCCTTGCCATCTACACCATCATTTCTCTATACTTCTCCTTCACCACCTTCCAGCATAAAATTCAGCCTTAAATAATCACTTCAAAAATGCTCAGCCCTTACCATTACGACCACCCTTACATAATAAACGACATATAAACAAACAAATGGCCACGGTTAATTCCCTCGAGTAACCGTTAGCCCTAGGAAGAAGAAAAAATACAAAAAGAAAGGCCAGCGCATACATAAAAATAAACATAGAATACCACATATGCAATCCCGGAGCAAGACTACACCTTCTATACCCAAATGTCCTTGTCGACACGGCACATTCCATCACCGCCATTGTTCTTCTGCTTGACCTACTCCATGCTCGATCTAAATACCAATCCATACTCAACATTAAATTTGCCATCTCGTCCACAAAACCACAATTTCCCAACTCTCACAAATACATATAGACCCCTATGTACTACTTCTCTAAAATGCCATATATTTAAAAGATATATCTCTACCATCTATTCTCGATCTCCACATTATAGCAATAAATACACCACACACCATTCCATCTCCACAATTCCGCCACAAATTAACATCTTACCCCTATTTCCAATACCTACACATCAATAAATCCTACAACAACAATACATATACCACCTCTTGCTCTTAAATTCAATACCAACACATCTACCATCACTCTACCAACATCCACTTATGACTTCATTCCTTACTAACAATTTACTCGTAATTCAACACCCACACATCGTTAACTCATCACTCTCACACTCCCATCTTCACTCACTCATACCAAGCTCTCTTATACCATCACTTCTCCATCATCACATTTCAACCTCCACAATCATGACTCTGCTCCCCCTCCACACTCCTCATTATACATCCAATTACAACATCACTTCTCCATCACCAAATTTCAACCTCCACAATCCCAACTCTATTCACTCTCAACACTCACATATTTCATCAATAAATAGCACTCCACAAACTACACATTATACAAACCAATTTCGGCTTCTGACATCACTATTCAAAACTCTAATATTTTTTACTTCGCGTAATAACACCCCCTTCATTTCCACCTGTACCCCACATGTCTGTCAATTTTTTATTCGTTCCTGCTTCTCTACCACCTCTCTTGGCCGTCATTTCATCACTATCTTCACTCTGTTGACTTCCTTTGCCACCAACTCCAGCTTCCTTCAGGTCCCTTAAGCTTCTGCTCCTCCCTCTGCTCCTACTCAGGTCAAGTCTCCCCCAAGTAGTCTCTGACCTTGCCTTTTTCCCCTGCGCTTCCCTTACTACACTGCCTTCACTTTCCTGCCTTTCCTCTTCACTGTTTCTGGTCACATTTTCACTTGGTACCTCTCCCTGCCTCTGTTCACACAGTACACTGTTACTTTTGGTATTTTGCCTCTCTTCCCCATTGATCGCAGCACTTCTCTCTTTTTCTACGTCTTGTTTTATCTTCCTTTCTAAGTCCATCAAACTATTCATATTCCAGATTCTCTTCCAGTTGCTACCTGACACCACCGGTTCTTGTCCTTTGATAGTTGCTCTCAGCCCCTGATTTATAGCCAGAATCCTGTGCTTTTTAAGTATTTTTTCATTCCTAATCGCCTCCTTTCCCAGGTCTCTCTTAATCCATATTTTTTCCCTCTGCACATTACCCGCATTGCCTATCACAGCATCAGCCATCAGCGTAGAAAATTGTTGCCCCTAATTCTTCCCACTCTCTGCACATCGTCTATGTCCACTTCACTAAAATTAACTTTCAATTTCCCCTGTATTAAGTCCACTACTTTATAGGTCGTAAGCACTCTGTCTTCTCTCCGCTCCTCCGGCACATCATATATAAATAGGCACTTCTTCCTTCGATTTAAAGTGTTAGCCTCCACTTCTGCTTTCAGTTTCTGCGACTCCTCTTCTAATCGTCCTATTTTTTCTCTCAATGTTGCCACTTCTTCGGCGTTACTCCTCACTTGAGATGTTATATCGTCAGTCCTTTCCCGTAACCATACCTTCATTTTCTCAAACTCCCTAGTTTGTTCTTGAATCATATTTTTCAGTTGATCAAAGGGGCAGGCTTCTTCAACCACTTCTTTTACTAGGCTTCTGAATTCTTCAAAATCTACCCATTCCTCGTTTCTACTAGATGTCGGACCTGGGTTCAGCTTGACCCCCAATCCATAGCAACATCATAACCACCGCCGCTTAAAGCAATAATTCTCCTTTAATCTCCATTTCCATTTTACACCCACCTGATTTCACTTCTTCTTTCTTCTTTCTCCCCTGCCATCTTCCTATAGTAGCTCTATATTGTTCCACACCAATCATTGTCGATGCAACTCCACACAACCTTCCAGCACTCAGCACTCTCTCTCCCTACTCCCACTCCCGGGACCCACCACACTATACGTCCGCGCTCGACCGTGGCTTAAGCTGAACTGTGAAATATATTTATTACTTTATTAGTTCAGAATTAAGTACAGTAACTGTCTACAGGTAGTTTTTAACGTCTAACTTACTTCTATTTCATATCAAAAACGTGGAGTATGGCTTTTTAACAGATGCCTAATAAAATCAAGAGTAGTGCAGCACTGTAAATCTGCACTGTAAAGTTGGTAAGCCTGACTTCATTTGTTCTGTAGATCCCTTCATTCCACAATATCGCTTCCAGGGCTGTGATTGGGTTTTTTGAATCGGCAGCTCTCAAACACTCTCGTAAAATCCCCGATTGAATCATACGGAATACCCGAGATGCTCGCTGTTGCTATGAAAGGTAAGAAGTTATTTCTGAAGCCACGCGCTGCCGAGATACTGCATTACGCAACTTGTATATTGCACCATGACTGCTTCTTGTATTAATTGCACAATATTACACCATATTACCTAATTAATATTTGGGGCATATATGATATAGCACATTCTCCCCATACCCCGTAGAAAAAATATGTGACCACGTATTTTTTCTGTCATTTTATCTCATGGTTCACTACTGTGGCTTCAATTGTTACTTTTCCTGATAATAATTGTTTACGTTCAGGTAGCAATCGCTCCTTCTCTTTACGAGCTTCAAAAAATATTTCCAAAAGAACTTGGAACTTGTGTTCTTTTCCGTCACACTGTTGACAAATTTATGCTGGTAATTGGTCTGTATCTTCTATATTAGCCATGTTTACTTCCTCTGTAGCTTCTTCTTCGTGTTCTTGATCCACATCTTCATCTACTGGGTCATCTTTTTCGTCAATGTCATAATCATCATCATCATCATCTCCTAAGTCATCATCTTGTACTTCATCCAACTGCTATAATTCAGTCCTTTTTTCTAGTAGCTCCAGTATGACTGATATCGTGCTCTCTCGCATTGAAATATGGTGAATGTAGATTCAATCCATTCTGTTCTTCTTTCTTAAAATTACAGTAATTAACGCTCTCAGAACCATGGTTTCGGTTACTTAAGTTTTCCTGTATCGCCTGTTGCCATTGATCTCCGTCTTGTCGTCTATTTCTCAACTCCGTTACATACCTTTGTGACTCAGCATTTCGCTGTTGATAATCAGGTCTTTGTCTAAAATGATTCCGACCATCTGTATTCCTTCTGTTCTCCCATCTATTATAAGGTCGTTGCTGTCCTGCATTACCTCTGTATCGATGTCTGAATGTTCTTCCATTCCTTCCGTATGAATAATTATATCCTATAGTATCATTCCTATCATTGGTGCATCCTTGTCCTCTCCTATTATCTGAATAATTATTGACGTTCCATTCACCTCTCCGTGATTGCTCATTTTCAACCTGTCTAGCTTGCTGTGATGTCGTCTGCGTTCCTGAACTTTTGACTCTACCTCCTTTCCTAATTTTAGGTGGTGGACTACTATCTTCCGTTAAATCAATCGTATGTAAAGACTCCGCATGTCTTATGCTTGGTTGATTTTGTATAAAAGTTAAATCCAACTGACGTAAAGTCATCTCCGCTTCCGTCGCTGTTCTAACATTTGCTGCTATTAGAGTTCTCTGTACTTCCAAAGGTAATTGTTTAGATATCGCTACGATCATCTCGGACTCGGAAGGTGGTGTATCCAGATCTCTGAATTTAATAATTTGGGAAATGAAATAATTAGCAAACCTTGTTGGAATAGTGGCAGGATATTTTCTTGAATATAGTTACATACGTAACGATTACTGTATAGATATGTCCCAGAATTTTTTTAAGAATGCTACCTTAAATTCCTCATACGTACTAAACGTACATTGGAATGCCATCATCCATTCTAACGCAGAATCAGATAAGAATTTGCTAATTGTACGTAATCTTCTATCAGCTGGCACCCTATTATCTATCATATAATCTTCCATCTCTCGAAGAAATGCACGTGGTGTTCTATCGTCCAATCCACTAAATTTACGAGGTTTATCTTCTGAAGAAGTACGAAATATATTGTAAATTTGGCCTCCGTTCGTCTCTCTTGGCATAGATGATTTTCCGGTCTTGGTAAATTTAAAAGGTCGCTAAGCAGAGCTGGTTCACTAGCTTGACTAGCTTCTCTTTCAATACTATTATGCTGCATTGAACACTTCAGCTTATCCATCTCCTTGTTTGTTCTTAAGTCAAGTAATTATATTTTATCCTTCAAATGCTGCACTTCCTTTTCTACAGATATCAACTTATTCGTGTTTTTCTGCGAATATTCAGCCCATGCCTCGATACTTGCACCTACTCCTTGTCCATTGACTTTAGCATTCTCTCTATCTATCAAAATTATCTTTTTGATTTCTTCACCCTTGCCTCTGTAACCTCTTGTCTCAATTCTTCTTCCATAGTCCTCATCTTCGACACAGTTTCCCGTTGTTTTTCAGATAACTTCGCTTCCAGCTTATCCTCATTCTTCCGTTGTACTTCGGCTATCTGGGTACTTATTTCCTCCGTAATGTTAGAAAATCTTTCTTCTGTAGCCTCGCTTAAGTGGTCGATCGCGCTTCGATTCTTGCCTATCTCAGTTCGCGCCTCCTCTAAGCTATTTGTCAATTCCTCCAACTGCTTTTCAATCTTTACGGCTCCATCTGTTATTTTGCCAGTTAACTCCTCAACGGCTTTTCTAATCCGGTCCACCTGTTCCTCATTTCTATTCTCTGTATCATCCATACGCTTCTATAAACGTATCATTCCTTCCTGACAGCACTTTTGAACAATGTCAATCTTTTCCTCCAGTTCACCATTCCCCTCTGCTATCTTAAGTTCATTAATGTTTTTAAGTTCGCGATTTATTGCTTCCTGCTCACGTTCCATTTCACGTTTTTCCGCTTCCGCAGACACCAAGTCTATTCTCTCCGTAATCTGCTGCATACGCTCCTTTTCACGTTTCTCATCTTCAACCGCTGCTAACTCCATTGTCTCCATGATCCCTGTCATGCTTCTGTCTACTTCCGCAGTCACAAAGTCTATTTTTTCCTTAATTAATCGCATACGCTCCAGTTCACGTCTTTCTGCTGCTTGCTCACGCTCCTTCGCCTCTTTCTCCGCCAAGTCCATCTTAGCCAACAGGTCAGCTAAGGTTACAGCCATAATACCAAATCTAAATACGACTAGGCCTACGCGTCCTAGAATCCATTACGAATGCTTTAAGTGTGTTCCCCAGGTTTATAAATTAATTTCATCAGTTTCTGCGATTTACGTTACTCAAACAACAAACAATATGGCTTTACAATCCGCCATGCAGAAACTGCCTACCGAATATCAGTAATGTTCTCATCACGCACAATCAATATTAAATCTACGCGTATTCAAGTAATTTCAAAAATAATTTAAATCACAGCCTATTTAACTAAATATAGGCTTTTCCTAATATGGGCTCAAAACTATGCATTAGACAACAATGCCTAACTATATTTGCATATTATCTCCATCTAAAGGATAATATTTCCCGTTACAATGGTCCATACACCATCAACCTTCGATAACAATGCCAATATAGTTATCTCTTTCCATCCGAGATTGAGGCTATCTCGTCCCTGACTGAATCTAACTAACAAAATCTACTAACTCACTGGCTATTTAAAATTTGCAATACAAACAAATTATTCAGGCTATGTCTTCGATCAATTATATCTGAAGGATATAACAGCATCTGCCTCACGTGAACTCATTTTATTGTTCACGAATTCCAATGGAATCATTTAATATTTGACATGCCTTTCTCATCGGCTAACATGTTCTATCCAAGATATGTACCATATAAAAATATAAATTAAGTGCCGATATTTATCTAACGTTATCAAATATATTCAGTAATTACAAACTTTCTCTAAATATATTGTGTCCGCTTGTATTCTCATACCAAGAAGTAATATTGAACACAGGACCTTAGATTCAACTGTCTACTACGTTAGGTTGCCAGTTCACATGACTCCGTCTGGGTATCGAATAAGAATCTCAGACTTCATCATCTACCATTCGCCTATTCGAAATTACGTCTACCTATCTAAATTTATAAATATATTAGGTTAAGGTATCCCTTACGGACATTCCCAAAATTTCGAATTCCAAAATCCTGTAAAAGCCTATATAACAACTTCCTATATGTGTGAACAGCATCATTCTATTGGCTCAAAAATAAGTACGACGTCTTTTCACTATTTATGGTTTCAACACCATTAAGGTAACTTAGGGAGATCCCGACATAAGGGAGAACTCGACACTTTTAAGCTTAGCGCCTCTGGTAACCACAGTACTGCACAGGTCAAACTTGCAACTACATTTATTGGAGCCGTATGGTTTTGTGCTCATGGTCACCCTGTTAGCTGAAGATTATCAGTATAAATACAAGGCATATGAACTATTGAAGGTGAGTATGTAAGTGATATATGATTTAAAAGTAACTTGCTATAATATGATGAGTAGGTTGTGTACCGAAATAGGTAGATATGCGATACTTTTAAGATAATGTTTTAGGTTAGGCGCACTAAGCAAGGTTCGGAGAAGCGGTGATGTCATTTCCAAATCGCCAAACCTTCAGCTTGGTAAGTGTTGCGACCTCTTGCCTGCCAATGAAACTCGGGGAGATCTAGACACGACAAGCTGGGTGTCGAGATCTCCCTGAATCTCTAAACCGGGATACATTTTTGGGGACATGGTTTAATGGTGCGTTAATTCTACAGTTTAGTAGGAGTAATAAATGATGACAAACGATTGACAAAGCTATGGAGGACCATTTAGTCAACCATCTTTTTCATCTCGATTCTAAAGGGTTTGGGCGAACAGTGACCGACTTACGAGAACTGGCTTTTAGGTTCATTCAGAGGAATGGTGTTAAGAAGCATATTTAAAAACCAAAGGGCAATGGTTGGATATGGTTGGGTTTTTCAAGAGCCTGGCATATTTCGAATGTCAATGAAACTGGTGGTCAGCTCATATTTAAGGCAGGGAAGATTATCAGTGAAAAAGGAAAGAAAAACGTGTTTCACAGCATTATGGCAGAAAAGGGATCTACGGTAACAGTAATAGTGTGTGGTAATGCTATCCCACACTTTGTTATAATGAAAGGGGTAAGACAAGGATACACTCGAAATGAATGCCCAGTGGATCAGTTGTTAAAATATCCGAATCATTCCTTGATCACCTAAACCGTTACAAACCTCAGGGCAGGATTCGATTCATAATCGACGGACACTCTACGCACTGCGAAGATCCGGATGTGCTTGATAAGGCATAAGCTGTATGAATAGGGATGTGTTGTTCCCCCCACCCCCCAACCGCACCGGTGACTTCGCAGGATTATCGGGAAAATTGAAAGAATAGGAAACGCGAAAATGAAAAGAATTGTTCAAATCGAAGGACAACAACGAGAACTCGGCGTGCGCAACGGGAAAGCTAGTTTCTCAAGCAGTCTTCATTGCTCTGAGAATTACTGCGCGGTATGTGACGACAACCGTAATGAGGCATGGGTCCAATGTAGTGGGGAATGCAGGAAATGGTTCCACGAGTTGTGTGTGGAAAATGGAAACGATGAGCAGTTTATATGTAACCATTGTGTACAACAGTTGCGTAACTATTCGGAGGTCCTACCTAGTGTCAGGTTCTCCCTAAGTGCGGGAGAAGTGGACATTATTGCATCCTGTATTTATTTGATAATTTAACATGTTATGAAATGTTATTTTTTGCCGTAAATAATAGAAAACATAAACTAACTGTGTACAAAATCACCTGGGAAATAATTGAAATATTTTACAAATAAAGCATAATCAAAATTACAGGTTTTTGCTTAGCGTGTCGAGATATCCCTAAATTACTATATAATAGCCTTAACAAAAATAAATAACGTCTACTTACTTCAAAATTAAATCGCACATTCAGGGTTAACAATGAAAACTTAAATAATTTACTACTCCGTCCCTGAATAATATCCGGACACAGCAATGCTAAATCCGGTCCATAATTAAAAATTATATATACAACACTTATCAACAAATCAATGTTCCAGGGCCTTAACAAACTGGAGCTTACAGGACCAACATGAAAACAAGCCCCACGTACGGAAGCCAAGATAATTATGTACCGTTCCCGTCTAAAATACAGTCTACCGGCACCTTCGAAGAGCTGCGTGTTCGGTTCTAAAAAATATGATCAGGGCAAAAATACATTAAAATCTCAGGATAAAATATACCATGGGAATGTGAACTGGAAACAGTAACATAATTCCGAAATGAAATTCAAAATAAGGGGTAAGATAGATTTATTATCAAAGAAAACATTATTGAAAATCAAAAATAAACAAATTAATATGAAAACGATAAAAAATACGGCTCAAATAAATGTCAGAAATTCAATATGAGCCGTGCACATAATTAGCACAAAGATTATTACAAAAAGACGGTCAATGTCCCGTTTTCTTAAATAAAAATATTTACAAAATAAAAACAACAACCTGGGGAAGAAATACACACTTCGCCTCGAGTCAACGCAGTTAAGTTCATCTTATCGAATCCTGACGGATATCATTCAATTTACGGTTATAGGACATGCCGCGACAGAATAAAATTATGCTAAATCCGATCCATAATTAAAAATTATATATACAACACTTATCAACAAATCAATGTTCCAGGGTCTTAACTTATAGCTACACTGAATTTACTTACAAACCGCTCTGTTACAAATTGGATGGCTTGAAAGCCTACTTCCCAAATAAAATGAGCTCCGCCCTCATATTTAAGAACAAGTCTTTATCAACGATGACAATGACATGATAAGCAATAATACATGTATCACAATTCAATATAAACAAAACACTTCAAAGAAACCTGTAAAATTCATGCAAATAAAATAAACAAAACGTCTGTGTATCCTTTATCTGAAATACAAGCAATAAGATGCTAAACTCCTTCATATTAAAAAGAACACGGAACTCCTGGCTCAGCTGTCCATGCGTTGGTCTTTCTCTTGACACGCCGTATTATAACTCAAGTGACACTTCTAATAAGCCAGCTATGAAGCATCCTGCCTCGCAAGAAAAAGAAACTAACTAATTGGATTGGTAATTCCTGCCTGAGAGATTCTAATATATCTGGGAACATAAATTAACGCTGCCATTCACTTCTCTGTTCATTAAACTAACACAAGGCCTCGAACTCAACTTAAGGCATCACAATACACATTCATATAGTCTTAAATACATATTCCAATTTAACACGGCTATGATACGACATACGGCACATCTGGCCTAACACTTCGGAGTCCATGAGTTCGACTCTTATAGTATTAATGAACTTTCAAGGCAAATCAAGCCTCTCTCACTTAACATGCAGCTAACACCATCATATTTCCCCCTTTTTATATACCAGGCACCCACGTCCGGTATTAACACACATTGTAATCTCAGTATCAGGCTAATCTTGCCTTTTTCTCGTAAATTCATAACACAATACCAATTTATCCCAGAACAAGCTTTACGTTGTGCAGCCTTCTTAATAAAAGAAAATAAAAAGAGAAAAATACACAGTTACCTCTTGACATACATATCAAGTGACACTTCTAATAACCCAGCTATGAAGCATCCTACACCTAATCATTTCCCTCTTTCCCATCTAATAAAAGGGAAATAAAATAATATATAAGAAACAGGGTTCAAACATGCATCTTCCCTGAAACATGACATTAAACTCTAAAAAGAAAACATAACTCTGCCACAAAAGGACTGATATTTATAGTCATACTACTATAGATTCGAATTAGCTAATTTCTTCTATCTAAGCATGCCTAGGAATTTTTAAGATGAACTTATCTGGTGTTGTCTCAGCTTTTTCATTGTTCCAGGACACTGTGTCTGCAAAATTACGACATTATAGCAACAAACTGCATGGCGTTACCAAATAAACTGCAGGTCCTTTCTTCTTCAATCATCTTTGAAATGTGGTGCTTCGCACACACCATTAAATTGAACCGAAACGATAACGACGATTCGCACACGTTCTTCACGTTACCGGACGCGTACCGATCACAATATTTGCACTATACAGATGCAAATTACATATACGGGTTTGGAAATATCGATAGTAACTGTCGTCTTAGTGATTGTCAAATCCCATGCCACAACCGCATTCTGGCATACTGCATCATCATACGTGACCTTATATGTATATAGCAAAGGTAATTGCTTTGTTACTGTACAATACACTTTTGTAATTACATTATAATCACTTGCATTTAGGACATGTATTCTCATGAAATAACGTTTCAGCTTTCACAAAAATATGTATACTTGTTTGATTAAAAATCGTCACTGTAAAAGTTACTTTCATACAACACTGGCTGAATATAAGGAAGACCGACCCGCACGGTTATCAACTTCAAGACAGAGTGAGGTTCCCATCTCCAGAAGCTACTGTATTCACCAAACTTCCGGTGTTAGTAATATCATCGGGGATTTCACTGATGTGATGACGCCATGGCCCGGAAAAAGCGCTGATTCAATAGAAATATATTTATTACTTTATTAGTTCAGACTTAAGTACTGTAACTGTCTACAGGTACTTTTTAACGTCTAACTTGCTTCTATTTCATACCAGAAACGTGGAGTATGGCTTTTTAACAGATTGCCTAATAAAATCAAGAGTAGTGCAGCACTGTAAATCTCGAAGTTGGTAAGCCTGACTTCATTTGTTCTGTAGATCCCTTCATTCCGCAATATCGCTTCCAGGGCTGTGATTGGTCTTTTTTTTAATCAGCCGATCTCAAACACTCTCGTAAATTCCCCGATTGAATCATACGGACTACCCGAGATGCTCGCTGTTGCTATGAAATGTAAGAAGTTATTTCTGAAGCCACGCGCTGCCGAGATACTGCATTACGCAACTTGTTTATTGCACCATGACTTCTTGTATTAAATGCACAATATTTCTGTACATTTATAGATATTCTATTTATTTTGCACCACAGATCCACATTATCCAGACATGACTGTAACTTATTTACGTCGTTCTCATTGCGAATGGCTCTGTAAATGATAGTGTCATCAGCGTACTATGCCATAGAAGACGATACAGAACCTGGCAGGTCCAGAGTAAATATCGTGTACAGAAATGGCCCTATCACACTACGTTGAATCACATCCGAGGTGACTAAAGTTTATTCTGACCTGGCCCCACTGAACACAACGCTCTGCGTCCGACCTACCAGGAATGATCGAAACCATGCCTGCAGGTTGCCTTGAATGCCATACTTGTTAAGTTTTAACAACAGTCGTTGATGAGGTACCTGATCAAAGGCCTTACTCCAGTCGAGAGTTACGCAGTCCACTTGGGATATATTAGACTGGTCCAGGGAATGTTGCCACTGTTGTCAAAAGTGTAGTACAGGATTTTCAAGGGAGGAATCCATGTTGGTTGTTATTCAACAGGTTTCTCTCATTCAGAAAATCTAGCACATATTTAACAATTAGGCGTTCCATGCATTTACATAAGCCACATGTAATAGAGACTGGGCGATAGTTGTCTACATTTTCCCTGTCACCGTCTTTGAATACGGGAATGACATTTGCTTTTTTCCATTCTTCTGACACAGTCCCACTGTTCATTGAAATGTTAAATATTGCACAAAGAGAAGGTGCTAATGCTTCTGCACATTGATGGAGAATTCTGGCCGGCACGTTGTCTGGGCCGTTCGCAGCATGACGTCTAGTTCTCCGAAGACTTGTTACAACCTCGTTAGCAGTGAAGTACAAGCTAGTTAGAGACGTTAAGAGAGGGGGTGTCCTTGTAGTGAACATGTCTTCATCCTTGCTTGTCGAGTAATAATTTCCGTTTTCTCTCTTTTTTTAACAGCCTGCAAAGGCAATATTATCTTTGATAATCTGAAAAGATATCACTATAAATAGATGTTTTGGTTTTTTCTGCCATAATGCTATATATGAATGGAACTCAAACATTCAGTTTATATTATTCTTTCTCTGTTCAATCTCTAAGCACCTCCTTTATATGAACAATCATCGCCTGTACCAATTATTAACACAATTCACAATAGTTATTTAAGTTACTCCTTCTAATTTTGTATACGACATGTGTCACAAATTATGAAATTATGAAACGATTACAATAAATAATACCCTCTCCCTAATCTATGATTTTCGAGATTAAGGGAGACGGGTATCTTGAATCTTGAATCTTCATCCTTGTCAGCCGTGGTGAAGTTATTTTTAAATTTACTGTTAAATGTGTCTGCTATTTCTTGGGGAGAGGAAACTGATAGTCCGTCGTACTTGAAGACGGATGGAGCACTGTTGCCGCATTTGTTTCTGATGAAAGCCCATAGCCCTTTACGATTGGAACTAAGGCTGTGGATATATGAACTGTAGTCATCACGGATTAATGATTTGAGTTTGTTCCTAGCCAGTCTGTACTTCTCCCACCTACTGTAACTTGGGTTTTCCGTCCATTTCCTGTATAGACAATTTATCTTTCGAATACCTGATATTATCACTTTAGTGATCCATGGCGTTTTCCGCTTATTAGAGATGGAAACTTTCGGCACAGCTTGATCGACACATTCAAAACATACTTTTTTCCAGTTTGCCCAGATCTCGTTGATATTTATATCGCCGGTGAAGGACGCGAGGGGACTATGAAGATGTTTTGATAGAAAAGGGGAAAGATCGTTCCAGTTGATGCGGAACGATCTGAAGGAAAGATCTTCAGGGGGGGGTAATCACATAAATATGATTGTAAATAAACCGATCTCTCCACATGGTTATGAGGGTATTTATGGGTTGTAGTAAGGATGTAAAGGAGAGGGCATATAAGTCTCTGGTAATACCCCAACTAGAGTATGGTTCCAGTGTACGGGACCCTCACTAGGATTTTTGATTCAAGAATTGGAATAAATCAAAAGAAAAGTAGCTCGATTTGTTCTTGGTGGTTTCCAACAAAAGAGCTGTGTTACAAAAATGTTGCAAAGTTTGGGCTGGGAAGACTTGGGAGAAAGGAGACAAGCTGCTCGACTAAGTGGTATGTTCCGAGCTATCAGTGGTGAGATGGCGTGGAAGGACATCAGTAGACGAATACGTTTGAGTGGTGTCTTTAAAAGTAGGAAAGATCACAATATGAAGATAAGGCTGGAATTCAAGAAGAGAAATTGGGGCAAATATTCGTTTATAGGAAGGGGAGTTAGCGATTGGAATAACTTACCAAGGGAGAAGTTCAATAAATTTCCAATTTCTTTGCAATTGTTTAAGAATAGGCTAGGAAAACATCAGATAGGGAATCTGTCACCTCGGCGACTGCCCTAAATGCAGATCAGTAGTGATTGATTGATTGATTGATTGATTGATTGATTGATTGATTGATTGATTGATTGATTGATTGATTGATTGATTGATTGATTGATTGATTGATTGATTGATTGATGAGGGAAAACATTACGTACGCACTAATAACAAATCCTTCACAATTACTGAAATTGAAACACTGTTTCGGAAGGGTAGGTATTGTTCTAGTGAGTGCGGTTTCGTGGAGGAAGAAAGTTAGTCATGTAGCAATATTAACTCGGTAATAGTAATAGATGTCACCATCAGCGACTGTAAGGAGTTATGATCTGCCTGGACGATGACAACGACGACGATGACGATGATAGCGATAGCGAAGATGACTGTAGTGATAGCAGTGATCTGGAGGGTACCGGTATCTGGAGGGTACCAATGTGAATCAGGTAAGAAGAATAAGGTTTCTGAATTTTCGTCACATTAATAGATTTTACTCGAAACCCTTTTTAGCAACGGTGTATACTATTGTGATATGTATTGGTGAATTTAAAGTGAGATTCTTGTCGACCGATTTCTCCTGTATTTTCTAACGTCGCGATGATAAGAACTTCGTAGTAGATATAACTAGTATCATTTTGTGTGATGATATATTTTATTGTAAACTTAATCGGTGTGTTGAAAGTGCGATTGTGTTGGCCGATTTCATTTATATTGTGTACCATCGTGATGGCATTAAAATCATTTCTCCATTTCTAAAATCTTACGTGTCGTGAAATCAGCTCTTGTTGTAGTGGCAACATCGCGTCATTGCAGTATGGCCAACATTTTGCGCAGCCGTCATGTGCAACCTTACGCCCCCCACCTATTTACTGAGAAAATGCTCGTCTTTCAATCCTATCACTTTCATTCCACAACCCCAGATAGCAGAACATAAATCAAGGTTATAGTATTTTGAAGACTATTTCAAAAGGATTTACTCTAGAAATGTATTGCTAATATTTTTATTTATTTTTCTAATATTGAAGTAAGTAATCCCGAATACAGTAGAGACAATACACGACACTTACGGATTTCGCCTTGCTAAAATGGGAGACAATTCGACGGTGGCGCTCCTAGTGACTTGACCTGAACAAATCGCGCTAAATTCAAATATCAATGGAAATGTATATACGGAAATGGATAAATAAATTACGTCTAGAAAGACAGTGGTATTGAGATATTAACTTCGAAGTTGCTAAAGCAATTCTGGATAAATGAATGAAGAATTATTTAAAAGGTTATTATTCAAAGACTGAAATTAGACATATACACAAGGTGTGAAATGGACTGCTGTGAAATGGCTTGATCTTTCATTTATGCATTACTTTTTTTAGCTTTAGCATACCTGCCTGAAATCTTACGGTTGGATTTGTCTTTTTTCCTCACTTAAAAACAATGTATCATCACATTAAGCCATTTGTCAATAAAAATATCGGCACATTCCGTACACATATGATGCAATGAATTAACATTTAATAGCTGGACAATTTTCCTCTTAACATGAAGCCTACTAACAGAAAGAAAATCTACAAAATCCTGGCTTTAATCTGAGAAGAGGGATAAAAGAAAGAAAAGTTTGAAAATGTCGATAGTGATGCTTTAAGGAATATTTACGTACAATTAGAGTAAAAATGTAACATACCCTTGGCTGTATAGTCGAGGATTTTTAAAGTCGCTGGCCTGGAAATGATCTGAACAGATCTTATAATTCTTATACAAGCGTAACGTCCCTTCTTTCTTGTACACTTTATCCAAATCGCTTCTGTGACATTTCAAAACCCACAGATCACACCTACAACAACACATCGGTATTGAAGGTTAACTGCTGCACTATACAATAAAATATGCGTATTATATTTTAAGCCCGTTAAAACATGGTTCGAGCAGGTCAGAAGATTATGAAGTACTATAAAAATCTCTGTCACTGGAAGAATATATATGCAAACACAATATTACTTACATGTTCTTGTCACGAGGGAACCTGAAGAACGAGCGCGCATTTTTCTCTACTTCGTAATTACTGCAGCCAAACACAGCACATACCTTTCCCCTCATGTTGAGAGGAGATATCAAGGAATGACACACGCTACTATTTAATTATGTCAACTCACTGAAAACGCATAAATAACACCAAAAACTTCACACAAAAATACACGTGCTCTTATGACAGAATCAGTACCTTTCAGGTCTATCCGCTAGAGTGAGCTCCAATAGCTGTCCCTCGATATCTCGCTCAGTGTCGTGTATTGTCTCTACTGTATTTGGTAATCCATACGTCATAATGGTTCGATTTTTCAAATAATCGATAGTCCATCCTATCATTCGCAAATGTAGGAATTTGCTTCATCCGGTTGGTCACATTGGAAATGAATGAAAGTTTCCGGATGTTGTGGATTGCGTAAGATATTTACTATTTACTATGAAGTGTTTATTATGTTATGCGATTTGTGACACAAGTAGTTGGCAGGTAACTGCAGTGTGAACGTGTGTCGACTCATCTTCTTCAGAGTCTGTGTTATGGTACATTGATTTCGTGATACTTATAATGCCAGTGGATATTAATAGGTTAACCGAAGGCTGGTTGGAACTAGAAAGTGATCCAGGCCTTTTCACTCTGTTGTTAGAAGATTTTGGAGTGAAAGGTGTGCAGGTGGAAGAGATATACGATCTTCAGAAGTCTTTAGAAGGTCCTGTTTATGGTTTCATTTTTCTCTTCCGATGGATTGAAGAACGAAGATCCAGGAGGAAAATAGTTGACCAAAGTGACATTTTTGTTAAAGATGAAGAAGTTGTCAATAACATATTTTTTGCACAACAGGTTGTGCCAAATAGTTGTGCTACACACGCTCTTCTATCGGTGCTTCTAAATTGCCCAAATATCCATTTAGGAGCTACTCTAAGTCGACTTAAAGCACACACATCTGGAATGTGCCCTGAAAATAAGGGCTGGGCCATCGGCAATTCACCCGAACTTGCGAAAGCACATAATTCTCATGCGATGCCTCAAGCAAAGTGGTGCTCTGATAAGACAACGGGTGTGAGTACTGCACGCTACACTGGAGAAGCATTTCATTTTGTTAGTTATGTTCCCATTCATGGAAGATTATTTGAGCTTGATGGTTTAAAGCCTTATCCAATGGATCATGGTCCATGGGGTGAAAAGGAGGACTGGACAGAGAAATTCCGCCGTGTTATAACAGATCGGCTGGGTATGGCAACAGGGGAACCATATCATGACATTCGTTTTAATCTTATGGCTGTTGTTCCTGACAGAAGATTAACTTTGGTTCATAAACTCAAGATGTTAAAGACTAATCGACAGATAGTTTTGGATGCCTTACAGCAACTTGTAAAACTGACATCACAACCAAATGATGAAAAGGTGGATGGTTCTGCTATCACTGACACTGAAACTGGAGAAAAGAACTCAAAACAAGAAGAAGATTCTTATGAAACTCAAAATTATATAAAGCCAGTGACAGGTACTCTCTCCCCAGCTGATTACTCTACACCTTTAACAATACAGACTTCTCCAGCACCAAGTGGTTCAAGTACCGACACTTCATCAGAAGTTGGTTCAGCATTCAACTCACCGACTCAAGGCTGGGGTTGGAATTCTGGTCAGAGTAGTCCAACATCATCTAAAGAGTTCAAAAAATTTGTGGTAATTCGGGTTTCTGGAAGTAATGAAAGCTCCACTGCTGCCAAACGATTGTCATCTGATGTAAGTGCAGCATCTACAAAGAGAATATGTCTAGAAACTGGACAGTGGGAAAAAGATGTAGATAAATCAGGAACAGATGATGGAAATTCTGATGAAAAGAAAGAAGAATCTAATAAAACTTGTTCGAAATATCCAGAACTCTTTGAGCCTCATACATTTGCACCAAAAGATTTATTTGCTCTTCTCAAAAATCTTGAGAATGAAATCAGTGTTTGTGAACTGAATTTACGCGATGAGAATGAAAAAAGGAAGAAATACAAGATTGACGATTGTCGGCGCACTCATAATTATGATGAATTTATTTGTACTTTCTTGCAGATGTTGGCTGAGCAAGGGAAGTTGGCAGATCTTGTACAGCAGCACCTGTTACTTCACAAAAAACCTGGAATTCCTGTTGCTAGAGTGCAAAGGACTGTAAAAAAGGTTGAAGTTAAACCTAATCCTTCTCGCCGTCGAAGGGGACGCACCAACTACAGGAAACGCAAATGAAATTCCCCTTACTCTCATCTCTGTTGCTTGCCATGCACTTTATGTTGCTTCAGCATTAATTTTATACCTGCTGTTGTAAGATGGAAGTGTTTGCTTGTAGAAAAGAAAGCCAGGCCTAGATCTTTCATTTGCTGCATATTCAGGTTATGAGCAATATCATTGCTTTATTTTATTAATCAGTACTGGTCAGATAAGTGTATATACTGATAGATGGAATTAAAAACATCCTACTTATTCAGATATTCACTAGTAGTGTGCAGTTATTGTTGCTGTGGTAATTGCATTTGTAAACTTAGTGTCCTAGCATTATAATTTTCAGCTTTGAACCGGTGAACCTCATATTCAGTTTTTTTGTTTATGTGTTCAGTGCTATTCTTGCCAAAGTTGGACATTTCTTTAAGTATCTATTTGCTCTCAAGTATAAGATTGAAATGTCACTTGTGAAGATAGAAACTACACCTGGGTATTTTGTTCGCTAATCTAGGTGAATATTAGTAATTCTGTGATGGCAGCTGTTATTGCCGATTTCACTGCTAGTGATTTGGTCCAGCATGTTCAGAACTTGAGTTTGCTTTGTTTTGGTGAAAATTGAACAAGTATTTATGAAGTATTATTGAAGTGGTTGCTATTTCTCTTGCTGCTGGGACCGTTGACCTAGATGTTAGGCCTCTTAAAGCAATAGGCATCATCCTCTTACTGCTTAAGTATGTTAGTGCTGTTTGGATGTCTGGAATCAGTAACAGCAGTAGAGCACCATCCCATCAAGTACTGCACCAGAGTGTGCTACACGTGGCACAGAGAATGATGCTCTTTTGTTCTTTGCAGCTGGTCGGCGCATTAAGCAATAGAGCACAGCAGCACATTCTATTCGAGAGAAGACAAAACTTGAAATAATTTCTTGCCCATACAGAACTCTGACAGAGATTGGCTTAGTGACAAGACCATTGATCTGGGCAGACCACATTTGCATGGCAAGCAAAGGCGGTCTGGTGTTAGGACATAAGCGCCCCCACCACCACCACATTAGGCCATAAAGCAACATAGGCTATAGGCTTCTAGTATCCCCTGAGAGCTCAACCTGTTTTGCCAGTCATGTAGGAGTTTTCATTGTGGGCATAGATGACATCTACATCTGTATTGAAGGATGTAGCCAACAGCTGCATTCCTTTGTCTACCTACATTCCAAAATGTTGTAATTTAATTACAATTTACTATGAAAGTAAAGTAACTATTGAGGGCAGTGGCAACTATTACTCCTGCATCGTATGAGGTAAGATTTATAAGATTCCACGTCCTGTTTCAGAAAGTGATGGGATGGTGAGTGACTGTGGATTGCTCCTCTTCTGTGGCAGTCCTAGAGTAGTTCAGTAGAGCAGTAACTTATAGGTGAAGTTCCTTTAAAAGAGTTTTTGTTTCCTCACTGGCCAAAGAGCATTCTGGTTCTTTGCAGATTCTCTTCTACAGATCATTGAATTTTAACTTGATTATTTTATGCACTGATGGTTTTTATAAGCCAAGTTATTGATTTATGAAATCAATTACATGTAGAGATCATCATAATTGTGGGTAAGGTTGAAAACAGGTATTCTACAGATTATACAAGATATGAGAAGGTGTAATTTACTGCTCACTGAAGTGCTAGATCAAGAATAACAACACTGTTTTCCACGCCATTACTAGAGTATCCATGATGTTACATTAATGTGTTTCCTGTTTGATGATGGCATTTCATTGAATTAATATGAGTCTGTTCAAGAAAATAACCAATCTTTGAAAATATCTCTTTAGGTGTCTTACCTGCAGCCTAGTTAGTTTTGTTTGCTTCGAAGTACTCCATTTCCACTTATTGAAACAGTCCTGTAAGTAATTTGGGGGATTGTGTTCAGTTCTGCTTACAATTTCAGTTTGATCACTTCAGTTGACTGAGATTGTCATCCTTTTGAGCTTAATTTTAGTTTAGGAAGTAGAAAAATGTCTGCTGAGACCTGTTCAGGTGAATAGGGTGAATGGGGAGCACAGTTAGCTTTGTGTTCACCGAGCGAGTTGGCTGTGCGGTTAGGGACACCCGGCTGTGAGCTTGCATCTGGGAGATAGTGGATTCAAGCCCCATTGTCAGCAGCCCTGAAGATGGTTTTCTGTGGTTTCCCATTTTCACACCAGGCAAATATTGGGGCTGTACTTTAATTAAGGCCACGGCCGCTTCCTTCCCACTCCTAGGCCTTTCCTATCCCATCATCGCCATAAGACCTATCTGTGTTGGTGCGATGTAAAACAAATTGTTGAAAAAATGTGTCTTTGTGTTCATCAACTTTTATGAATCAGTAGCAATGAATGAGCTGGCACGTTGTCATGGTGTAGGCTCCAGGAATTGTTTCTCCACAAGTCTGGTCTTTATCTCGCGACTTTTTCTCTCAAACATCTCATGACATCAGGATAATACCAGTGAGTCACCATTTGACCCTCAGGTAGGAATTCATGGTGTACAACACCGTTTATGTCAAGAAAGACTGTCAACAACACTTTTTCACCTGACCTGTCCTGCCATGTTTTCTTCGATCTTGTAAATGTTTTACCACACCACCGTGTTTCTCCATAAATGTTTTGCCCAGTTTGAAGAAGCAAATGTTGATATACTGATCATAATATTCAGACATCTCAACAATCACAACACATATTGTGCTCATGTATAAACTAACAGATGCTGAGTGATGACTAATTGTTGCAGAATATGCTGCAGATGGTCAGTTATTTAGGAAGAATACAACCATACAGTGCCATTTACCAGAAACCACTGGATCTCACATTTGAATGGTATTTTCAAAGTTCTGTTATTTTTTAAATAGGCCTCGTACATCAGAATTGCAGAGCAACCTGGGTACTTTAGGGTGCATGTCACTTCTGCCTCACTTTTATAACATTCAGTGATATTCTCTCAACCTTGTTCATTCCCATTAAAAATTATTCTGTTTCATCTTTCATTGCTTTTTTCATAGTGGGTGCTCAAAGATTCTGTATTATATTCATCCATCACTTCTGATGTAGGTACTGCTATGATTATAAAAGTAGGGCTATGTGAAAATGATTGTTTTAAATTAATTGTTTCACACACACATATTTAATAAATAGACTATTAAGTATTCATCTTTGAAAAATATATTTCTAAAAGTATTATGTTCTTTGATCAGCCTTCCACCTCTGCTACCTTGCTTCTGGTAGCCTGGCTCACTCTTATGGTATGCTGGTGCTCTGTTATTATTTTATATTAATCTTTCACAGTAAATGAACACCGTAATGCATGGATATTGGGGAGTTAATTACATACATTGTGTTAATTAATTTAGGAATGAAATTCAAAGTGTTAACTAGGTGCTTTTTTTTTGTTCTGTTGTGGATACAATTAATAGCCTCAAAATTATCTAGACATTTTGAGGCCTACCTCTGTAAACTTGACTGAAAACACTGAGATGTTGTGACATTTTATGTTTCCTGAAAATGATAGAATGTTTAGAAAAAACGATTTGTTCATCATGCACCTAAAACATAATCATTTTATTTCAGTACATTATGCTGAGACACAAATGCCATTCACAACTTGTACTTGACCTTATGACCATTCTGTAGTTTCTGTGGTAAAAGTTGTTTATTATGTCAGATTTCATTTATGGAAATGCTTAGTAATATAACTTGTCACCAATGTATGACTTCTAATGTTACCATCTTCATATTTTGTACTAATACAGTACAGCAGTTAAATTCTCATGAACTTGAATTGTACCAGCTTGTGAGGAAAGATGATCTTTTATGTAAAGTTATAGAAAAATTGTTTAATATATTTCCCGTTCTATGAAACAATTGTGTTTTGATGATTCATGTCTTCATTTTTCTGTCCTATAGGACTACTTATCATTGATTTATTAAACAGATTGGTATCACATGAAGTTCAGTATCATTTCAGGAACAAACCAATTGGCAACGTATAGAATAGTTAGACATTTTACGTAATATGATCCATCATACCTGCAAATTTTAGTTATCATTCCGTCTCATTAAGTTCTCCGCAGTCCATTGACACCTGTTTCCTGCAACACCCACTGGTGCAGCAGATTCATGACCTAGCCAGGTTGTGTGGTGTTGGCACCAGAGTCAGTTTCGCATGGCTTCCAAGCCACATTGGGATTGCGGGAAATTAACTTGTGGATGAAGCTGCAAAGGAAGCTGTACTTGTGCCCCCTAGACCTGTAAATGTACCTGCTAGGAATATTTGTTCTCAGCTACATCAAACAATCTTGGTGTCCTGGAAATCGAAGTGGCTAGTTATCTAAACTCCCAACAAGCTGAGAGCAATTAAAAAGACAACTACTGTATGCTGGTTCTCTTTCTGGCCTTCACACAGAGGGTCCATAGTTTTGCAGAGGCTGTGGATAGGTCATGGAAGATGTAAGCACTCTTGTATGTTCTTGTGATACCGACTTCACTGTGGCCCACATCCTTACAGAGTGCACCAATCTCTCTGGCCTAAGATGGAACCTTGGCCTGTAGGAGACACTCAAACTCATACTAGCCGATGATGCGACTACTGCTGATCTCGTCATTCACTTTATGTGCGAGAGAGGATTAATTAAGGGTATGTAAATTTCAAGTTTTCTGTCACTCAGGGATCTTACGTTCCCTTTTGGGACTTTTGTTTCCTTTTGATTCATTAGCGACCTTTTCAGCCTAATATAAATTAATATTCTTTTATTTTATAATTCATTTCAAACCTCCATCGCTCAGGCAGCAGCACACCGGCCTCTCACCGCTGGGTTCTGTGGTTCAAATGCCGGTCACTCCATGTGAGATTTGTGCTGGAAAAAGTGAAGGCAGGACAGGTTTTTCTCCGGGTACTCCGATTTTCTCTGTCATATTTCATTCCAGCAACACTCTCCAATATCATTTCAATTCATCTGTCATTCATTAATCATTGCCCCAGAGGAGTGTGATAGGCTTCGGCAGCCGGCATGGTTCCTATCCTCGCCGTTAGATAGGGGCTTCATTCATTCCATTCCTGACCCGGTCGAATGACTGGAAACATCATTCATTTTGAAATTCCTTCATTGAATTTTATAATTTTTTTTTTTTTTTTTTTTTTTCCCCCCACTTCATTCGTTCAGTGAGGATGATTACCTAGTTGTACTTCCCCTTAAAACAAAAATCACCAAAACTTTTCACTTTTGTCAGCTGTGGACTATCTCATTTTGAAGAATAACATAACAGGGATAGTGGGAAATAGGAACATCAGAGCTGTGTTGTTGAGACAAGTGGCAGTTGTTCAGGAGGATGATATTTCTTTACCTAGGTCACACTTAAATGATCTCTTAGGATCAACTTTTGGAATGCTGATTTGGAGAATATCAAGGAATCAATGACAGAGTAAAATAAATTAACAAAGACTTTTAATTAGTTACATGAGGAGGTTTTAACCATTGATATTTTGCTGATTGGAAAACTCTCTCTATACTTGTACCCTTGATAGGGTGCAGTAACAAGTCATGTAAAACTTACAAGTTTGAGTCAGTTGTGTAGCCTTGTGGAGAGACTTCAACACTAGCATCTTCGTTTGGTCTGCCCATCTGCTTGGTGCATATCCTCGAGGTTGTCTTCCTCTCACCAGCTTCTCCATTGCCTCTCTTTGTCTGGAGATGTGTCCCAATCTTACAAACGATCAGTTAATCTCCTTTTTCATTAGTTTATTCATAACTTTTAGTTTTTCGAGAACTAAATGTTGATATAGATGTTGATTCCCATAGGGAACCTGAAATATTTATCCCGAATAAGTAATAACATGGTGCAGTATTCTGTCCAAAAAACACTGCTGTGCAAAACTTAAGGACGAAAGTAACTTTCGCATGTTGTGTCACAGCCAAGTAACATAGCTCGATGAAACTTGAACCGTACATAGGAAGAACTGCTACAGTATGGTATGGTAGGCAAGTGAAAGGAATATGCGATGAGGGCAACAGAAATGACACTTTTATGCAGAGATAATAAATTACACGTAAGTCACTGCAACTCATGATGGTCCCTTGGACATCACAAAAGAAGGGACATGGTTTTTAAAAGGGTGTGTGATCACCACAGACAGCATTGCATGCTCTGTACCACGTTCCCATTCTGGCCACAAGATTGGTAAGTAGTTCTTGAGGTAGGGCATTCAATTCCTCCACCAGCGTGGAACAACTGCTGGATGGTCGTTGGTGCATGTGGATGTGCTGCATTACATCTGCCCAACATGTCCCACACATGGGATTTAAGTCGGGGGAAACGGGCAGGCCAGTCCATTCGCCGAATATCCTCTCGTTCCAAGAACTCCTCCACATGTGCTGTTCGTAGCTGTCTTGCATTGTCATCCATAAAAATGAAGTCAGTGTCGAATGCTCCCCTGAAAAGATGTACATGGGGAAGGAATACACTATCACCATAACGTTGACCGGTGAGTGTACCCTGTTCAAAGATTTGGAGGTCAGTATGCCCATGCAACATTATGCCTTCCCATGCCATAACACTTGGACCACAAAAATGATCATGTTCGACAATGTTCCTCGGTGCATTACATGTTCTCGCCAGATGAGGGTACATCTAGAATCACTACACAGACTGAATCTGCTCTCATCTGAGAAGAGCACACGACCCCACTCCTCGTCAGTCCAGACGTGATGCTCTTGGCACCATCGCAAACGGTACCACCGATGTGTGGGTGTCAATGGAACACAACGTAATGGTCATTGGGCAAACAGGCCACCTCCACGCAGTCATTGTGCCACTGTGTAACGTGAGATTGGATGCCTTGCAGTCCTGTTAAATGTGGTTGCAATTGCACCCGCTGTTTGACGGGTGTCCCTTCTTGCCTGTTGCACAATGTAGCGGTCATCTGCTACTGTAGCTGACCGTGGTCAACCCCCTCCTCTCCTTCAGGCAGCAGTGCCTGTGGTTCTTCGTCCTTCTTCCAGTTTCCCGATGATTCTTCCCCATGTGAAGTCATCCATATGCTGTCTCTGGGTCATGTTGTAATGAATAATACCACTACAATCCACCATAACAGCTTGCTGATTGACTCGCACTGTCTTGTTCAGTTCCTTCAACTGCCTCATTTTGTGGGGTCACGCTGACCTCTCACCAGGTTTCTATGCACATGTAGGCGACCTCTGGCAACTTGTTACTGAACTTTCATTCATTTTCACAGAGTAGTTGACATGTTATGTTGCTTTGTTCTCTGTTCTCTTCCTCTTAGCTCCTATGATAGTCCGTATCTGACAAGGCAGGGACCTGTGGTTGACACTGATATTTTGGTAAGACCTATCTAATGTTTATTTGTCCAACCCTTGTCCTGTTTCTCTACGGGGTCGGGTATGAGGTGAGATGAACCTTTCATGACAGGATTTTATGACCAGATGCCCTTCCTGACGTCAACCTCATCAGAGGAGGTAATGAGATAAAAAATGAATAGTGTGATATATGATAGTGGGAAGGGAGAGGGTGAAACCCGGTGCTGGCACATAGGCTACTCCTGTCGAATAGCACTAAGAGGTCTGCTCAAGGCTTAACGCCTCCATCTGATGGACAAATCAACATCACCCTATACCTTCACTCCATATGAGCACTGCAGAGAGGTTTGGAATTTAATCCAGGCTTTTAGCACACGATCTATTGATTAGAAATTGTATACCACCACCTCTCCTACCCTGCCGGCCAACATTCTAATGGTGAAATTTTTTTCGACCAACAGGACTCAAACTGGCTAGTCGTGATGTCAGACCGTTTAAATTTCAACGCCTTAATGATCATGGACACCAGGCAGGCTTGTAAGACCTATCTAATAATGTTATGTAATGCACAGATAGATGTTTTGCCCAATTGTATGTGCTGTGGACAGTTAATTGTGGAAGGAGAGGGGAGGGAAATTTACGTACGGAGCGCAGACATATGGGCGAAAAAAAGGCTCCCTGCAGTCCAGACCTGGGTCTCGTTGGGCGCAATAGATGCGACCTACTTCACGAGACTGAAGTCCGTGTCATGCACTGTACAGAATGAAACAAGCTGTGGTTGTCAAGTTGTTGGCTGATTTCTTCGGTATTTTGGAAGAAAATCCAGTGAGAGTGAATTTATACATTTTGAACTGATTAAACGGCAGCTGCTTGAGAATGATGTTGTTTTAACAACTTGTTTTACTTCACACCGACACATATAGGTCTTATGGCGACAATGGGATAGGAAAGGACTAGCAGTGGGAAGGAAGCAGCTGGCCTCAGCATTTGCCTGGTGTGAAAATGGGAAATCACAGAAAACCATCTTCAGGGCTGCCTACAGTGAGATTTGAACCCGCTATCTCAAAGCTCACAGCTGCGCGACACTAACTGCACGGCCAACTCTCTCTGTAATGCTGTATTATTGATGAGTTTAACACACTTATGATAGACAAAGAAGTCATTGATTATGAAAAAATGGTAGTGATTGTGACAGTGATCCATCATTACAACTTGGAAAAAGAACAGTGTCCCAACCAGTACCCATGGTCTAGTGATTATTAAGAAAGCAGTGGTTTTTAATATGTCCCATCACAACCAAGAAAAGAGAGAACAACATTTCCTGAAAATTACTTGGCTGACGCATACAAAATTTGGACAAAGCAGCCAAGAGGAAACAACCCACCCTAGCCTTGTCTTCATGGATTGGCAATTAACATGTTGCCTCATGTGAAATTTACGTTTGTAAAGGCACAGAAAGGAGGATAAAAAATAAGACAGTCTTTCAGAGCTTTGAGAAGATGCTCCAAACCACTCGCAAGCACAGCACAGTTCTATTACAAGAAAGAATCAACAAAGATATACACGATCTTTTCAAAGCAAAAAGATAAGAACATGCAATTACCTATGACCGAATGTTTCTTATCTGGGCAATGAATATTAAGAAACATGTTGACCCAAGCAACATTATTTAAAGCATCCAAAAGTTCAAGAGACAAAAATAAATGAGTTTCTCGTAAAATTATACATAAAGTCAGCAAAATATTTTCTGTTGAAGGTTTGACATACATAAATGAAATATGGCATTTTAGTGTAGAGGACAACTTTACTCCAGAGCAGATAATTAATGCAGATCAATCCCAGTTTGATAAAGAGCTACATTCTGTAAGAACTCCTGCTGTTAAAGGAAGCAAGAGGGTTTGTGGCGCTGTGAGTTCTGTTGCATCAACTGCACAGTCATATGTGATAATGTCAGTTACAGAAATGGATGGCACACTGTTTCCACATATGTATGTTCTTGTCTCGGAGCCCAGTGGACAATTTCCAGTTAGCCTGGCAGTTGAATTACAAAATGTGAAAGCCTGTGCAAGCAAATCAGCAAATATGACCAAATGGGATTTGAAAGTGTTCCTAGAGAAGGTATTGTGGCCAGATTTGCAAGGTAAGGAATGCATTCTGTTGGTTGATTCCTGGGGGTCAAACAAGGATGACAATCTTTACAATGATGTAGAACCTCAAGTTGTGGTATCTCGGTGAAATGTACAGGACTTACACAACCTGGTGATGTTTTCTTTTTTTCATTCGTTTAAAACCATGGTTAAGTTCATCACATATGCATTGACAGTGTCTTCCGACATTAAAGTGTGGCACAGGGACAGTTTTCTCCGCCTTCAGTCATTGGTACAATTTCATTTACAAACCTTACTCTCATCCTTGTTCTGTATTGAAAACACCTATCTCACTAAGTATACAAAGGCCTATTTCATTACCCCACCTATTGAGTACAGGTGGGGTAATGAAATAGGCCTACTCCTTTTGTATACTTAGTGAGACATTTTCATTTTTCAGCCAGCAGATTCAAACCTATGATCCAATTTCATTGCTTTCAAAATGGATATTTAACCCGCCAGTGGTCGCTATATGAGCAAAATGCTCACGGTCCTTGAAAATCATCTGCTCTTTTACACAGCACGTAGTTTCGAACTTGAGCCCTGATGTACCTTCGCACTGCAGTTTTGAGAGAAGGACAGATGCATTGAAACGCACATCTGTGACCTTGAGAAGGGACAGGGAGGGGGAAATTATCAGCGAATGTCAACGGTGAGCATTTTGCTTCATGCGCGACCAGTCATGTTGGCGCTAATTTCTCTTTGTGTGATAGTTATGCTATTGTTGAATAATGTTTCAAAGTTGAAACAGTTCTTTGCAGCTTATTGTATTAATATGTTGCGTAATTAGTGTGTGACGATGGCTTCATGTCGTGACATTTTAGCTTGGTTTGATGAAATTCCTAGTGATCACCTCGAGGGCGAGAACAGTGAAATGCACCGTGAAAGTTAACAAGTGAACATAAAACGGATACTGAACAGTCCGAGACAGAAGAACGTACTGATGGAACCGTACCTGGAGAGCAACCTGTAGCTGGCAAACAACATACCTGTATGTTGGAGGTAAATGGGAATTTCATGTTTAGTGACAATGTTCATATAGGGAAAGATAAGGTGACAAAGTGGGGCAGACACTCACCAAGAAGAAATCCACACTCATGTACTTGTGCTGAAAATATAGTGACTCATCCTCCTTGAGTAAAGGGCATTGCGAAAGATGCACACACTATTTTAGAAAGTTGGGTATTGTTTTTCCAGATACAGTTAGAACAATTTGGGTTTTATTACAATTTTTTTTTTTTTTTGTGTTCTTTATTACCATTTGAGATTTATTCTTATGTTTATTTAATGTGTTAATACATTTACGCTTGAAATCGATTGGTATTTATAATGTAAACATGTCATATCATACCGTGAGCAGTTTGCTCAACACACGACCACTCGTGTTACATTCATTCTAGCAACCACTGGCAAGTTAACAGAACACCTACCACAATTTCAAACACGTTCCAAGTATTGTTTTGACAGTGGACTTACATAAGAGTGTTCCAGAGACAACTGTGGACAGCTTGCTTTCATACGATGTGTTTGCTGTGAAAGATGTTTCTGTGTTGACCATGCCTTAATTGTGAATCTTCATGTATACTTATTTAGTTCTTTTTCTGGGTTGAACCATGTTGTTTTCTGTTCATTCCGTACAAATTGCGGACGTTTCAAATACATTGCAGTATTCTTTGTCAAGGCGACTGAAATACCCCTACTCAATCCGAGGTAATCAGTCTCCTAGGCAACAATCACACTACGAGAGTAGTTCCTGGCCTTGGCCTTATATATCCTACCCTCAGCAGCCAGGGGGCTTACATCAGTCAGAGAAGGTCAGGAAATACTCTCATAGTGTGATTGCTGCCTGAGAGACTGATTACCTCGGATCGAGTGGGAGTATTTCAGTCCCCTTGACAAAGAATACTGCAAAATATTCAGAACGTTGGCAAACTGTACGGAATGTACAGAAAACAACAACACGGTTCAGCCCGGAAAAAGAACTAAATAATTTTACACACCATGGAACGGTCACTTCCTTCATGTATGCTGTTCAAATTGAACTACTGTGGGTAAGTAATATGGTACATATTCAATTTATAACCAACACAAGCCATTTTACTAACCATTCAGCCCTTTATCTCAGGATTATATAGTCATATTCATTCCTTTGCTATGTACTAGGGTTTGTATGTGTATACATATATCAAGGCTCACAATTCCTATGTTTACTGATCATAGTAGCTATAATTTCTGTGCTATACATATTTTGACATAAGCTATCCAATACACTACATAGAAATTGCAATTGTGTGACAACACGCAAGTCCCCTTCCTTGTGAGCAGCATACATGACAATAGAGAAAATTAAGGCATTGACCAACTTCAGTTTCATGCTCTTTGTGATTTGCCTAGCTTTCCAAATCTTGTTTAGCTTGGCAGTCACTGTGCAAACCATTGGAAGATGTCCCTTGGTCTTGTGTGAGCAGTCTCCATTGTTTGAATTTGGAGTTCATAGGTATGCAATTTTTAAATTTATTTTTTACAGTTTACATGCTCACTTTAGTCTGGCGATCCATTATAATCTCCATTTCACTGGAACTTGTGATTATGAGTATCTGAGTATTTCTCAGATTGCTGTGCCTTCCACACCTGTACCACTGTATCAGTTGTTACAGACCTTTCTCGTGATGTACTCAGAATAGATATTGTTCAACAAAGGGGTTAAAAGCATCCTTACATGAGTCCTGAAAAAGTCTACAGTTTATTGGTGTGAGAATCGTGTTGAATTTGTTTGAACTTTTAATCACTTTTCCATGTCTGCTATTCTTATGGTAAAACTTTAAATATGAATCTATGATTCGTTAATTAAATGCTTGAATTACACATTGGAGTATGAAAGTAATAAACAGTGCTTAAGTTAATGAAAAATTCACAGCCTGTTCCCGGTCATTCGACTGGGTCAGGAATGGAATGAATGAAGCCCCCCTCTAGCGGCGAGGATAGAAATTGTGCCAGCTGCCGAAGCCTGTCTCACTCCTCTGGGGCAGTGATTAATGAATGACAGATGATATTGGAGAGTGTTGCTGGAAGTGGAGGTAGACATGGATAGAGATAAGACAAAAGAGGTCATATCCAGGTGTATGAAGTACCTAGTGAACTGGAAAGCAACAGGACCTGATTTTGTATATAATTTTTAAAATGAGTGTATCTATATCTCGAAAACTGAACGGTTTAAAGACATGAGAATTGGTATTTTGAATCTCCTTTAAAAATAAAGAAACAGATATTTTTTGTTTTTGGAAAATCCTGTTAAGGGGGGTGAAAAAGGGGTTGAATACCTTTTATGTGAATACTTATATCTCAAAAACTGAAGATGTTACAGTCATGAAAATTGGAATTTGGAATCTCCTTTAAAAATAAAGAAACACACTTCTTTTTTTTTTTTTTGGGAATATCTACTTAAGGGGTGATGAATAGGAGTGACAAAAGGGGTGAATTCTTAAAATGAGTATATCTCAAAAACGTAACATATTACAGATGTGAAAATTGATATTTGGAATCTCCTATAAAAGTAAAGGAACATGCATAATTTTTTTTTTTTCTTTTTCTGAAAATCCACTTATGGGGAAGTGTTAAAGGGGGTAAATTTTTGAAATGAACATACATACAGTATATATCATAAACTTAACACATTACAGACGAGAATATTGGTATTTTTAAATCTATTTTAAAAATAAAAGTAACACGCATTTGTTTGTTTTCGCCAGCGGACTTGAGGGAAATAAAATACCTCTCGCAGACTAAACACACAATCCCATGTGGGTGGGGGATGCAGATGAAGAATACACCCACGGTATCCCCTGCCTGTCGTAAGAAGTGGCTAAAAGGGGCGACCAAGGGATGATTATATTAGAACTATGAAACTCCTTGTGATTAGTACCACCATGCGGGGAACACCATGGGTCGCTTTTCCTTGCGTGTAGAACCACTAAGTTAGATACCAAATAGGTTTGTGAATAGTAGCAAACGAGAGCGCAGCGGCTTTTACAGTACCTACGATTAGTAGCACTATATGAGCGACACCATGGGATGAGGGAACCCATGGTTTTGGCTTGCCTATGATTAGTACCCACTATATAAGGAACACCCTGGGATAGTATGAGTCCCTGTGGTTAGTACACTTAGGTGATGAAGAACATAGGTTTGCATTGTTGTCAATGGTGCCGCAATGTGTGAAACACCCTAGGTCTGTAATACATGTGTGAATTTCATTACCTGTGAGTAGTACCATAATGTGTGGAATACCACGAGCCTACGCTGCTCTTGATTAGTACCGCAACATGACAACTACCATGGTTCTACTTTTCTAGCGATAAGTACCATTATGAGGGGCCGATGACTTGGATTTTGGACTCCTTTGGACTACAAGCATCATCGATTCAGTATCGTGCTATAGAAGCAGTCCCTTGGTCAGTAATACTATTGTTTTACGCCAGCTTTTGTGCATGTGAGGCACTGTGGGTCGGTTCCAATGATGGTTTAAAATTCATATCCATCCATTCATTCATTCCTCGTCCTCGCGTTTTGAATTGTGGTTAGTGAAGGATTTTGGGGTTTTAATTTGTCCTTTCATTTCGTCTCATTTCGTACCATTAGGGGTCGATGACCTAGATGTTAGGCACCTTTAAACAACAAGCATCATCATCATCATCATGTTTGTTTTTGAAAAAAAAAAAAACACTTCAGTGGGGGAGGGGGTGTTAAAGGACTGATAAAGGGGTCAAATTATTTTTATGTGGATACTTATATCTCAAAAACTGAAGATGTTACAGACATGAAAATTGGTATTTGGATCTCCTTTGAAAATAAAAAAAACATACCTCCTCCTTTTTTTTTTGAAAAATCTACTTGGGGGGGGGGGGCTGACAAAGGGGGCGAGTATATCTCAAAGACGAAACATGATACAGACATGAAAATTGGTATGTTTAACCTCATTTAAATATAAAGTAACACACAGTACTTTTTTGTTTCTGGATAAATCACGTGGGGAGGATAAAAAGTACTGAAAGAGGGGTTAAATTACATTAATTAGGATACTGGTATCTCAAAATCTGAAGATATTAGACATAAAAATTGGTATTTGGAATCTCCTTTAAAAATAAAGTAACACGTATTTTTATGTTTTTGTAAAATCCACTTAAAGGGGGTGTAAAAAGGACTGAAAAGGGGTTGAATTATTTTTATGAGGATACTTATATCTCAAAAACTGAAGATGTTACAGACATGAAAATTTGTATTTCGAATCTTCTTTAAAAATAAAGAAACGTGCATTCTTTTGTTTTTGGAAAATCAAATTAAGGGTGGGTAAATGAATTGAAAAATGAGTTTAATACTTTGTACGAGGATACTTATATCACAAAAACGAAGGATGTTACGGACCTAAAATTGGTAGTTGGAATCTCCTTTAAAAATAAAGAAACACACATTTTTTGTTGATGGGGGGGAGGGGAAATCAACTTAAGGGGGGTGTACAAGGAGTTGAATTCTTTCTTTGAGGATACAAATAAAAAGTGAACTTAAAACAATACACCCCCAAGGGGTTTTGACCGGGGGTGAGGGAATGATGACAAAAATGTACATTTATATAAAACGATTTGAATTACAAAGTTAAAATGTCAAATGATGTCCTAGGTGTTAACTAAAAGAAGGTTTGAAACAAATATAACCCCTCAGAGAGTTAAATGGTTAAATGTTGATCAAGATTTAAAAAAAAATTAATTAATTCCTTCCTCCAAAACGGTTTGATGTACGAAGACAAAATTCCAAGTAGCAGTATGTATTTTAAATCCTAGGTGTGAAAGAGAAAATATTTTTAAACGTTCCACCGCTAAAGTGTCAAATGAGGTTAGCTCTGTATAAATTATTCATCCCTCCAAAACCGTTTGGCGTACAAAGTTGTAATTTTACAAGAAGGGTCTTCTTTTATGTCCTAGGTGTAAAATACTGTATACCGGTACTTCAAAACATTTCTCCCCTAAGAGGTTTAGATGGTAGTCGACTCTCAAAAACACAATATCCATTCTTCTGAGACCGTTTCAGGCATGAACATAACATTTTTTATGAAGGGTTGTCTTCTATATCCTAGATGTTAATACCGTAAATATTTCAAAACATTTACCCCTTAAAAAGTATTCATTCCTCCATTACTGTTCGACGTACAAAATAAAAATTTCACAGGTTGGTCGCTTTTACGTCCTAGATGTTAAATCAGATATGGTTTAAAACATTCAAATTCTTCATACGGGGTTCAAGTGAGGGGTACATTATAAAATAAATAATCATTCCCCCAAAACCGTTTTACGTACGAACTGAGGACATATTTTACAGGCTCAGCTGACAATGCACTCTCCAAAATTTTAAACTTTGAATAATAACTTTCATTTTCAAGCCGCAGTGAAGCACGGGTATCTTGCTAGTCAAACTATAGGTTATAGGAATGTAATACTATAATACTAGCTGCTGAAGTCCGATTTGTTACTTTAGTAATGGTGAAAGCCCAAAAAATGTAATGTACTTTCTAATATGGGAACCAATCTAAAAATAAATTGCAAAGGTGATTTACTGTAAGTGACTTCTATTCATGTTCCTTGTTAGCTTCATACTATAAGTAACAGTACATTGTACGTATATAAAAGATGACAGTTTGCATTTGTTTCGCAAATTTCTGCAGCCACTCAAGTTAAATAATCAATGTTATTTGCTTTGTGTCCCACTAAGTACTTTTACAGTTTTCGGAGATGCTGAGGTGCCAGAATTTTGTACTGCAGTTCTTTTACGTGCCAGTAAATCTACCTACACGAGGCCGACATATTTCAGCACCTTCAAATACCACCGGACTGAACCAGGTTTGAACCTGTCAAGTTGGGGTCAGAAGGCCAGCACCTCAACCGTCTGAGCCACTCAGCCCAGCAGCCAGGCAATATAGAGTCACTATGTTTCAAGAATGATGCCATCAACACATGGTAGATTGTCTGACTGCTTTTTCGAGCCCTTCTTCTGTCATTTCTAAGTTATTTGCGATCACAGATAATAAATATTCTGCTTTTAGTAACAGCTCACGCACAGTCGCTGGTAGAGTTTCATGCGGTACTGGATGATGATATCACAGCCCTCTGCTTACGTCACATGACTTTTTTACTCGCCTTGCAAAAGGAGACTTTCAAATATTTTTTTAATGATAGAAAACAAAGTAACTTATCACAATGCAATATGTTTCCTTACTATTTCATTCATAGCTGCCTCTGTGGATCAGTGGTAGAGTGTCGGCCTCCGGATCCCAAGATAGCGGGTTCAAACCCGGCAGAGGTGGTCGGATTTTTGAAGGGCGGAAAAAAAGTCCATTCGGCACTCCATGTCGTACGATGTCGGCATGTAAAAGATCTCTGGTGACACATTTGGTGTTTACCCGACAAAATTCATTAAATCTCAGCCATAGACGCCCAAGAGAGTTTCAGTTTACTCGGTCTGCCATCTAGTGGGCCTAGAGTAAAACGGAACGTCAAAATTGACAAGCAGACAGCCAGATGGCGTCAAATTGAAATGTCTGCACACGGTAGCTGAGGCCATATGATGATGATGATTATTATTATGATTATTATTATTATTTATTATTATTTTTTTTTTCATTCATGTACTTTAAAAAAGTTTTGAAAATTACGCATGTTCCCTACTACGCTCGAACACTTGGGAGGTTGACAGCCGATCAGATATCCTTAAATGCACGTAGCACTCCTTTTCCTATAAATCAATATTTACCCCAATTTGTCCTCTTTACTTCCAACTCTATCCATGTATTGCAAATTTTAAAAATTATTATTATTATTAAATGGCTCATGGTGTGGGTTACTGTAGTCACGTCCTAGTCCATGAACCATGGGCAACGGCTGAGTGGCCTAGTAAGTGGTCCTGAGAGTCGGGATACCTGTTGCTATGGAATGGGAGTGGGCATCTCGGACATATTCTGAGTCACGGCCCTCCTTGTGCTCAGGCGGCTAGGACTATAAAATTCACCGGTGGTCCATAACCCGTTAGAGGAGAGATCCTCACTTGGACTATGTGCAAGTAGGGTAGTATCCTGCTTCATGAATTTATCAAGCTCAGAAATTTTAAGCAAGTCTCGGACCTATGGGAGTAACGGAGTCCCACTCCCATTTGACCGGCGAGGGACTCCTTGGAAACAATTTGGCAAACGAAATGAAATTCGATTGGGAGCTATCAATATTAATGGGGCTTATGGAAGAAAGAAAGTAGAACTGGCTGAGTCAGCAAAGATGGATGTGCTAGGAGTAAGTGATATTCGGGTAAGGGGAGATAACGAGGAAGAGAGAGGAGATTATAAAGTGTACTTGACGGGTGTTAGAAAGGGAAGAGCAGAGTATGGGGTAGGGCTGTTTATCAGGAATACTATTGCACGCAACATAGTTTCTGCTACGTCTAGTACACATGAATAGGCCAGCTGTACTGCAAGGCGTGCAAGATCATACAGAACTTTATGGACAACTCTTATCTACAGCTTTCTCCGATAGCTGGCTAAGTGTGCTCCCATGCCTTTGTCTTAATATGCTGTCATTCACAAATTCAAGCAAAGTTGCCGCATCACCAGTAAATGAATGGGTATCAACCTTTGGCTCAATAACAACACAAAATACGGGATCACTCATCGCTGTATATTATATCTTTCATTCTGGTGGTTCTGAAGATCGCATTATGAAGCCACACCTGTTGTAATGTTATTGTGTTGGTACAGTATGTGTTGAAAATGTGTACCTCATGTGCCATATATTGTTCATAACGTTTCTGAAGAATATTGAACATATTTATGAACAAAGGTCTGCAAGGACACACACACAAAAAAAAAAAATGTTATCTTCTCAAGTAACTTGGGAATATTTGTAGGTGGATCATCTGTTTTGAAAACTGACTTCAAACATGCCCCATGTGTAGGCATCTCATTTTCTTGCATCAGCCCATCCTCTCCAGAAGAAGTCAACACAGCATCAATCAATCAATCGATCAATACTAATCTGAATTTACGGCAGTCGCTCAGGTGGCAGATTCCCTATCTGTTGTTTTCCTAGCCTTTTCTTAAATGATTACAAAGAAATTGGAAATTTATTGAACATCTCCCTTGGTAAGTTGTACCAATCCCTAACTCCCCTTCTTATAAACAAATATTTGCCCCAATTTGTCCTCTTGAATTCCAGCTTTATCTTCATACTGTGATCTTTCCTACTTTTGAAGAAAACACTCAAACTTATTCGTATACTGATGTCATTCCATGTCATCTCTCCACTGACAGCTCGGAACATACCCCTTAGTTGAGCAGCTCATCTCCTTTCTCCCAAGTCTTCCCAGCCCAAACTTTGCAACATTTTTGTAACACTACTCTTTTGTAGGAAATCACCCAGAACAAATCGAGCTGTTTCTTTGGATTTTTTCCAGTTCTTGAATAAAGTAATCCTGGTGAGGGTCCTATACACTGAAACCATACTCTAGTTGGGGTCTTACCAGGTACTTATATGCCCTCTCCTTTACATCCTTACTACAACCCCTAAATGCCCTCATAACCATGTGCAGAGATCTGTACCCTTTATTTACAATCATATTTTTGTGATTACCCCAGTGAAGATTTTTCCTTATATTAACACCTAGGTACTTACAATGATCCCCAAAAGGAACTTTCATCCCATCGATGCACTAATTAAAACTGAGAGAACTTTTCCTATTTGTGAAACTCACAACCCGACTTTTAACCCCATTTATCATCATACCATTGCCTACTGTCCATCTCACAACATTATCGAGGTCATTTTGCAGTTGCTCACAATCTTGTAAATTTTTCTTACTACTCTGTACAAAATAACATCATCTACAAAAAACCTTATCTCTGATTCCACTTTTTTAAACATATCATTCATATATATAATAAAACATGAAGGTCCAATAATACTGCTTTGAGGGATTCCCCTCTTAATTATTACAGGGACAGATAAAGCTTCGCCTACTCCAATTCTCTGAGTTCTATTTTCTAGAAATATAGCCACCCATTCATTCACTCTTTTCTTTCTACTCTAATTGCACTCATTTTTGCCAGTAGTCTCCCATGATCTAACCTATCAAATGCCTTAGGTCATCTCATACAGCCTTTTTGATCTTCCCTCCTGATGAATAAATCAGGGCAAAGTATTTGTTTATTATGTCATTTTAATTCACTGATCATGTTTTATCCTCAATAATGTAATTGAAGTCTGTTTAATAATAATAAATAAATATATACATACATACATACATACATACATACATACATACATAATCATTATAGACTGTTATGCCTTCCAGCGTTCAGTCTGCAAGCCTCTGTGAATTTACTAAACGCCGCCACAATCCTCTATTTGCAACTAGTGCTGTGGCCTCATTTAGTTCTAAACCACTTATCTTTAAAATGTTAGAAACTGAGTCTAACCATTGTTGTCTTGGACTACCTCTACTTCTCTTACCCACCATAACAGAGTCCATTATTCTCATATGTAACCTATCATCCTCCATTCGCCTCACATGACCCCACCACCGAAGACAGTTAATGTGTACAGCTGCATCCATCGAGTTCATTCCTGAACGAGCCTATATCTCCTCATTCTGAGTACCCTCCTGCCATTGTTCCCACCTGTTTGTACCAGCAATCATTCTCGCTACTTTCATGTCTTACAAGTTGTCCATTTCCAAGCAGGAAACATTACGAACATCTATCTTAATCTGAGGATGAAACTTATTTTGCCTGAGGCATTAATAAAGTATCGATTAGGTGGTTATTTATACTTACTTCTTTACTTTCATATCTGTTACTTCTAACTTACGAATAAGATATCCTGAGTCCACCCAGCTTTCACTCCCGTAAAGCAATGTTGTTCTGAAAACAGACCGATGTAAAGATAGTTAGTTTTGTCTGGGAGCTGACTTCCTTCTTACAGAATACTGTTGATCGCAATTGCAAGCTCAGTGCATTAGCTTTACAACACCTTGATTCAATCTCACTTACTATACTACCATCCTGGGAAAATACACAACCTAAATAATTGAAATTATCTACCTGTTCTAGCTTTGTATCACCAATCTGACATTCAATTCTGTTGAATTTCTTACCTACTGACATCAGTTTAGTCTTCGAAAGGCTAATTTTCATACCATACTCACTGCACCTATTTTCAAGTTCCAAGATATTAGACTGCAGGCTTTCGGCACAATCTGCCATTATGACCAAGTCGTCAGCATAGGCCAGACTGCTTACTACATTTCCACCTAACTGAATCCCTCCCTGCCATTTTATACCTTTCAGCAGATGATTCATGTAAACTACAAACAGCAAAGGTGAAAGATTACAACCTTGTCTAACCCCTGTAAGTACCCTAAACCAAGAACTCATTCTACCATCAATTCTCACTGAAGCCCAATTGTCAACATAAATGCCTTTGATTGATTTTAATAATCTACCCTTAATTCCATAGTCCCCCAGTATGGTGAACATCTTTTCTCTTGGTACCCTGTCAAATGCTTTCTCTAAATCTACGAAACATAAACACAACTGCCTATTCCTCTCGTAGCATTTTTCGAATACCTGGCGCATGCTGAAAATCTGATCCTGACAGCCTCTCTGTGGTCTGAAACCACACTGGTTTTCATCCAACTTCCTCTCAACGATTGACCGCACCCTCCCTTCCAGGATGCCAGTGAATACTTTGCCTGGTATACTAATCAATGAGATACCTCGATAGTTGTTGCAATCCTTCCTGTTCCCTTGCTTATAGATAGGTGCAATTACTGCTTTTGTCCAATCTGAAGGTACCTTACCAACAAACCAAACCAAACCAAACCCCATGGCACTACAGCCCTTGAAGGGCCTTGGCCTACCAAGCGACCGCTGCTCAGCCCGGAGGCCTGCAGATTACGAGGTGTCGTGTGGTCAGCACGACGAATCCTCTCGGTCGTTATTCGTGGCTTTCTAGACCGGGGCCGCTATCTCACCGTCAGATAGCTCCTCAATTCTAATCACGTAGGCTGAGTGGACCTCGAACCAGCCCTCAGGTCCAGGTAAAAATCCCTGACCTGGCCGGGAATCGAACCCGGGGCCTCCGGGTGAGAGGCAGGCACGCTACCCCTACACCACGGGGCCAACACTCCATGCTAATCTTACTACTCTATGAAGCCATTTCATCCCTGCCTTCCCACTATTCTTCACCATTTCAGATCTAATTCATCTATTCCTGCTGCTTTATGACAATGGAGTTTATTTACCATCCTTTCCACTTCCTCAAGTGTAATTTCACCAACATGATTTTCCTCCTCCCCATGAGCTTGACTGTTCGCAGTACACCAGTGTGATTTCCTTTTATGCTGAGAAGATGTTCAAAATATTCCCTCCACCTCTCCAGTGATTCCCTGGGATCTATTATGAGTTCACCTGAATTACTCAAAACACTGTTCATTTCCTTTTTCCCTCCCTTCCTAAGATTCTTTATTACTGTCCAGAAAGGTTTCCCTGCTGCTTGACCTAGCCTTTCCAGGTTATTACCAAAATTTTCCCACGACTTCTTTTTGGATTCAACAACTATTTGTTTCGCTCTGTTTCTTTCATCTACGTACAAATCCCTGTCTGCCTCAGCCCTTGTTTGAAGCCATTTCTGATAAGCCTTCTTTTTACATTTACAAGCTGCTCTCACTTCATCATTCCACCAAGATGTTCACTTTTTCACATCTTTACACACAGTTGTTCCTAGGCATTCCGTTGCTGTTTCTACTACAGCATCCCTGTATGCCACCCATTCTCTTTCTACATCCTGAACCTGCTTACAGTCTACTATTTGAAACTTCTCACTAATTATATCCATGTACTTCTGTCTAATTTCCTCGTCCTGGAGATTTTCTACCCTTATTCATTTGCAGACAGATTTCACTTTCTCTACCCTAGGCCTAGAGATACTTAGTTCACTACAGATCAGATAGTGGTCTGTATCATCGAAAAATCCCCTGAAAACTTGTACATTCCTAACAGATTTCCTGAATTCGAAGTAGGTTAAGATATAGTCTATTATGGATCTGGTACCCCTAGCCTCCCATGTGTAGCGGTGAATAGCCTTATGCTTGAAGAATGTATTGGTAACTGCTAAACCCATACTAGCACAAAAGTCCAGCAAACGCTTCCCATTCCTATTAGCTTCCGTATCTTCCCCACATTTACCAATCACCCTTTCATATCCTTCAGTTCTATTTCCAACTCTTGCATTGAAATCGCCCATTAGCACTATTCTATCCTTGCTATTGACCCTGACCAAGATGTCACTCAATGCTTCATAAAACTTGTCAACTTCATCCTCATCTGCACCTTCACATGGTGAATACACTGAGGCAATTCTCGGCCTAATTCCTCCAACTGCCAAATCCACCCACATCATTCGCTCATTTACGTGCCTAACAGAAACTATGTTGCGTGCAATAGTATTCCTGATAAACAGCCCTACCCCAGACTCTGCCCTTCCCTTTCTAACACCCATCAAGTACACTCTATAATCTCCTATCTCTTCCTTGTTATCTCCCCTTGCCCGAATATCACTTACTCCTAGCACATCGAGATGCATCCTCTTAGCTGACTCAGCCAGTTCTACCTTCTTTCTTCCGTAAGCTGCATTAATATTGATAGCTCCCCATCAAATTCCATTTCGTTCACCAAGTTGTTTCCAAGGAGTCCCTCACCTGTCAAATGGGAGTGGGACTCCATTACTCTCATAGGTCCAAGGCTTGCTTAAAATGTTCTGAGCTAATAATAATAATAATAATATCAGACACATCTTGCATTAGAATTTACAACTGCCCAAGTTAGATATTGGAATATACTGTCTGACAGCTTCAAAATCAAAACAGGAGTCTGGGAAGGTGATGGATTTTCACCAATACTGTTAAACTTGGTTCTAGATTAAGTGGTGAAGGAATGGAGACATTTGAACAAAACAATGGGTATCGAAGGTGTACGGATTGGATGCAAGATCAAACACAATGCCACAGTGGGCTGCTTGGCCTTCGCAGATGATATCACATTGCTAAACGAGAAGGAAAAAGATGCGAAGACAGCGTTAGCAAAAGCTAGCCGAGACTGCGGCGAAGGTTGGCCTGATGATAGCGTACAAGAAGATCAAAATACCTAATGTAAAGGACAACTGGAAGGTTGGAGATCAAGTACTAGAAGAGAGTCAACAGTTTCTGGTACCGAGGTAAGAATATAACAGGTAAACTACAGAATAATAGGAGCGTACAGGAGACAAAGCGCAATTCCTACAGAAACTACGATTCATGGCTAAGACGCTTTCTTTTTTTTTTTTTTGCTTTACGTCACACCGATAACGATGGGATAGGAAAGGCCTAGGAATGGGAGGGAAGCGGCCATGGCCTTAATTAAGGTACAGCCCCAGCATTTGCCTGGTGTGAAAATGGGAAACCATGGAAAACCATCTTCAAGGCTGCCGACACTGGGGACCGAAGACAACTTATGGGAAGAAGAATCTATCAAGCAATACCAAACTGCGACACTATACGATGACCATCCAGAGCACTACATTGTATGCTACTGAGACTGTGACATTTGGGCAAAAGAAATTGTATTCAATTGGAAAAGAAGTAAAGAAAGATCCTGAGAGATATATGGGGTACCAAAAAGTAGGGTGAAATATGGGTGCATAGATCAAGGCAGGAGATATATAGTAGAACCAATTTCAAGCGTATTACGGAAAAGGTTGAGTTTCGTGGAACATTTGATGAAAATGGATAACAAATGTTAACAAAGAAGATATGGAATGAGACGTGCTTAACGGGAAATAACTGGATGAAGGAAATTGGGGAGGACTGGAAGGCTATTGGCATAAGAGATAAATATCCACTATTTACAAAAAGCTCATCAAAAGTCACAAATGGACTGATACTAAGATAAAGATAAAAATCACAGAAGCAGAGAGGAATAGGAGGAGTGAAAGAATGAAGAGGTATTGGGAAGAACGAAAATGTGCTGAACAAGTCATTAAAGGTCGAAACAAATAAAATAATAAAATAAGAGTAGCCTTGTGTGGATACAATGAAAAAAAGAAGATTCATCGAGCTGCGGTATTTTTAATGACTTGATTGATTTATGTGCTGATTTGAGTAGCATGTTAAGAGAACATTTAGGAAGTTCTAAACAGTTTAAAGGCATTTCTAAAATGATTCAAAATTAATTACTGGATAGAATGTTAACAGTTTGTTGTGATGTAATTTCTCACGAATTAGAACAGGCATCCTTTGTTGCGATAATTAATGATGAAACAAGTGACTGCACTCAACAGTGTCAGATGTTTTCAGTGTACCGGTATGTCATTGAGCGTTTTGGTGGAATCATTTTTGCCACTTAAATACTATCTCAGATAATTTTAAATGAAATTGTTTGGATCATTCCTCTAGGCAGATTAATTGTTCAGTATTATGATGGATCAAATGTCATGAGTGACTGTGTGTAAAAAAAGGAAATCAAGGAGATGTATCAGATGGCTCATTTTGTGCATTGTTACACCCACCTGTTGAATTTAAAAATAGTCCAAGCATCGTCACAAAAGAAGCAAATCAGGTTTTCTTTTTAAGTTTACGAGAAATACAGATATTCTTTTCTAATTCTCCACAACACACTACCGTGCTGAATGAAATAGTACAGTGATAGGTATCTCAATCTGCACCTACACAATGTCATTTCAAAAGTCGCACAGTGAATGCTGTGTAAAAACACAGAATACATCTTACTGAATTAATAAAACAAGAAGCACAACAAATGACAACCATTAATCAAGCATCATCAATATAATAGAGTGCTTAAAAATTACAAGTTCATTTGTTGGTTGACATTTTTCATCATGTTATGCTGGATGTTGTATATTATTTAATCAGCTACAGAAAGTCTAAACTGACTATAATGATACGGAAAGGGCACTGAGATGTTTGGAACAAGTATATCTTCTATAAGAAGTAACATCCATGAAATTACAAAGCAAGCAGACATTCTTTCAAACAAATTGGTTTCCTAAGAACCAAAATGTAAGCACACCAACAATTCTGTAAATAATCATCACTTTGCAGCTCTCTAGTTTTTTACATAATGACGAGAAATTTGAGGTATCGATTCGAATTCATTGGCCATTTTAAACGCTCCTAAACTATTTTCGTCAGGTAACTTCCTAAGGTATACCTTGAACTTTCCTACTGAAGACCTGAATACTACCATTCAAAATTACGTAAGGCTCGATAACAATAATTTACAAACAGAATTATCAGTAATTTATATGATAAAGAATTTCGACCCCATCCAGGGTCCGACACCATTATTAAATTACGCACTTTCAAAGAAACTGTTCATCTGCTGGACAGTCTCATCAAAACTCCAATGACTACATCAGAAGTCAAACGTTGCTTTAGGCTCTTTTCACACAGTCCACGTGCTTTCCACGCCACGTCACTCCACTCCACTTCTCAGACACTCTTTCTATATCCTTGCTGTCTACTTCCGTCAACTTGCCGTCAACTTCTAGTTCCCACCACATATTTTGCTTCTTGGTTTGAATCTGGTCCATGGATGCAAACGTTATCCTTGGGATTTATATTCTTACGAAAAGAAGGTTGAGGTGAAAGAAGAGCACTAAGGTTCATTGGGTCCATCCATTGAATTCATATCACCTAGAACGAGGAGCTCATTTTTTTTCTAGATGAACGTACCAGTGATCCAAAAATGTTCTTTAATTACTTTCGTATGAGTGGAAATTTGTTTAAATTGTGTCCGGCTCCATGGCTAAATGGTTAGCTTGCTGGCCTTTGGTCACAGGGGTCCATGTTTGATTCCCGTCAGGGTCGGGAATTTTAACTATCATTGGTTAATTTCTCTGGCACGGGGGCTGGGTGTATGTGTTGTCTTCATCGTCATTTCATCCTCATCACGACGCACAGGTCGCCTACGGGAGTCAAATCGAAAGACCTGCAACTGGCGAGCCAAACATGTCCTCGGACACTCCTGGTACTAAAAGCCATACGCCTTTTTTTTTTTTTTTTTGTCAATCCTTGAAGCACGTTTACAGTGTCAGGACACCAACATGAGAAAATGTATTCCGCCGATATTTTGAAACAAAAACTTTGAACTTGTGATGCACACAATGTTGACCGTTTGAACGACTGATTTAGTGAGCTACCAGTATGGCCTTGCTACCTACACCTAACTGCTGTAAATAAAACACTGGTAGTTCTTACGAATAAGATAGGTTTTTTGTTGTTTTTTTTTAAACAAGTTGCTGGACATCGCACCGACACAGATAGGTCTTATGGCGACGATGGGACAGAAAAGGGCTAGGAGTGGGAAGGAAGCGGCCATGGCCTTAATTAAGGTACAGCCCCAGCGTTTGCCTGGTGTGAAAATGGGAAACAATGGAAAACTGTCTTCAGGGCTGCCGACAGTTGGGTTTAAACCCACTATCTCCCAAATACTGGTTAATGGCTGCAGTTAAGCGACTGCAGCTATCGTGTTCGGTCCGAATAAGAAAATGTTGTTATGTAATTTAATTGGAAGCAGTTCTTTTGAAATAAAGACTGCTAAAAATTATTTTTCAATGACCCATGTTATTGTAATATCGAATAAATAGTTAACATATAACACATATAGCCTATGCATATAGCCTATTACTGTAGTTATCAACTTCTCTCTCTTTGGAGTTGTTCAGTTTGGCAAAATTTGGAATCATTTCATGGGAAACTTCATTCCACATTTGAAGCCTTTAATTTTATTTGAATAGTCTGTCGTTCGTTAATCCCACAGATAAGGGCGATTTTGTATTCCTATTATTAACTTTTCAGTATGTATGAACGGAACCAACATTTTGAAACAAAATCTTTGAACTTGTGGCTCATATGTTGACTGTCTGAATGAGATAATCTGATTTAGTGAGCTTCCGGTCGCCCAGAGTGGAAGACACTTCAGGCCGGTTGACAGCAGCCTGCTGTTGACGAGAGTGGAGGGAGGTTGCACCACACGAAGTGTCTCGGGTGAATGCTACCGGCCTTTTTCTACACCTCTGGTGGAGTGGAGTGGAGTGGAGTGGAGTGGCCATGGTAAGCAGTGGATCGTGTGAAAGGGCCCTTATACTCTGAAAAGAGTAAAACCCTTTCTGTGGTTGATCATTTGCCAACACAGACTTAGTGACTATGTGGAGATGTAGTTCAAGGTGTGCAGAATCGTAAGAAAATAAAAGGTTTTCTAAATAATGTAGTGTTTCTTTGGAAACAATGTGTACCTGTGGTAGAATGTCAGCCTCAAGATTTCAAGATTGTGGCTTCAAATCCAGCAAAGATAGTTGGAGTTTTGAAAGTCCATACAAATCTCCAAGTTGTATGATTATATTACATTTCTGTGTTCAGGGTATGATTATATTACATTTCTGTGTTCAGGATCACAAACTGTGTCCTTCCAGCACTTCGCAACATTGTCATTGGCTGAAAAAAATGAAGGTCGTAATGAGAGCATAGACTACTGTAGACAGATTCCCACAGACCAGAAGATCTTGGACTAGACCACTTAGCTCAAGTATGTAGTGCTACTTAACAAGGTTTGATTTATATCTCAATGCACCGCTGCACAGTTGGATGAGAAATTTTCAGGTAGCAAAAGTTGATTAGAAACCAGTGGTAGGTTCCTCTCTGTGTTCAGTTGCAACCATAAAGAAGTATGATGTTGGATTGTGAAAGATCTCTGGCGACACGTGTGGTGTTTAATTAAAACTTGGCCATAGATAGTTGTTTAAAGAGGAAGTACAACTTGACAACCATCCTCCCTAAATTAACTAAATGGACATAAAAATTCAATTTAAATGCATTCATATTTAAAATGAAGGAAAAATATAAAACAGTAAAAAGCCTAAATGAACCTTGTGGAAGTTACAAACTAGATGAGGTGTCTGTGAGAAATTGGTACGAGTCACTGCAGGTAGAACAACCGAGGAAAGATGAGGAACAGGGAACTGTTGCTGAGAAGTGTGGAAGTAGGAGGAAGGGGAAAGGTAGGAAAAGGAAATGTGGAGTAGTGGATAGGAAAAGACGGGTAGAACAGGGTCATGTGAGGGAGAAAAGGGAGGAGGAAGTAGCTTCTTAATCAGTGAGAGAAGTGGGGTGGGTAGGGTTGAGGCTCTGGTCATGGGGGATTCCATGGTTAGACATGTGAGGAAAGTGTGTGGAGGAAAGGGAACCAGAGTAGAGCGTTATCAAGGTTGAGGCAGATGTTGATGAAAGTAGAAGGAAGATGGAAAGGAGAAGGTGGTAGTATTTCACGTTGGCACTAACAACATAAGACAAGCAGGTATAAGTACCAACATAGTTGGGGATGTGTGTGATCCGGTAAGTGCAGCACGGGTGAAGTTTAAGGAAGCAAGATTGTTATCAGTGGAATACTGTGTAGAAGGGATACTGATTGGAAAGTGATTAGGGATTTAAATGAGACTATGGAGTGGGTATGTGCGAAACTGGGAGTGAGATTCTAGGTCCTAATAGGTGGGTAGGAGATAGGGATCTGCGCTCAGATGGCCAGCACTTAAACCGCAATGGTATATATAAGTTCGGAAATTTGTTTAGAAGGGTTATAGAGAGGTATATTCAGGGAAACGGGGTGGCCTAGGGAGCAGTGGTAAGGGTGCAGGGAACTGGACGTCAAGTAAGGATGACAAAAAAATGTTAGTGCTCAACTATAGAAGTATTGTAAAGAAAGGAACAGAATTAAGTAATTTAAGATATATATACTTAGCAGACATTGTAACAGGAGTTGAATCATGGCTGAGAAATTATACAATGGATACAGAAATATACTCACGGAACTAGAGTGTGTATCGTAGAGATAGGATACGAATGGTAGGCGGGGGAGTATTAATTGTGGTGAAAGAAGAATTTGTAAGCTACGAAAAGGTTAAAGATGACAAACATGAAATTCTAAGTTTAAGCCTCATCTCTAAAGATAATAGGCAACTTGATGTCTTTGGAGTGTACAGACCGGGAAAGGGTAGCACTGATGCTGATTCAGAATTATTTAATAAGATAATCAGCTATGTTGGAAACGATATGGAAAGGAATGTGATAGTAACAGGTGATCCCACTTTGCCAAATGTCAATAGGGTAGGTAATGCGAACGACAGGAAGCATGAATAAAAAATGGCTAATAAGTTAATATGGGAAGAAAATGATGGAACCAACTAGAGGGAAGAATATCCTGGATGTGGTGCTCGTAAAACCAGATAAGCTCTATACAGAAACCAAAGAAATAAATGGTATTCGTGATCACGAACCTGCTTTTGTCGTAGTAAAAAATAAATGTGAAAGAAAGGAAGCTATTCAAATTAGGACCATTAGGCAGTACCAAATAGCTGATAAAACAGACATGAGGGAGTTTAAAAAAAGTAACAGACTCTGGGACGGTTTTAAAACAATTTTTGAGGAATGTGAAAATAGGTTTGTACCTTTAAAGGTGGTAAGGAATGGTAAAGAGCCATTATATTATAACAGAGAAGTAAAGAGACTAAGAAGGAGGTGCAGGTTGGAAAGAAATAGAGTTAGAAATGGTTGTGGAAGTAAGGAGAAATTGAAGAAACTTACTAGGAAATTGAATCTAGCAAAGAAGTCAGCTAAGGATAACATGATGGCAAGTATAATTGGTGCTCATACAAATTTTAGTGAAAAATGGAAGAGTATGTATAGATACTTTAAGGCAGAAACAGAGTCCAAGAAGGACATTCCAAGAATCATTAATGAACAAGGGGACTGTGTATGCGAGGATCTTCAAAAGACATAAGTACAGTATTCAGTCAGCAGTATGTAAAGATTGTTGGTTACAAGGATAATGTCCAGATAGAGGAGGTGACTAATACTAAAGAAGTTTTAAAATTTACATATGATAACAATGACATTTAGAGTAAGATAAAAAAGTTGAAAACTAGAAAAGCAGCTGGAATTGATAAGATTCTGGGGGTTGTACTAAAGGCAATGCGATGGGATATAGTACAATATCTGAAGTACTTATTTGATTATTGTTTGCATGAATGAGCTATACCAAATGAATGGAGAGTTGCTATAGTAGCCCCCATGTATAAAGGAAAGGGTGATAGACATAAAGCTGAAAATTACAGACCAGTCAGTTTGACATGCATTGCATGTAAGCTTTGGGAAAGCATTCTTTCTGATTATATCAGACATGTTTACGAAATTAATAACTGGTTTGACAGAAGGCAGTTTGGGTTTAGGAAAGGTTATTCCACTGAAACTCAAATTGTAGGATTCAGGAGGCCAAATGGACTGTATTGTGATAGCCTATCTAAGGCATTTGATAGGGTAGATCATGGAAGACTACTGGCAACAATGATTTCAATTGGACTAGAAAGAAGAGTGACTAAATGGGTGGCTATATTTCTAGAAAATAGAACTGGGAGAATTAGAGTAGGCGAAGCTTTATCTGACCCTGTAATAACTATGAGGGGAATTCTTCAAGGCAGTATTACTGGACCTTTATGTTCTCTTATATATATAAACGATATGAGTAAAGAAGTGGAATCAGAGATAAGGCTGTTTACAGATGATGTTTTTCTATACAGAGTAATGAATAAGTTACAAGATTGTGAGCAACTGCAAAATGACCTTGATAATGTTGTAAGATGAACAGTAGGTAATGGTATGATGATAAATGGGGTTAAAAGTCAGATTGTGAGTTTCACAAATATGAAAAGTCATCTCAGTTTTAAACACTGCATTGATCGGCTGAAAGTTTCTTTTGGGGATCATTGTAAGTACTTAGAAAGATCTTCATTGGGGTGATCACATAAATATGATTGTTAATAAAGGGTACAGATCTCTGCACATGGTTATGAGGGTATTTAGCGGTTGTAGTAAGGATGTAAAGAGGGAGCATATAAGTCTCTGGTAAGACTCCAACTAGAGTCTGGTTCCAGTGTATGGGCCCCTCACCAGGATTACTTGATTCAAGAACTGGAAAGAATCCAAAGAAAAGCAGCTCTATTTGTTCTGGGTCTGACAAAAGAGTAGTGTTAAAAAACTGTTGCAAAGTTTGGGCTGGGAAGACTTGGGAGAAAGGAGACGAGCTGCTCGACTAAGTGGTATGTAAAAAAATCAGATCTAAAATTAGATGTATGGCTTTTTCAGGCGTTTGCTCTATTAACCAGCGTTTCATCTTAGGTCTAACACTAGACTCTATTTTTTAACATAATATAGCACTTCTCTGGACTCCTAAGCCTCCACGCGCAACAATTACCTAATTCCAAAAAACTGAAGAGCCTTTTCAACATCCATGTGTTTTGACGTCTATGAATACCTTAAAAAATGACGTAACTTCTTCGAATATACAACAGCAAACTCAAGAAGCCAGCATTCAACTGATAATTCTTCTTTATAACATCTTTTAGTGCACACTGGACTTTTAATACTATACGGCGCACTGAATTTTATTCATAAATAACCAACATAACTTCCGCTCAGTGCTTCGTCAATTAGAGGAGTTATTATTTTTAATATATTGCTGTTCAATACCCCACATGGTATGTACTTTTGAAAAGACTGTACTTGTGTTTACATTGTTTATTTTTTCTTCGATATTTATGCTTTAATTTACTTCAGGCTGATGATGACCTAATACTAGGTCGAAACTAGTCCCTATGTAATTTAAACTATTTACATTTTGTATTGAAAAGGTGGACCCAAAATAATATATTATTTTACTCTATTGTATTCAATGACTCTAACTCAGTCAAACCATAAATATAGAAGATACGAGAAGATGTCATGGGACCAGCCATGTAGAACACTGAATGAGGCGTCTGATGGTGAAGTACTTTTGTAGATATGTCATACAGTTTCAAAGCAGTAACTCTCGAAATAAAGGTCTGTACTGCTAGACGTGTCCATGCTTATCTATATAAATAAAATTGTAGGGGGTCCGCTGTCTGTAATTTCATTTATTTTGCCAATTTTTCAGATATTTATCCATTTTAGGTCAACTCAAGATGGAATCAGTGGTTTTTATATTTCGTGCCTGTTTGTCCATTTGTCTGTTTGTTCCACCATCACGGTGAAACGGCAGGATAGATCTCGACCAAACGTCATATTTAGTATATACTCATACCGGCGACAGTTTTGTTATGCATATCGTTTTAAAATCTTTGAATAGACGGGGGGTGTATAGGAAAACCAAAACGGTTTTCCTCCATTTTCTCTTATACTATTGATTTTCTGTAAACCCCATGAACTTTATGTGAAACGCCCCTTCATTATAAACAATTTTTTTTTTATGTTCAAAATTTACCTTACTCTTGAAATGACGGAGAAATTTACTATTTTCTGCAGGTATCATGCTCTGCATTGAGTGACCGACAGACTGACAACGAACCTACAGGTTACCATGGCAACGTCTCTGACTGCATGCCAGCAGGGAAGTAACATATTGACATTTTCGTCATAATTCCTGTAAATTCATGGTTGTTCCTTGAGTAGAAAGCAAGAGAGGGGTCAATCGGACATTCTGCGGAATATTGGCGGAATATCGTTGGAGGTTATAACCGTCCTCGAATAGCTTGAGCAGTGGCAGCTCGTGACAAAAATTTTAGGGGGTTCACAACATTTTTGTTCATGTCTCAAATCAGCAAAAGAGTAAAATAGGTTCGTAAATCACTTCACTAAAAGTTCCTTGTACGATTCCTTTTTCACAAATAATATGGTAGAACCCCTGTAACCGTGGATAAATTTTGTACTAGACTAATCTGTTAGTGTAGAACAAAAGTAAAATTCATAATAACGTTACTACACTGCGAATATTGAAGGATGCGAGTACTATTCTTGGTTTTAAATAGCACAAAATTCACCTGGGTGTTAGTGTAGAACAATACCCAACCCCATAGCCTACCAAGTGACCGCTGGTCAGCCCGGTGCCCTGCAGATTACGAGGTGTTGTGTGGTCAGCACGACGAATACTCTCAGCCGTTATTCTTGGCTTTCTAGACAGGGGCCACCATCTCACCGTCAGATAGCTCCTCAGTTGTAATCACGTAGGCTGATGAACCTCGAACCAGCCCTAAAATCCAGGTAAAATCCCTTACCTGGCCGGGAATCGAACCCGAGGCATCCGGATAAGAGACATGCGTGCTACTCCTACACCACGGGGCCGGCTGTGTTAGTGTAGAACAAAAGTAAAATTCATAATAACTTTACTGCACTTTGAACATTGAAGAATGCGAGCACTATTCTTGGTTTTTAAATAGCACGAAGTTCACCTGGGTATGACGAGAAGCATAGAAATAACGTGTACCGCATTTACCGGTCAATTTTTTAAAAATAATTATTTCCGAATTGACCCCAATAGTCTCCACATTAACCTCGGTTAATCAGGGTTCCACTGTATCACATGTTAATTATTCTCATCTTGAAAATTACAGACACCACTAGCATAGGGAATTCAATACTCGCGCTTTTGTGTGCATGAGAATTTTCATGTTTATTTAATTTTGCGCTCAAATGAGCAAGGTCTGTGCACCCAGCTGAATTCCATACAATTTTTCTTCGTTGAACGATAAACAGGGCAAACAAAAAAGTGCATTCCTAGATCTACATCCACAGAGCCACTTGCGTGTTTCATACACTTCTCTCTTAAACTTACGCCTACACTCGCGTTTGTTAGTTTTTGTAAATTTTTCGATAATCAAATCTGGTCTGTCCGGTCCAAGCCTTTTAATTTCTAACTTATCCTGAGGTTAATATTTCGCTGCTTAAAATTACCTGAACTGAATTCATTACCTCTTGCACAAAGAATACCATGGTTACAAACCATACAAACAGAGAAGCAAAACAAAACACTCAGATAAATTTCACCTGAAACGATATTTTTCCAATCACAGGGCAAAGCAAACTTCTTCCCGCGATTACGAACACCTGTTCACAACAAACTAGAAAATGCTTATTCAGAATTACTAGCGAAATCTGCCAGCAATGTGATGCAATAGTAGCTCCTGGGAGGCTGTGGCTAACCGTAATAGGGGAGGTGGTGGACCCTTGTGGTCAACTGTAATACTGCCACTGGTTTGAGCGTGGCTCTAGACGGCAAGGCATGTACCTTACCGTGCTTCTCGCTAATGGGAATATCAGTGCATAAATCATGACGTCATCTGCTTTCCGCATGCGTATAGTCTTCAGCACAATAGTGCATTATCAAGTGTGCTCGCTGCACTGTCAGTCAAAACGAACAACTGTCGGTGTAACGGAGCTTCGATATAAGTCGAATGCTTTTGATCGATTGTTGAAATCAGTCATAATCTATAAGCTTCATTTCCGTATTGATTGTAGCTACAACATAAAAATTATACTGAAGCCTCCACCTTATCAATACATTTATTTATTTACTATTAACTACTATTTACTATTAATTTACTACTGTGATTACTGTGATTAATAGTAAATAAATAAATATATTGATAAGGTGGAGGCCTCAGTATCATTTTTATGTTGTCGAAATCAGGTCGAAAGAAAGGAAAGTTTTAAATTATCCATGAATGCGTAAAGCTGTATTAAAACTGGGTGTTCACGTGCTCATGTGCTCTTGAGAGCCCACCGCCACTGAGCTCGAGTAATAACACCATTAGTCATCTTCTTATCTGTTTACCTAAGAATCCCTGTGCTTAAATTTCTCCTCTGTTACCGCTTTCTTATATCCATAACTCATATCAGTATAATTTATTGAGGGGCATTTGATATTTCACTAATTCACTTGGAATTTACATATTTGTACTCATCCCGCTGTCCTCAGTTATAATCCTATTTTCTATTAATTTCAACTTTCTCAACTGTATTACTTTCTTCCTTAATTACTCCGTATGTATGTGAGTGCTAATCCCGAAACCTGGATAATCTTTGAGGAAATACAACTTCCAGGCTACGCAAATGTATAACTTTTGGCCCCGGAAAATATCGGAATATGGATGCAATTTTAACGACGGTGCAGACCTTCCTTTCGGAATAATTGGTGGCTAAACCGTAAGTGGTATCACAAAAGATCGCATTTCAATTTGGAGAGATCTACAACTTTGGGTCTATGACATTTTGTTGTATCTCTATCCCTCTATCTCTATCTATTAAATAGTACTGCATTTCTTGAGTTCAGGTTAATTTTATACTTTTTACACGTGTATGTTATCATTTGGCACACTTATAGGAAAGATGCATCATGACATTGGGCACGCACATTCACATGACCAGTGGCCATATGTTCGCAAAATTTTTTGATTCCAGGGTCACATGAGTATCAAAAAAATATAGTATGTGAAAACTGTACCAAATTTCACCCCATTCAATGAATAACTGTCTTAATCTAACCCATAAATATAGGAGAAAATGTCATAGGACCAACCATGTAGAACAGAGAACGAGTCGTCTGATGGTGAAGTCCGTTTGTAGGTGCAATTTAATATAGTCTTACTCACTGCCTTTACAGTAATTTACGGAGAAATCTGTATACAGTATAGAATACCGTAGCGAAGCACGGGTACATTTCCTAGTATGGAGATAAAGTTGGAATTCAAGAGGGCAGATTGGGGCAAATATTCTTTTATAGGAAAGGGAGTTAGGGATTAGAATAACTTACTAAGGGAGATGTTCAATAAATTTCCTATTTCTTTGCGATCATTTAAGAAAAGGCTAGGAAAACAGCAGATAGGGAATCTGCCACCTGGGTGGCTGCCCTAAATGCAGACCAAGTGATTGATTGATTGATTGATTGATTGATTGATTGATTGATTGATTGATTGATTGATTGATTGATTGATTGATTGATTGATTGATTGATTGATTGATTGATTGATTGCAGATGAAACTAGCTGTTTTAGAATATGACACCATGTAAAGGTGAACAGTGTTATGGTGGGAAAATGTTTAAGACAACAATCACATTTATGGTTGCTGCAAATATGACAGGATCATGTAAAGAAAAGCTTTTTCATAATTGGCAAATTGAGAAAACCAAGTTGTTTTAAAAACATTCAGTCCCTACCTGTAATTTATGACAGTAATTTATGTAGTCCTGGATGACATTGGAAATTTTTGAAAAGCGGTTATGTAATTGGGTTTATGAGCTGAAATCAAAGAAACAAACATTTCTTCTCCAGGTCAATAACTCATCCAGTAGACGACAATCTGCAGTGCATTAAGCTTGTGTTTTTATCTCAAAGTGGTACTTCAGTTTTACAACCTATGGACCAGGGAGTTATAAAATCTCTTAAAATGCAGTACAGAAACTTCATGTGATGAACATGTTACAAAGGCAAAGACACAGTTTTTAACATTCTTGATGCACACTTTTTTTTTTTTTAACAATTTGCTTTATGTCACATTGACACAGATAGGTCTTATGGCGACGATGGGATAGGAAAAGGCTAGGAGTGGGAAGGAAGCAGCTGTGGTCTTAATGTTCACCGGTGTGAAAAGTAGGAAACCACGGAAAACCATCTTCACGGCTGCTGACAGTAGGGTTCAAACCCACTATCTCCCAAATGCAAGCTCATAGCTGTGTGATCCTAACTGCACAACCAACTCGCTCAGCTGATGCAGTGTTAATGATATAGGAGGGTGGGAAAATGTCACTCTAAAGGACTATTGCAAATTCTTTTAAAAAGGCAGGTTTCAGAGATCTCTTTACCATCCCACGGTGAGGGAGACACATTTTCAGCAACAGCTGATGGTGCTGATGATGAGGAGGATGAAATTCATTTGGTGCGATTAGTGCAAGGACTTGGTCCATCTTTGTCAGCTAGTGAAATAAAGGAGTTTGCCAAGGTAGATAACAATCTTGCCACATGCTCCTCAGTGAGTGAAGAACAAATTGTATCTGACATCTAAAGCCAACACGTGATTGATGAGAATGAAAACAAATAAGAACAATTTGTTATGCCATCACTTAACGAAGCTCTCAGTGCAGTGACAACTTTACAAAAATGTTTTATTTAAAAAAAAAAAGAGTTTAATACAAATGAAAATAAAGAGGTGTTAAAACGAATGCACTGTCAAATGCAAAACGCATACGCATATCTTAAGTGCAAAAAGCAAAGATAACTGATTACCTTAAGTAGTTCAGTATACTGTACTATGCATTACTGTGTTGCATTTTAAGTTAAAGCAAGTACTTAAGAAAAAAATAAACAACATTGTCTTGGCTTGCACTGCATTGTGTTTTCATGACCGCAATGTTAAGAAATGGCATTTACTCACCTTTTATGTGTTTTGAATGCATCATTCAAGGCTTTTATATTACCCAGCACATGCATTAAGTTTATAACCTGCTCAACATTTTATCTCATTGAACAATTTATATTATTGCTATTTGTTTCCTCATTTATTGAAATGAAAACCTACAACCTATTTTCCAGTCAATGACCGGGTCAGGGATGGGATGAATGAAGCCCCCAACTTGCGGCGAGGATAGGAATTATGCCGGCAGCTGAGGCCAGTCGCACTCCTCTGGGGCAATGATTAATGACTGACAGATGAAATGAAATGATAGTGGAGAGTGTTGGTGGAATGACAGATGACAGGGAAAACCAGAGTACCCAGAGAAAACCTGTCCCACCTCCGCTTTGTCCAGCACAAATCTCACATGGAGTGGCTGGGATTTGAACCAAAGTATCCAGCAGCGAGAGGCTGCTGCCTGAGCCACAGAAAATTTCCTCACTCCACAAATCCTGTATTGTAAATACAGTACCTATTTCAGTTACATTTTTTGAAGTTTTAATTTTTTTTTTTTTTTTCTGTTAATTAACCATGCAAGTATGCACTCTAAAACTTACAGATATGAGAGAGGAAAAATAAAGGTTTGTACAACTATTGGCTATAATGGCCATTAGCTGGCTGTCCCTTCAGAGTCGTTACAACTAGTTTTGACTGTACTTGGAAAGTGCTACTTGTAATACAGTATTATCTTCTACCTGTGTGCACAAATGTCAGCCTAAACACCAAAAGACTATGTTGTTTTTGTTGTTGAAATCATCTATTGTTAGTAATGTTAGCTATAATACAAACTACTTTCCCTCATTTTTGAATGTCTCTGTTGCTTTAGACTGTTTTCCAACACTGACTTCCCTTCAGTACAGCTCAAATTAAAAAATGAAAAAGAGGAGAAAAACTAAAAGCTAGCATAAGTGAAGAAAAGCTCGCTATGGCATGTGCCTAAAAGGACAGTTGATTAGTCTAACTGGCACACTACCGCAAGATGAGGGATTTCTGAATTTGGCATTCGTTCTGAAATTAAGACAGGAGACAGGCATATGGACAAAAAATGAAATTCTTAGATTTAAAAGGAGACAGGCACTCGCAAAGATCGAGTACATTGTGGACATCCTAGAAAAACATGTGCTGCTGAAGATGAACATATTGTGATCCTAAGTAACTGTAACAGAAAGCTTATGGCTGTGGACATCTGTGCTGAAATCAACAGAACTAGAGAATAACCAGAATCAGTGTTGACTGTGAAATATTGTTTACTTGGTGTTGGGTTGTGTACCTGCCAAAATGTCTCTTTTAACACACAGACATACATCTCAGGAAACTTCAGTGGGCCAGACAACACATGGATTGTATCACTGTCCAGTGGAAATGTGTTATGGACTGATGAATCATAATTTGAGAAGTTTAGGTCAAATTGTCATCAGTATGTCTGCCGTCTTACAGTAGAATAAAAGCTAGAAGACTGTCTAATACCAACTGTGAAGCATGGAGGTGGTAGCTTTATGTTTTGTGGTTGTTTTGGTAAAAATGAGGTGGAAGACTTGATGAAAATGGAAAGTACCTTAAGAAAGGAACAGTACCATCTAGAACTCAACTTATCGGAAGAGGGTTTGTTCTAGAGCAGGGTGACGAATCAAAACACACGTCAGAGCTGTGCTAGAAGCACGTAAGAAACAAAGGATTCATCAGCAGTTCTACAAGTAATGATCTCACCCCCTCAGTTGCCCGATTTATTATCCATTTAGTTGTGGAATGAACTTGACTGTAAGGCGTAACAATCTTCTGTTAACAGTTGTGAAGATCTCTGGAAATGCCTTTTGGAGGCATAGCTACAGAGATGTTGGAAAAACTACCCAGAAGAATGCCACGTATTTGTCAAACAGATTCATAGCAAAAGGAGGACACTCATGATGTCAGAGTTTGAATAGTATAGCTCTAAAAGACACTGTTTTTCTGCTATTTGAAGCATCAATTCTTTATAGGGAGCCAATTTATGGGATGCTTATGTATACAGTATATGTGATGAACCATATCGTTTCATGTGATTGAGCTGTTATTTAATGCATAACGAGCAGTAGAAGCAATGTAATGGGCCTTGAAGGCAAGAAAGGCGTGAAAGAAAGCCTGGAGTTCCTACGGGGTTAGCGAGAGCTAGTTTAGGCGTGGCAAGATGTATGAGAGAACAACAGAATCAGATTAAGGGACAGAGTGACTCGAATGCTGTCTACCACACATATAAGAAGAAACGTGGGATGAGACAGGCTTGGAAATGTATGAAAACATGGTGCTAATTACTCATGTGAGCAGATTTCCGTAAGTATAAAATGATAGGAAACTGTGGTGTAATTTACTGAGGCCCAGTTTCTTCTACGAATATTAAGTGTTAACTCTGCTGTTAAGGAGACTTAACACATAATTTAACAAAATGGTAGTCTCATCAAGAATTGTTAATACTTGTGTTAAACCTCTTAACAGCTGCTAAAATTTCAAAATGGAGGTTTGTAGAAGACTTAAGTTTGAAGCTTTACTGCTGTATGAAGACTATTTATAAACTGAAGATGGCAAAGGATGACCCATACTAAGAAATAACGACTTTTTAGAGTTGTCAGGAGAAGTATTTCTAATTACCAAAGCCATAATGAACAAGGTACTAGACAATATGGTATTGAAAATAGGTTAGAGTTTCCAACAGAACGAAACTTATCGGTGTCTCCAGTGCAGCAGTTGCTTATAGACTTTACAAGGAGGGGTCAGACCCTGCATCCAATTGATTTCAACGAGATTAATGTACCTGTTAGGAGACGCTCAACAGTAACTCATGTATAAGGGTTTAGGTTAATACACTTTCGTTTTTGAAAAAATGAGGAAAAATGTCATGAGGCAGGATCCGCTTCAGACCACATGAAGGTGATAGAACATTAAAATGCAAAGACATTTTACTTAAACTTGTTAGATCCGCAACCTAATAATTTCCAAAAAATTTATTAATCCCCCGATTCTAATGCAACGCGTATATACTTGAAGAGTTGCAACACAGGCAAGTGGAGCAGTGGCCGAGTGGTCATCGTACTAGTCTCCGAACTGCGACGACATGAGTTCGAGTCCTGCCATAGATATACTTTTTATAAAAATTAAATTATTATTTCAGGGAATATGAAGGTAAAAATGCAAATAAAATTAATAATCAAATTGCAGTGGAATTTTTATTTTCTACCTCAAATTAATATATATCCGCCTCTGTGTGAGTAGCTGCCACCACCTGGAGGCCCGGGTTCGATTCCCGGCTCTGCCACGTAATTTGAAAAGTGGCACGAGAGCTGCTACGGGGTGCATTCAGCCTCGGTTCGATTCCCACCTCAGTCATCCTGGAAGTGGTTTTCCGTGGTTTCCCACTTCTCCTCCAGGAAAATGTCGGGATGGTGCCTAACTTAAGATTATGGCCGCTTCCTTGTCTAACCCTTCCAATCTTCTCATCCCCCCCGCAAGGCCCCTGTTCAGCACAGCAGTATCCCCAACCCAGAGAATGCAGCTCCAGGACACTGACCTTGTGGCGGTAGAGGTGGGATCCCTCGCCGAGTCTGAGGGAAAAACCAATCCTGGAGGGTAAGCAGATTAAGAAAGAAAAGAAAGAAGTTAATATATACAGAAAAAGAGATCCAGCAGTAATTGTGAGAATGTTTAGGCCTGTATTAATTTCAGGTAGAAAATAAAGTGTACTGCAATTTGCATAATATTTTTGTTCCAATTTTTATCTTAATGTTCCGTCAAATATTAATTTATATTGTACAGCAATTAGAGCTGCGACGAGACTTGAACTCACATCTACGAGGTTCACAGACAAGTATGATGACCCCTAGCCCACCACTTCGTTTTGCTGTGATGTAACTCCCAAATATATATGCCTTGCATTGGAATTGGGGATTCATCAATTTTTCAGAGGTTATTAGGTTGCGGACCTAACATGTTTAAGTAAAATTTGTTCGCCTTTTAGTGATCTATCACCTTCACTTTGTCCGAAGCGGATTCTGTGTAATGACATCTGATCTTTTTTTTTTTTTTTTTTTTTTACGAAAACGTATTGACTTAAACCCTTATACACGAGTTACTGTTGAGTGTCTCCCCACAGGTACATTGAAGCTCGGTGAAATCGGTTGACTGCGGGGTCTGGCCTCTACTTGTTAGATATTATGCTTGAGACACTTCTCATGTAATTGTAGGTGACTATGTTCACGAGTGCAAGAAAAGAGTGTAGAATCCTGCAAAGAATTCCTACTGCCATTACAGCATTAATAAGGCATTGCATTATTTTTCCTGCAATAAAAGAATGCCCGAAGATCATTCAAAACATTTCAATTATCACATTTTCCCGGTGATAAGAATATAAGAATAGGCTATATTGAATGTTGTGATATAACAGTCCGTTCTTTCATTTCCTAAGCAAACTTGCATAATTTTGAATTAAAACTATAACTGCATTTGTCTCGCATTCATCACAATACCGGTAACGCTTCTATTGCCTTTTTCTTGACATGTTTATGTCTTACCGGTCTCCATGGTGGTGGTGGTGATTTTTGTTTTAAGAGGAAGTACAACAAGGTAATCATCCTCTCTCAACAAATTAGTGGAAAAGAAATTTAAAATATAAAACAAAATTATTTATTCAACAAAGGAATTTTGAAACGCAGTACAAAATAAAACAAAAACAATTATAGAATTAGGCCGAAAAAATTACTAACGAATCAAAAGGGAATGTACGTTCCCTGAGTAACAGTACACTTGTAATTTGTATAACCTTGATAAGTCCACTGTCGCACATAAAGTGGATGACGAGATCAGCAGTAGTCGCGTCATCGGCTAGTATGCGTTCGAGTGTTTCCTGCAGGCCGAGGTTCCGTCTTAGGTCAGAGAGATCGGCGCACTCTGTGAGGATGTGGGCCACGGTGAAGTCAGCACCACAAGAACATACTGGGGGGGGGGCTGTCTTTCTCTTTAGGAGATATGAGTGCGTGGATCGTAAATGACCTATCCTCAGCCTGGACACTACTATCCCTCTCCGTGAAGGTCGGAAAGAGGACCGCTACACGGTAGTTGTTTTCTTAATTGCTCTCAGCTTGTTGGGAGTTCGGATAGCTAGCCACTCCGATTCGCAGGACGCCAAGATGGTTCGACGTAGCTGAGAACAAACATCCTTAGCAGGTACATTGACTGGTCTTGGAGGTAAAAGTAGAGCTTCCTTTGCAGCTTCATCCGCAAGTTTGTTTCCCGCAATACCAACGTGGCTTGGAAGCCACGCGAAAGTGATTCTGATTCCAGCATCCTCTAACTTGGCTAGAAGGTCATGTGTCTGCTGTACCAGTGGGTGTTGCAAGAAACAGATTTCCATAGACTGCAGAGAGCTTAACGAATTGGTACACATAAGAAAGTGGCTTCTTTCGTCATACAGTGCAAACTGCAGAGCCTCTAAGATGGCGTAAAGCTCTGCAGTATACACGGTACATACTTTAGGAAGCGAGATCTTCATGCTCATATCATCAATGATGAAAGAACAACCAACATTATCTCCGATTTTAGAACCATCCTTGAAGATATGTCTCGCAGCCAGATATTGGTGAACGAAGTCCTATAATAATGTCAATCATGTGTTTGTGTGACAAAATATTATTTCAGCACGTCACTAGGAGCGCTTTATGTAAAGAAATAAACAAACGTGTTCAGAAATCTCATGGAAATATATTAACTTGTCTTTAACATTTGTTTCGTAACAAATGTTAGAAATGTGTTCGTGAAACAGAATACTTTTAAATGAAGTGTTAAATTAATAACAATTGGTAGTTAACATTTGTTAAGTAAAATTTAGCACAGAGTTGAAGAAACCGGGCCTGAGTGTCTTGAGTTGATCTATTTTGCTAAGTGTGATTGCCATTATTAATATTTAGAGTACTGTAAATCCATACAAACCAAGCTTTAGCTCGCCATAAAGAAGAAGTGTTTGTATCTTGGTTTCCCCCCTAGCATGACATCACTGTCAACAACTCATAAGACAGGAATGCAAGAGGACGCGGTGTGCATTAGAAGACTGACGGTGTGACAGAGTGCATCACGAGGTTACAGCAGTTAGACAAAGCAAATGTGTTAGACAGTGTTAGTCAGGCTCGTCATGCAAAGCCTGTAAACAATACCAATTACACAGACCTAGGAAAAAATATTTTAATAAACTTTGATCAAGGAACTACTGCGCAGATGTGAGCCACAATTCGCAGTAAATATTTTCTACATTTGAGGGTAACTTACCCGTGATTAGTAGCTATACGGGATGAACTATAAGCCTGGATAGAGGAAATACACTATAAATTTCTGAGTTCTAACCCACGAGATGTTAAACTAGGAGTGACGGGAGTGCGCAAACTATCATAGTAATTCTGTGCGAAAATTGCCGTTATTGGCAAGGAATGGTAAAGACCCACCTTATTATAATAGAGAAATAAAGAGACTAAGAAGGAGGTGCAAACTGGAAAGAAATAGAGTTAGAATTGGCTGTGGAAGTAAGGAGAAATTGAAGGAACTTACTAGAAAATTTAATCTAGCAAAGAAGGCATCTAAGGATAACATGATGGCAAGCATAATTGGCAGTCATACAAATTTTAATGAGAAATGGAAGGGTATGTATAGGTATTTTAAGGCAGAAACAGGTTCCAAGGAGGACATTCCAGGAATAATTAATGAACAAGGGGAGTGTGTATGTGAGGATCTTCAAAAGGCAGAAGTATTCAGTCAGCAGTATGTAAAGATTGTTGGTTAGAAGGATAATGTCCAGATAGAGGAGGAGACTAAGGCTAAAGAAGTATTAAAATTGACACATGATAACAATGACATTTACAATAAGATAAAAAAGTTGAAAACTAGAAAAGTGGCTGGAATTTCTGGGGATATACTAAAGACAATGGGTTGGGATATAGTACCATATCTGAAGTACTTATTTGATTGTTGTTTGGTCGGAGGAGCTATACCAGATGAATGGAGAGATGCTATAGTAGCCCCTGTGTATAAAGGAAAGGGTGATAGACATAAAGCTGAAAATTACAAGCCAGTAAGTTTGATATGCGTTGTATGTAAGCTTTGGGAAGGCATTCTTTCTGATTATATTAGACATGTTTGTGAAATTAATAACTGGTTCGATAGAAGGCAGTTCGGTTTTAGGAAAGGTTATTCCACTGAAGCTCAACTTGCAGGATTCCAGCAAGATATAGCAGATATCTTGGATTCAGGAGGTCAAATGGACTGTATCGCGATTGACCTGTCTAAAGCATTTGACAGAATGGATCATGGGAAATTACTGGGAAAAATGAGTGCAATTGGACCAGACAAAAGTGACTGAATGTGTTGCTATATTTCTGGAAAATAGATCTCAGAGAATTAGAGTAGGTGAAGCTTTATCTGACCCTGTAATAATTAAGAGGGGAATTCCTCATGGCAGTATTATCGAACCTTTATGTTTTCTTATATATATAAACTAGCAAGATACCCGTGCTTCGCTACGGTATTATACTGAAATTTATAATTGAATGCTTATTGTTTTATATATAATCAGCCGAAATTCGCGATCTGACTGGTTTTCTGAGAGAATCCGCCAAATTTCGCGATCTGACTAGTTTTCTAATAGATTACGGCAAGTTTCCTCCCATTTTTCAATCTTTCTTTCTAGGAATCGATTTCGTACTTCCCGGGCTAGATCCAAGTATTCCACCCGGTCAGTTGGGTCCCTAAATCTTTGCCATCTTTTCCTGTAAGCATTTTTAATATGGATCAAATCCTTGAGGTGATCGGGCGTGGTTTCGTCTTGGGTGCCTTGGCGGTACTGAACCCGCGGCCAGACTGCATTCTAAGTCATTACCCGTCCAGGACCCATTCCAGTGCGGTCCGCACATTTGGCGACGGTCCAGAACATTATTATTATTATTATTATTATTATTATTATTATTATTATTATTATTATTATTATTATTATTATTATTATTACATGTTCTGGACCCCACAGCAAGATGCAAGACCGCTACTTGGCGGTAAATTACATCTGCTGCCATTGTCATTGTTGAAAATGTGACCAGCACCGTTGTCGCGGGAAGGCAAGTGTGCGGGTTTTCTGATGATACGAATGACTGACTTCCGTGCATTATTGACCTTATTATAGAGGTGAACAATTTGACGGTCAATCGCATTCCTATAGTTTATTTCAAATGTGTTTAAATTTTTATTTATATGCCAGGAGAATCTACTGTAATCTAAGAACGTTCTCCGAAGAAAGAGATGGCTGTTGAAAACGAACCCAGGTAAGATTAAAAATGATCAATTTATGATCAGAATAAGTACATCGAAAATCTACAGCCTGTTTCCAGTCATTCGATAGGGTCAGGAATGGAATGAATAAAGCCCCATCTAGCGGCGACAATAGGAATTGTGCCGGCTGCCGAAGCACTCTTCTGGGGCAATGATCGATGAATGACAAATGAAATGAAATATTGGACAGTGATGCTGGAATGAATGATGACAGGAAAAATTGGAGTAAACGGAGAACCTGTCCAGCCTCCGCTTTGTCTAGCACGAATGTCACATGGAGTGACCGGGGTTTGCACCACGGAACCCAGCTGTGAGAGGCCGGCGTGCTGCCACCTGAGAAACGGAGGCTCCTTATAAGTACATTATGAACAGTAAAATCAATTGGTCTCACCTCCTTTTACACCCCACCGCCGTTAAGTTTATTAACATCCCCCCCCCCCACAAAAAAATTAAAAGAAGGCGTGTTTCTATATGTTTAAAGAAGATTCCAAACACGAATGTTCATGTCTATTACCTTCAGTTTTGAGATATAAGTATCCCTATAAAAATAATTCACTTTCTTTCACTTCCTTGCACACTCCCCCCCCCCCCCCAAGTGAATTATCCGGCAAAAAATACTGTTTCTTTAATAGTAAAGGATATTCTAAATACCAATTATCACGACTCTAAGTTCTTCAGTTTTTTATTTATGTGTCCTCATGAAAGGAATTCAACTTTTTTTCACTCCCGCCCTCCCCCCCCCCCCCCCAAGATGGGTTCGCCCAAAACGCGTTTTTCTTTGTTTTTAAAGGAGATCCAAATACCAATGATCACGTCTGTAACAACTTTAGTTTTTATTATATGTATGTATTCTCATACAATTAAGTCAATTTTTCAATTCTTTCACCCACCCCCCTACTTCATTGGATTTTCCGAGAATACGTGTTTCTTTACTTTTAAAGCAGATTCCAAATATCAAATTTCACGTCTGTAACATCTTCATTTTTGAAATATCAGTAGCCGAATTAAACGAATTCAACCCCATTTTCAGTCACTTTTACCCCCCCCCCCTTCACCCAAGTGTTATTTCCGAAAACTAAAAATATACGTTTCTTTATTTTTAATAGAGATTAAAAAATACCAATTTTTTTTTTTTTACTTCTGTAACGTGTTGAGATTTTTGAGATACTGTGGAAATTCTCATTTTAAAATTTCACCCCTTTTTAGTTCCCCTTAAATGGAGTTTCCATAAACAAATCACATGTTTCTTTACATTTACAGGAGATTCCAAATACACACTTTTTCCGTTTATAACATTTTACGTTTCTCAGATATTCTGTAGATATAGTCTTTCAAAAAATTCACCCCACTCCTGTTTAACCGCCATTAATTGGATTTTCCAAAAACAAAAAATACGTGTTTCTTTATTTTTAAAGGAGATCCCATATACAAATTTTCAGTTCTGTAATTCTTCATTTTCTGATATGTATGTATCCTCATTCAAGGCATTCAACCCATTATTCACACTTTTACACCCCTCCTATTGCGATTTACGGAAAAAAAAAAAAAAAGGAATACATGTTCCTTTATTTTTAAAGGAGATTCTAAATACCAATTTTTTACATCTATAAACTTTTAAAGTTTTAAGATGTAGACACACTCATTTTAAAAATTCACCCCCCTTTTCACCCCCATTATTTGGATTTTGCAAAAACGAAAAAAATACCTGTTTCTTTATTTTTAAAGTAGATCCCAAATACCAATTTTCAGGTCTGTAATATCTTCTGGTTCTGAAATATAAGTAGCCTCATTAAAAGCATTCAACCCATTTTTCACCCTTTTCCACCCTTCCTATTGCGATTTTCTGAAAACAAAAAAATACGTGTTTCTTTATTTTTAAAGGAGATTCTAAATACCAATTTTTACATCTATAATCTTTAAAAGTTTTGAGATATAGATACACTCGTTTTAAAAATTCACCCCCCCTCCCCCATTAATTGGATTATCCACAAACAAAAAATATGAATTTCTTTACTCTTAAAGGAGATCCCAAACACCAATTTTCAGGTCTGTAATATTTTCAGTTTCTGAGATATAAGTATCCTCATTAAAGGCATTCAACCCCTTTTTCACCCCTTTTCACCCCTCCTATTGGGATTTTCCGAAAACAAAACAATACATGTTTCTTAATTTTTAATGAAGATTCTAAGTAGCAATTTTTACATCTGTAAACTTTCAAAGTTTTGAGATATAGATACACTCATTTTAAAATTTCACCCCCCTTTTCACCCCCTTAGCGATGGAATATCCAAAAACCCTCTCTTAGCGAGCACCTACATCTTAATATGAATATATCCTCAAAATTTAATTTCTTTATGTCCAGTAGTTTTGGCTCGGCGATGATGAATCAGTCAGTCAGGACAAGCTATTTTATATATATAGATGATATGAGTAAAGAAGTGGAATCAGAGGTAAGGCTTTTTGCAAATGATGTTATTCTCTATAGAGTAATAAATAAGTTACAAGATTGTGAGCAACTGCAACGTGACCTCGATAATGTTGTGAGATGGACAGCAAGCAATGGTATGTTGATAAACGGGGTTAAAAGTCAGGTTGTGAGTTTCACAAATAAGAAAAGTCCTCTCAGTTTTAATTACTGCATTGTAGGGATTAAAGTTCCTTTTGAGGATCATTGTAAGTATCTAGGTGTTAATATAAGGAAAGATCTTCATTGGGGTAATCACATAAATGGAATTGTACATAAAGGGTACAGATCTCTGCACATGGTTATGAGGGTGTTTAGGGGTTGTAGTAAGGATGTAAAGGAGAGGGCACATAAGTCTCTGGTAAGACCCCAACTAGAGTATGGTTCCAGTGTATGGGACCCTCACCAGGATTTCCTGATTCAAGAACTGGAAAAAATCCAAAGAAAAGCAGCTCTATTTGTTCTGGGTGATTTCCTACAAAAGAGTAGTGTTACAAAAATGTTGCAAAGTTTGGGCTGGGAAGAATCATTTGGGAAGGAGAGAAGAGATTTGTACCTGTTAAGAAGGGTAAAATGACCTCAGACCCTGTTTATTATACAAGGGAAATAAGGAAATTAAAAAGAAAATGTAGAATAGTAAACAGGAAAATCAAAGAGAGTAGGGAGAATAGAGAAACTAGAAAACAGCTAATGAGGGAACTGAATAGAGTGAAAAAGGAAGCAAAAGAGAAATATATGAATGGCATACTTCAAGAGGGTAATGACCACAAAGGGAAATGGAAAAAGATGTATTCATATATTAGGAATCAAAAAGGAGAAGGAATCCAAATTCCTACAATGGTAGGAGAAGGGGGTGAACACTATTCAACAGATACTGAGAAAGCAAATCTATTTAGTAGGGAATTCAGAGATTCAGTAGAAGATTGTCAGGAGTTGGAAACAGTAACAGAAGATAGAGAGGGAGAGACACATAGGGAAACAAGAAGCTTCTCATTCACATTCATTGAAGATATTTTCAGACAAATCCAACTGCTTCAGCAAGGAAAAGCAGCAGGAAGTGATTAAATTACTGGGGAGGTATTAAAGACAATGGGGTGGTACATAGTGCCTTATTTAAAATTTCTCTTTGACTATGTCATAAATAATAGTGTAATACCAAAAGAATGGAAGGAATCTATAATAATACCAATTTATAAAGGAAAGGGTGATAAAAGGATACCAGAGAACTACAGACCAATCAGCCTGACCGGTATAGTTTGTAAAATACTGGAGAGTTTAATAGCAAAGTACATCAGAGGGATATGTGATGATAAAAATTGGTTCATGAGGAGCCAGTATGGATTTAGAAAGAAATTTTCTTGTGAGGCACAACTGGTGGGATTTCAGCAGGACATATCAGATCAGTTGGATTCAGGAGGCCAGTTAGATTGCATAGCCATAGATCTTTCCAAAGCCTTTGATAGAGTGGAACATGGAATATTATTAAAGAAATTGGAGGGAATAGGATTGGACGTAAGGGTTATACGTTGGATAAGAACATTTCTAAATTCAAGGGTTCAGAAAGTCAAAGTAGGAAATAATATATCACAGGAAGAGAAAGTTTGGAAGGGAATCGCACAGGGTAGTATAATCGGTCCGTTACTTTTCTTAATATACACAAATGATTTAGGGAACAATATAACATCAAAAATAAGATAGTATGCAGATGATATAATTGTTTATAGGGAAATAAATAACACTGAGGATTGTTCAGAATTACAAAGGAACCTTGAAAGTATCCGACAGTGGGTTGAAGAAAATAATATGAAGGTTAATGGAGGCAAATCAACTGTTACAACATTTACAAACAGGAGCTTTAAAACTGAATTTGAATATACTTTGGATGAGATAGTTATCCCAAAAGATGGCGAGTGCAAATACTTAGGTGTGAGATTTGAAAGTAATTTGCACTGGAAGGGTCATGTTGATGACATTGTTGGGAAAGCATACAGATCGTTACATGCCATAATGAGGCTACTTAAAGGATGCAACAAAGAATTAAAAGAAAAAAGTTACTTAAGTATGGTTCGTCCATTATTGGAATATGCAAACAGTGTTTGGGATCCTCGCCAAGAATACCTAATAAAAGAAATAGTGTGCAGAGAAAAGAAGCAAGATTTGTAACAGGGGATTTCAGGAGAAACAGTAGTGTATCAGAAATGTTAGAGGAACTTGGGTGGGAAACTTTAAGTAAGAGAAGGAAGAAAACTAGACTTATAGGATTATATAGAGCCTATACAGGAGAAGAAGCATGGGAAGAAATCCGTGAGAGGCTTCAGTTGGAAAATAATTATATTGGCAGAACTGACCACAAGTATAAAATTAGAAGGAATTTTAGCAGAAGTGACTGGGGTAAATTTTCATTCATTGGGAAGGGCGTGAAGGAGTGGAACAGTTTACCAGGGGTAGTGTTTGATCCTTTTCCAAAATATGTACGGTATTCAAGAAGAGAATAAACAGCAACAGGGAAAATAAATGAAATGTTAGAGGGCATTCGACCAGTGCAGGCTATTGTAAATAAAAAAATGTGTGTTTAAAAAAAAAAAAAAACTCCAACCCCTGGTCCATGGAGTTTGGACAGCCAAAGTAAGGGACTGCATGTAGGGGTGAAGTACAGTGGGGACTTCGAGGGCCCTGGGACCGCTACGGTAGCTGTGAAGGCCCTTCAGGAACTCTGAAAAGTGGTGGCAAAAGGGGGCTCTGGTTAAGACGCAGCAGGTCGTTATGCTACTTAGGTTCCAAAATGGGTAAAAAAATAAATAAATAAATAAATGCAATGTAAATTTTAATCTTATACCAGTTGCACAGTATTATTTGAAGTAATTCCACATACTGTATATGAGTTGACTATGTTTGTAAGTATAGGAGATATTATAAGTAGAATTTTGTAAACAATATAAATTTATTAAGGATGATCTGTTTGTTTAATAGAAAAAAATTGTTAGCATAAATTGTATATTATTGTATTCTAGAAAAAAAAAAATTGTCTTATCTTGTTAATTTAAAATTTAGTGCTTGACAATAATGTATTTTAGTGTACCATTTGCCACCGAGGTAGACACCTCATTTGCAAATAAAGAGATTTAGAAGAAAAGCTGCTTGACTGAGTGGTATGTTCCGAGCTGTCAGCGGAGAGATGGCGTGGAATGACGTTAGTAGACGAATAAATTTGAGTGGCGATATAAAAGTAGGAAAGATCACAATATGAAGATAAAGTTGGAATTCAAGAGGACAAACTGGGGCAAATATTCATTTATAGGAAGGGGAGTTAGGGATTGGAATAACTTACCAAGGGAGATGTTCACTAAATTTCCAATTCTTTGAAACTGTTTAGGAAAACAACAGATAGGAAATCTGCCACCTGGGCAACTGCCCTAAATGCAGATCAGTATTGATTGATTGATTGATTGATTGATACTAAGCATGAAACCTTCCCACAAACCAGGCGTTCAAGCAGACAGCAACATGATGGAACATACCATGGAACTGAACTGAGGACCTGCAGCCCAAGACGTTAGCGTGATGATGTGTTAAATCCATGTAATCAGTCCAGAATGAAGAAGCCATGAGGTTGCAGTGTAACAAGTAAGTCTGAACAGATTTTTTTTAGTGTGAGAGAGGGACAGTTAAACCATATCTCTTTTTGCCATCATGTTATCCTTATTCTTTTTTTTTTACAACTGGCTTTAGGTGCACCGACACAGATAGGTCTACATAAAATCAGCTTCATGGTCCGTATCGCACTTCAATAGATTCACAATTAAGTATTTAATTTATTTTCCACCTAGTCGATACAATGATTGCTTAAGGCAATTTTTAATGGTCAAAAGTGGTACATGTTTCGTATATTATCAACATCTTGAGCCACATAACACTGTTTAGATGAAAAATATATAACATTGACAAAGTAATGCTTTAGAGGAAGTGTCCTTAAAATTAACATAAGATTGACAAGATTAAAACAAACAAATAACTCAAGAGAAAATATATATATATATATATTTTTCATCTAAACAGTGTTATGTGGCTGAAGATGTTGATAATATACGAAACATGTACCACTTTTGACCATTAAAAATTGCCTTAAGCAATCATTGTATCGACTAGGTGGAAAATAAATTAAATACTTAATTGTGAACAGATAGGTCTTACGGCAACGATGGGATAGGAAAGGCCTAGGAGGGGAAAAGCGGCCGTGGCCTTAATTAAGGTACAGCCCCAGCATTTGCCTGGTGTGAAAATGGGAAACTACAGAAAACCATCTTCAGAGCTGCTGACAGTGGGGTTCGAACCCGCTATCCTCCGGATGCAAGCTCACAGCTGCGCGGTCCTAACCGCACGGCCAACTCGCCCAGTATATTTTTCTTTGTAAACACAGTACGTGTTCATTATGCCTTAATGGCAATTATGTAAATATATTTAGAACTAATGCACGTGTTTTACAGTGTTACTAGATTTGGATTATGAGGGTATTTGGTTAAGTTTGGTTTGTTCCATAATCATGTAAAGTAGTGTTATTCATATCTGGGAGTGATTTATGGCAGCTTGAGAAGCTAAAATCATTGAAAAATAAAGGACGGACGTGCCTTTTAAGTTACTGAATGGGGAGACTCTTTCTGTGAGTGCTAGGCAACCTAAGGAATAGCAATTGCACGTTATATTAATGCGAACGAGATTTACAGCTGTGTAGAGGAAGCTATGGATTTTAAATAGCCTACCAACATTGTACTAGGAAGGGTTTTCAAAATAATTTCTGCAAGCTAATACTTGGCCATGCACGTGGCAATGTACCAGAATCTGTTGCATGCAGAAAGAGATTTACTGTGTATGTTCCGGATAACCTGATGTGAGGTCTAGCATTTAGGCCTATCTTATGTGAATTACGATTCTGGGGAAAATTATACCAGACAAGTGAGATATGTCACTAGTTATTGAGAGGACGTAAGTGCCCGCAATGCTTTAATGCTTCCCTAGCGAAGGGATGAGAGTTGGCTCAGCTGAGCACTGCCTTGTACTGACGGGCAGAAAGGGGGCCCATTAGCCATGTGATGATAAGCAGACGTACTAGAAGCTTTGCCGTGTAGCTATGTGTATCTGAAGATAGATGAATGTTATGTTTGGAATAGTGGGAGGCAGACGACCTTGCCATTCCCGCAGTAGATGACTCGGAAATTCAATTACGATTCCAACCCCTCAGGAACAGTGTTTAGTTTGTGTTTATTTCAGATCCAGTGGAATTATTGATGTTTTTGTATTTTAATGCTTTTGCTTGTAATTTCATTTTCAGTTACTATGGGAAGAGCTTGTATGGTTTTTATGAGATTAGAGGTTCAGACCTCATCTTTGATCATGGGACCACGCCCATATTAGTCTCAGTGTTCGTTTGGGGGTATCGGAAAGGTCCTGAACCAGACATTATTTTATATTTTGTGTCCCTAATTAATTGAGAGTAATTTTAGTCTTATTTTCCTTTTATATGCAAAGACTAGCAAGATACCCATGCTTTGCTATGGTATTATACTGAAATTTATAATTGAATGCTTAACGTTTTCTATAGAATCTGCCGAAATTCACGATCTGCCTCCTATTCTGAGAGAATCCGCCAAAATTCGTGATCTAACTCGTTTTCTGAGTTACGGCAAAGTTCCTCCCATTTTTCAAACTTTCTTTCCAGCAATCGATTTCGTACTTCCCGGGCTAGGTCCACGTATTAAATAATAATAATAATAATAATAATGCTACTGGCTTTACATCCCACTATCTACTTTTCCGGTTTTTGGAGACGCTGAGGTTCCGGAATTTTGTCCTGCAGGAGTTCTTTTACGTGCCAGTAAATCTACCGACACGGGGCTGACGTATTTGAGCACCTCCAAATACCACTGGACTGAGCCAGGATCAAAACTGCCAAGTTGGGGTCAGAAGGCCAGTGCCTTAACCGTCTGAGCCACTCAGCCATGGAAGGTCCACGTATTCCACCCAGTCGGTTGGGTCCCTAAATATTTACCATCTTTTCCTATAAGCATTTTTAATATGGATCAAATCCTTGAGGAGATCTGGCGTGGTGTCGTCTTGGGTGCCTTGGCGGTACTGAACCCGCGGCCGGACTGCATTCGTAGTCATTACCCATCCAGGACCCGTTTCCAGCGCGGTACGCCCATTTTGACGATGGTCCGGAACATTATTATTATTGTTATTATTGATGTTCTGGGACCCACAGCATGATGCAAGACCGCTTCTTGGTGGTAAATTACATCTGCTGCCATTGTAATTGCTGACAATGTGACCAGCACCATTGTCGCGCGTAGGCAAGTGCGCGGGATTTCTGGCGATACGAATGATATACTCCGGTGCATTATTGGCCTTATTATAGGGGTGAACACTTGCATGGGCAAGATGATCCCCCCAAAATGTGTTTTTCTTTGTTTTTAAAGGAGATCCAAATACTATTTTTCACGTCTGTAACAACTTTAGTTTTTATTAGATGTAACTATCCTCACAAAATTAATACATTTAATTTTTCAATTCATTCACCTCCCCACCCCCTTCTTTGGATTTTCCGAGAATACGTGTTCCTTTACTTTTAAAGCAGATTCCAAATACCAATTTTCACATCTGCAAAATTTTAGGTTTTTGAGATAATAGTATCTTTATACAATATCTTCAGTTAAGTATTCTCATTAAAGGCATTCAACCCATTTTTCACCCTTTTCCACCCCTCCTATTGGGATTTTCTGGAAACAAAAACTGAATTATTTTTCAATTCCTCCTTTAAGTGGATTTCCGAAAACAAAAAAAAAAAAATACTTATTTCTTTATTTTTAAAGGAGATTGCAAATACCAAATTTCACGTCTGGAACATCTTCAGTTTTTGAGATATCAATATCCTAATTGAAAGATTTCAACCACATTTTCAGTCACGTTTAACCCCCACAAGTGGCTTTTCAAAAAAAATACATCTTTCTTTATATTTAATAGAGATAAAAAATACGATTTTTCACTTCTATAACATGTTAAGTTTTTGAGAGGTACTCTAGTATTGCTTTTTAAAATGTCAACCCCTTTTTAGTTCTCCTTAAGTGGAGTTTCCAAAAACAAATCACCTGTTTCTTTACTTTTACAGGAGATTCCAAATGCCAATTTTTACGTCTGTAACATTTTACGTTTCTGAGTAATACTGTAGATATAATCTTTCTAAAGATTCAACCCAATTTGTCACTTCAGTTTAACCCCCATTACTTCTATTTATCAAACACAAAAAATATGTGTTTCTTTATTTTTAAGGAGATCCCAAATACAAATTCTCAGGTCTGTAATATCTTCAGTTTCTGACATATAAGTATTCTCATTAAAGGCATTCAACTAATTTTTCACCCTTTTCCACCCCTCCTATTGGGATTTTCCGGAAACAAAAAAATATGTGTTTCTTTATATTTAGGAGAGATTCTAAATACCTATTTTTAAATCTGTAAACTTTTAAAGCTTTGAGATATAGATACACTCATTTTAAAAATTCACCCCCCTTTAATTGGATTTTCCAAAAACAAAAAAAATACATATTTGTTTATTTTTGAAGGAGTTCCCAAATACCAATTTTCAGGTCTGTAATATCTTCAGTTTCTGAGATATAAGTATCCTCATTAAAGGCATTCAATCCATTTTCACCCTTCCTATTGGTATTTTCCGAAAACAAAAAGTACGTGTCCCTTTATTTTTAAAGGAGATTCTAAATACCAATTTTTACATCTGTAAACTTTAAAGTTTTGAGATATAGATACACTCATTTTATAATTTCAACCCCCTTTTCACCACCTTAGCAAGGGACTATCCAAAAATCCTCCCTTAGTGAACACCTACGTTGTACTATAAATGTATCCTCAAAATTTCATTTCGTTATGTCCAGTAGTTTTGGCTCGGCGATGATGAATCAGTCAGTCAGTCAGTCAGGACAAGTTATTTTATATATATAGATTTCTGTTCTTTATCTCGTATACCACAACATTTAAGTATGACACAGATAGTCGAGTCTGTTCAAGCTTATCTATTTTTCCGTGTAGTGTTTAAGTAACCGACGCACGGATTCCTTCCTGATCTGATTAAATGGTTTTAGGCAGATAAATGACTCAGTGTTATTGGATGACTTGACATAAATATCTGTAATTTGTATTTGTGTTGTTTAATAAGGGAATTTTTATCCAATTTTAAAGTTTTAGGTGGATTACAACTTCTCAAACCCCATTTTTGCTCTGGATTCTCATTCACTCATACACAGTGCTATTCCTGTCCTACTTACATCTCTAAGTAATTTTAGTTAGCTTCCATTGTAGATCTACATCAAACGTACTGCGGGCGGTGCTGCTGAACTAGCCTGGGGAACAAGAGGATAGGATAAATGGTACAATATATTAATTTAAAATCTGTCCTTTGAAATATCACTAATCTGCTGCCTAATGAATAACAAGAACTGGAATTTTCTCAAGGTGAATTCAAACCTTTTGACACCAGAGAGTATATATGTACAATTTGTGAATAATCCACTAAGGATGAAAAAGTAAAAAATCAAATTCTACTTACAGCTATGGCTATTCCATTTGAAAAATTTATTTTTCATCCCATTACATTTCCTATTTACAATTTGTCTTTCAACACAATACAGGGGTTCGTTTGAGTTTCTGGCAAAAATCTATGATGCATGTCTGCGACGGTGAGTTTAAATGCGGAGAATGAGATCTCTTCATCTACAGACATTACATTACGTAGCTGAATTTGGGAGCAAGCTTTGGTATTACACATTCAGGAAAATCCAGACAATCAACACCTTTTGAAACTTGCTTTTAGCCACCAAATTTTGATGGCTCGGATTTCTTTCCAGGATGTTACAATTTTGTTTGCAAATAATGTCCAAGGTTTCCAGACACACACTGAAGTTCAAATTTCACTGTCTGCACAATCTCTGGAGAATCACAAAGGCACAAACTATACATATCTAGTCTTTTAATTATCTCTGGTATGATCTGGAAGTGTGTCCTGACGATTGCTGAACTGCTTCAGTATTGAAAACACCTTTGGCTTGCTGAATAGTACTAACGTAACAGGTATCAACCCATTCAATTGCTTCGTTCACTCTATTGAAATTACAGCAAATAAGTGCAGTCTCAATCCAACTTTCCCACTGTGTAAAGATTGGCTCATGTTATTGGTTTTACATCCCACAAACAACTTTTATGGTTTTTAGAGATACTAAGATGCTGGAATTTTGTTCTGCAGCAGTTATTTTATATGCTGATAAATTAATCAACATGAGGCTGATATATCTGAGCACCTTCAAATATCGCCAGACTGAGATGAGATCAAATCTGCCAACTTGAGACTAAAAGGCCAGCGTTCTATTGTCCACGGCAACTCTTGGCGACAAGGAGGATAATGAACAGTTGGTAGGCAATCTATGCTAAACTCTATCCAGAGAGGTGCTTTCAGAAACACTTCCTTCATAGTGGATATTAGCAGATAGATGTTAGAAATCTGTATTTATATTTCATCTGCCACTGTGGCTGATTTTTGTACCCATCTGAAGGTCTTAATTAAAGCAATGAATTGTTGACAAAATGAGCAGTATTAAAATAATTTGTTTGTATTTTCCAACATTTTAAATGAGATGAAGTACAGAGTTTCCAGTTCATCTCCATACAACTTCCAAACAAAATTGTTATGCATCCACTGTACATACCTCATAGTCTTGCCTACACACCACGCTGAGTAGTTCAGGTTGCAGAGTGCTGGCCTTTTGAGCTCAACTTGGCAAGTTTGATCCTAACCTCAGTCCAGCGGTATTTGAAAACCTTCCAATAAGTCAGCCTCATGTCAGCAGATTTACTGGTACAAAAAAGAATTCCTATGCCGGCCCCTGGTGTAGGGGTAGCGTGCCTGCCTCTTACCCAGAGGCCCCGGGTTCGATTCCCAGCCAGGTCAGGGATTTCTACCTGGACCTGAGGGCTGGTTCGAGGTCCACTCAGCCTACGTGATTAAAATTGAGGAGCTATCTGATGGTGAGATAGTGGCCCCGGTCTCGAAAGCCAAGAATAATGGCTGAGAGGATTCGCCGTGTTGACCATACGACACCTCGTAATCTGCAGGCCTTCGGGCTGAGCAGTGGTCGCTTGGTAGGCCAAGGCCCTTCAAGGGCTGTAGTGCCGTGTTTTTTTTTTTTTTAAAGAATTCCTATGGGACAAAAACTCATAACCTCGGCATCTCTGAAAAACCATACAAGTAGTTAGAGGACATAAAACCAATATATTATTATTATTATTATTATTATTATTATTATTATTATTATTATTATTATTATTATCTTGTCTACGTCCACCTGGCAATTATGATCATTACGGCATCAAGTCTATATATGGTATGACACTGGTTGGCCAGTTCAAGTCCCATTGGTCGGACAAAAATCACCATCAGGATGTTGGAGAGGTAGTGGTATACAAATTCCAATCACTAGATTTTTGCCAAAAGTCTGGATTCAATTCCAAACCTCTTCGCAGTGTTCACAGGGAGGGCATATGATGCTGTTGATAGTGATTCGTCAGTCGGATGGACATTTTAAGCCTTGAGCAGACCCCTCGGTGCTACTGAACAGGAGTAGGCTATGTGCCGGCGCCAGCTTTCACTCTCCCCGTTCCTATTATCATATGTCACGTCATTTATACCTCATTAACTCCTCTGATGAGGGTGACATTAGGAACGGTATTTGGTCGTAAAAAACCTGCTATGAAGATTCATCTTACTTCATGCCTGACCCTGTACAGAAATGGGACAAGGGTTGGACATATGTTATTATGTCTTGTTTAAAACACCTCAATTTTGTAAATCTTCTTGAATTTCTTCAATCATTGCATTGCAGTATTTGTCCAAATTTGCTTTCTTATGTGGCCTGTCCGTTTGTTTTTGTTTTGTTTTTTCTATGAAAGGCACAAATGAGGTTCTTCCATTTATTCCACAGAATATTTGCTGCATTCATTGGGTGACATATATCACAAACAAACTTGTTCTGCCCTGATGAAGATGGGAGATTTTTTACCAGTAAGGTTTGTATTTTGTTACTATATGTTAGCAGATTAGCACATTAGCGAGCTCTAGTATTAGAATGTTGTAAGAGTTATACTTTTTTTTTCTTTTTGCAGAAAATTTGCCCTCCTCAAACATGACAAAAAAACTGTTTAACTGCCTGTAGTATAACATGGACAGTCTGCAAGCACTGGCTTTAAAATAATAGTTATGGGACCAAATATGCAACATCACCACAAGATAGCAACAAATCAAATACAGATTAAGACAGTTCAAGTGATTATAAATTTAATATTACAAGACTATGATAAGTAAGGTGCATATAGAGAAGGCAGAATGTATACCAAACACACTGAGTCCAAGTCACCACATGAAAACCATTGGGGCAGAAACACAGGGTCTTCTCATAGTTGATACAGTTAGAGTTTTCAAGTATACAGTAATCTGTAATTAAATGTTTTTCTTTTTCATGTATTTTCTAATTCACCCAATCCTGCATTAATTTCGAAGAACCAGAAAACTTCACGGTTAGGGATGTTGATACAGTGACATAGTGAAAAATATAGTTCACTTTGCACTTTAACATAGGACTTTAATGTACTGTATTAACTCATTTTCTGTATTTATGCAATTATGAACTCTATAGGTGGAACTTTGGTGACAGTATGTCCAGAACATTTGATAATGTAATATTAAACCTGCCACTGGACTTGTTTGTTGATAACAGTAAGACAAAATGCAAAGGAAACTTGGAATAATTGAATGTCATGGTTGCCATAAGCAGTACATTCAAACAGATGCAACTGGGCTTTTTCCACATACTTGTCTGCTAATTAATTAATTAATTATTAATTCTGTGCAGCTATTCCTAGCCTGGTGCAGCTCTTGTAAGGCAGACCCTCCAATAAAGATAGGCAGCATCTACGTGAATGGGAAATTGCATGTTTTTGTAGAGGAGAGTAGTGCTGTGTTTGGTATGCGAGTTGCAGAAATGCTGGGGACTGTACGAACACCCAGTCCTCAAGCCAAGGGAAATAATCATTTAAGGTTAAAATCTATGATACGGCCAGAAATCAAACCCTGGGCCCCTGAACCGAAGGAGACTACCCAGACCATTCAGCCAAGGAGCTGGACGCTGTTAATTATTTCCTGTTATTCTCATGTCCCTTGGTGGCATCTTTGTAGTCATTAAGAAGCATGAATCTACTATGCCCTCAGATATTGTGGGAGACATGAATCTATTGACTACAACTAAGATCAGTAAACACAAATGGCATGGTTCATTTGTGGGAGTAATTACTAGAGCAAGATGTTACAAAGCTTGAGCAAATTAGACACTAATATGGTAGAATTTCAAAACACTCATATCTAACAAACTTGATCTTCTGCACCAAGAATATTAATTGAGAAACATCTACAAAGGGGCAAGACTTTTCTACAATCTATGTTGTTTTGTGAATCAAGTGCTCCTGGCAAGCAGAAATGTGAACTATATGTCTGTATTACATTAGACAATGAAGACATATCACTTTAAAACACCAGTATTTAATCCAATAACCAGGATTAAACAAGCAAACTGATCCAGGTAAGCAGTGCTCCAGTAGGCTATCTTCATTCACATAATCTGTCTCTAAATTAATAAGTCTATCAAACTTCTCAGAAAAAAAAAAAAAAAAAAAAAAAGGAATTTATTCTATATTTACAAAATAAATCAATAAGCAATTGTCTCACTAATTATAATTACAAGTCACCATATCAGTGGGGTATTAAGAAATCTCTCGTAGAGATTATGGTGCTCTATTGAAAGCTAATAAAGATGTCACTAGGACTTTTATTTTGTAATAAAGAGGAAGGAAAGGACTTCTTCAAAACATGCGCAAAAAAATTAAATTAGTGAAAGTAGTGATACATTATATTACTATTCTGTACAAAGCAATTCATTGCTATACAAAATATGTACATAACACATCATCATGATGTCTACAAAGTAAGATATTTATAAAGCATTTCATTAAAAGCCATGGAGATAACATACAAAGTTCATTTTACACAGAAAGATAAAACAAAATACACATTAAAAGAGCTGACATGAATTCCTTCTTTATCAGGTGGCTGCTTATAACTTAAAAATGATTCTTGTATTCCCATTCATGAAGAATTGAGTAATCTTCAAAGTCTGTGCAGTTAATGATGACAAATACTTCAAATAAAAATAGGCATACATTACTAATAACAAACTTAACATAAAATTGGTATACTTTTTCATCTTTCTATAAGACATGAACAAAATATGGTGTTCAATAAATATGCAGTTAACTATACAGAGTACAAAGCCAATGGTAACATGCATGAAAATGAACTTAAATAAAAAGAAATGCTGTAATTGTATTAGAAGATATTCATATTTCATCGACTTACAATTTAAATAGTTGATATATTAATAAAGAATTAATTAGTTAGCAACCATTCCTCTGATAAGGAAGTATTTCAAAATATCTGTAAATAAGATCTTTAAAATATTTAGGTATTGTATTAAAAATCAAGATAAGGAATTTTGTAAAAGACAACTTACAAGGTTTCAAATAATTCAGTTACCACCTTCTCCAGTTATTGCACTATTTAACTACGTTATCTGATAAGTTTGTATGTACAAATTAGAATCATTATCAGCCTTATAAATTCCCAATAGAAGAAAACAATGAAAGTAGAATAATACATTTGACACATATATACATAAATATTTAATTGTATATTTCTTTACAGCATGCAAGGACATGAGATTACTTGAAATGTTAAAACTCACGATTCAGATTTCTTCTACGCTCAATTCTTTAGAGAATATTTTTATATGAAATTTTTTACAAAGATTGCAGTTGAAAAATATTGAAAGGAATTCTAACATAAAGAAACCTAGAAAACCTGTCATCATCATGGTAGATTCCTAAAGCAAAATTACTGAAAGTATTTAAGTTTCTTTTTTCTTCTTATTCTGGTGTTTATACCACACTTGAACAGCTTTTCTACACACAAAAGAGGGATGTTAACACAGAATTACACCTATATTTTAATTCGAAGTTAAGCTGTCTGTGGGTCAGTGGTAGTGTGTCGGCCTGGATCCCTAGAGAGCGGGTTCAAGCTTGTCAGAGGCAGCCAAATTTTTGAAGGGTGGAAAAAGTCCATTTGATTCTCCATGTTGTGCAGTGTTGGCATGTAAAAGATCTCTGGTGACATAATTGGTGTTTAACTGACAAAATTCCTCCCGCAGGTACTGCCACCTTGACGAAGGCAATATGGCATTGCCGGGTGTTTCTGGAGGCTTGTGTGCTCAAATGACCCTTAGAGCTATGCCAGTGGGAACTATGGCTCCTAGTAGGACCACCCAAGCTGGACAGGTCTAAGGCAATAAGCCAGACTAAGAGCAGTACCCTGGTCCTCCAGGTTGGGGGTTGGGCATGGGGTCAACAATCCTACCCCAGAAAAGAAACTCTCGTTACAGAACCAAAGGACAAACGAAACTGGACAGATGTAATGGATAAAAGACCCTGGCAACAGAAACAGCATATGATATTTTGTGACATGGAATGTAAGAACGCTGAATAAACCTGGAGGATAACTGAATATGAAGAATGAAATGAAGAAATATACTGTGATGATGGTAGCAATACAAGAAGTAAAATGGAATGGAATTTGGAATACTTGCAACTGGGACACACACCTTGTTCTATAGCTGTGGAAACAGAGAATACAGAGATACAGGGTTCCTTGTTGATAATGCATTTAAGAATGTGATATTGAACTTTAAGACTGTTAATGACAGAATTTGTGTCCTACGAGTAAAAACCCCCTTCTTCTTCAATATATCTTTCATATGTATATATGCACCAACAGAAGATGCAGAGTCAGCAGAGAAAGATATCTTTTATGGACAACTGGAACAAGAACCAACACTAGTGGCAAAGCATGATGTTAACGTGGTTATGGCGGATTTCAACGCCCATGTGGGAAGAGAAATTGCTTAAAGGAAAACAGCTGGTAAGGAGAGTTTGTATGAGATTTCGAATGATAATGGTATAAGGTTGATTGATTTTGCTACAGGTAATAACATGCTTATTAAAAGCACATGGATGCAAAGGAAGGATAAAAGGAAAGTAACATGGTGCTCCCTTGATGGGATCACAAACAATCAAACTGATCATGTGCTTATAGATAGATGGCATGCTTCAGATATCCTGGAAGTGGATAGCAGATGGAAATGGTGATCATTATCTGGTAAGAGTCAAATACAGACAGAGGATTAAGAGAGCTGTTATACCCAGGCTTGATGATGCTAAAGAAAGGATGAAAATATAGCACAGCAATATGCAACGGTTTTGACAAATAGCCTTAATGAAGAGGAAGATAGGACAGAAGACAGTACTGGAGTAAGATGGCAAATGGTTAAAGGTATAATACTGAAAACGGCTGAAACTGTTTTAGGCAGAAAGCAACAAGGATTCAAGGATTCAGCACTGGTTTGATGAAGATTGTAGGAAGAAGATTGAAGAAAGGAACGGGGCAAGAAGGAGAATGTTACAGAGAAGAACAAGAAATACTATAGAAGAATACAGAGAGGAGAAAGGAAGCAGACAAAGAATGTAGGGAGAAAAAGAGAGAATCTGAGAAACAGTGGATTGAGGAATTAGAAGAGAGGGACTGCTCAGGAAACTAGACAGTTTTATATAAGGGTAAAATATATAAAGAAAGGATTTCAACCCAGAGCAGTTTTCTGTAAAGATAAGGAAGAAAATCTGATTGGAGGTAAAGATCAGATGTTAGACAGATGGGTGAGCTGTTGAATAAGGAATCGGGATTTGAAGCTGAGGTTGAAAATGTGCAGACAAAAGAGAGGGGGCAGGAACAAAGTAGAGAAGAGGTGGACCTGCAATCAATCAAGGAAGAAGTTAAAGATGGAATCATGTTCTTAAAAACAATAAGGTGCTAGGAGAAGACAGCATTAGAGCAGAAATGATAAAATATGGAAGTCAGAAACTAACAGGGTGGTTGCATGAAATTATGGTAGAGATATGGCAAAAAGAGAAAACGACAGAGCAATGGAATATAGCATAAGAAACATGATAAAGCAGACTGTGGAAATTATAGAGGAATAGCACTGCTATGTGTGAGTTATAAAATCTTGGCAAAAATCATAGCTGGAAGGCTGAGACCATATGTTGAAGAATATCTACAAGATTATCAGTGCGGCTTCACAATTAACAGATCTACTACAGACCAGATCCTTGAAAAATGTTATGAGTATAACATTGATGTTCACCAGCTGTTTATTGATTTTAAACAAGCATACGATAGTACCAGAAGGGATCAGTTATGGAAAGCAATGAAATAGGCAGGAATACCTAACAAACTGACAAGATTGGTCCAAATGACTCTAGCAACAACAGTATATAAAGTCAAGGTTGAAGGTACTGTTGAAGTTAACCAAAGATTACGACAGGGTGATGTACTCTACACCCTTCTGTTTAACATTGTGGAGAGGGTAATACGAATAATACAAGGGAGCAACCCGGGTGGAACATTGTTTAATCGAGTGACACAAGACCTTGCATGTGCGGATGATATTGATTTGCTATCTAGGAGGAAACTGGATTTTGGAAGAGAAGTTGAGAAAACTAGAAAAGTATTTAAAGCAAGGAGTCTTAGTAGGAATCTAAAGCTGACTGTTTATTGCACGGTAGTGAGACCTGAGGTGATGTGTGGTGTGGAAACTTGGACTATGGCACACGGTGATGAGGAGTTGCTACGCAGATGGGAAAGGAAGATACTTAGGAAAGTCTATGGACCAATAAAGGATGGTGGACTCTTGCAAATCAGAAATAATAAGGAAATCAGAGAGCTGTATAATAAACCAGATATAGTAGCAGAAATGAAGAGTAGTAAACTGCAATGGTTGGGACATGTAGAAAGAATGACAGAGAACAGGACAGTAAAGAATGATGGGAAACCAAAAGAACATTGTATGAAGGGAAGACCGAGGATCAGATGGTTGGACAGCGTGGAGGAGGATTTGAGAAGGATGGGAGTTAAGAGGATGGGGAACCAGAGCGGTCAACAGAGAAGAGTGGGTGGAGATTGTCCAGGAGGCCAAGGCCCTACAGGGGCTGTAGTGCCAAGGAGTAAGTAAGTATCTGACAAAATTCATTAAAACTCAGCCATAGACAGTCATGAAAGATTTGGTTTATTCAGCCATCTAGTAGGCCTAGAGTAAAATGAAATGTCAAAATTGACAGACAGATGGCATGAAATTAAAATAGAAGCACATGGTAACTGAGGCCATATGATTATTATTATTAATTCAATGTTTACTAGAAACACCTTTTTATGCACACATTTTACACACGTGTTCATGTAACCAGGGAGCTGTCTATAGAAATAAACTAGAACCTTCTTGTCTGGCAATTTAAATTACGTTTCCATACGTAGCAAAACATTTTACAGCCTGATAAGTTGTTTATACTGCATTTGCTCTTTCTCTAACAGTGGCAGAATTTCTTATGCTCAAAAGTATGTCTGGTTTTCTTATTGTTTGTCCTTAGGATCTTTAAATGAGCATTCGAATCAATTTTTATTTCAGTTTCTTTTGCGGTAAGTGATGAATAAATAAATACACAAATGCATGTTATTTAAGGAAAAAAGAGTAGTATTCTATTCATCGACAAGAATGGAATAAGAAAACTTATCAGAATTAGAATTTTTTTTTTTTTCTTTCAAATTTTAGATTGTAAAACAAAGTTCACTCTAAGTCATATGTGAGATTTCATGCTTCAACCTACTGAAGCATTTGATGTAATTTTATTAATATTAACGTTCATTTCATATAGTAAAACACACAAATGTGATTACATTTTGAAAATACTGACATTTCAAGCAATATCATTTTTAAATATCTTACAACACCCCTTAGCATGCATGTATAGCTTATAAATAATATTTAGGACATCTTGGGTGAAGAACTGAATTAATTCACTAACATAAACATTAGTCATAAATATAATATTTTATTAAAGAACGAAATATATACTACATAAATATTCTGTATACTTTCTTAACTTTCACAAATAAAACATTTCTGTGTTCTTTTGCCTACTCTGATTTAAACAGTATCAAAACTTCAATCTAGAACACTGATAACTTGGACGAATTTTCAGATATAACTATTCTGGTGTTCGTTTCTTCTTTGTCTTCAAAGTTTGTGAACATTAAAAGAACTTGGTCACTTAGTGCACATTGTGATTATCAGGCAATTTGTAACAGTTTATGCAATCTATGTCAAATGAATACTGCGTAACATTTGTCCAGGCTGTATTTACGAGTACTTTTAGTGACTTGTAATTGCATAACTCCGCATTTGACTTAGCACATGAAAACACTGACCAGAAAATGAATTGCCCTTATTTATCACAGGGATATTCTTCTTTCAAGATCATCTGACTCAGGCTTCCATTGTCAACTTACATTATGCCGAAGACAGGTACATCTAGGTGCAGGAATTTGCAGTACTTCTTAGTAATGTTGAAAAATACTTACAAGTAACTCAGATGTTCTTTAAACATGTAAAAATACATTATCAGTGACATATTTTGAAACTTCAAGGGTACATAGCTATTATAAAGAAAGTAATAAATAATAAGCTCTGGCCATCCAAAGAACTATAGAATTTATTACTGAGAATGAAGAATAAATTTCCATTACATGGAAAGTAAAAAATGTTTGGTCAACTATTTGCATGATTAACAAGAGAACCCACAAAAGTTTCTTACATCCAAAGTCATTAACTTGCTTTTCAGCATTCTGAAGTTCTTCACGCAAACTAAAATCAAGAATGGCGACCTAGATGCCACTTGTAAAGAGATATTACTATTATAGACTTGTAAAAAATACAAAAGAAACAATATTCCAAAGAGACCCAAAGAAAATTTATCATTATCCCTGGAATTCAAGTCCAAGCCTCCAATTATCCTGTTGTTCAAGACATCTAAGTTTACAGCTTTTCCTCCCTGAGTTGGTGTGTTACACAATACACTATGTCTCATATTACTTATTCTAAGACAGTGGATAGCATGTCCAACCAGACATTAGAAGGCTCTTGTTTTTAGTTCTGAGGAGTCAAAAATAATTTAGACCAATTCTGTTCAAAATATTATAAGTTTTTGAGAATCTGTTCTCTTATAATAAAATTTGAAGACTAACACTGATTGTCTACAATAACTATCTTAAATTACCAAGACTTCCAGTTCAGCAAGTGGATGGACATAGGTTATCTCCAGTTCACTCAATTTCACATCTTCATATTTATCAGCATCACATATTTTAATCAAATACTTCAATATCATTAATGAAAAAACACATACATAGCACCAATATTCTATTTATTACAAGAGAAGAGTCCAAAGACCCTCAGAGGAAGAGGTAGTATTCCACAACTAAAACAGTTCAAAATAAATATCATAACTATGCACTAAAGAGAAGCTTGAATAACATCAAATCATTCTCTTCTTCTAATTACCAGTACATCCACCACAACAAGACAGAGAACTAATTAATTACCCTCAGGAACATTAGCAGAATTATTCAATAATGTCTCTTTCACCCATACCACATGACCAATGACAAGCAGTATTTAAGGAAATGTCATTACCACAAGTCATACAAAAGTTTAATGAAATTTCATAAATACAATATTTTACGATTCATAAATGACAGAACCTCTCCAAAACACACCAAAAGTACACTTTCCCAGAGCATTCAGACACATAATTCTACAGTGTGAGCACTTTCCAATGATCACAACAAGCTCATCCTCTCATACTGGGACAATATCAGCAGTGGGTGATATGAGGAATCAAAGATGCCATTCAATGTGTATACATAAAAACAGGAATGGTTGGCTGATGTCCAAATGTACCCAGAGATGGTTAAAAGGTAGAGCACAGAACAAAGAATAGTCATAAGTTGTTTTGTAAGGATTGAGTCCATCATTGTCTGCTGCAGAATATTTTGGCAGAAATTTCTGAGCATCAAATTCACTTTATGGTCTGCATTTCACTGATTTAGTGATAAAATTTGAGGTAATGAGATTCATTTTTAAAGAAAAATGAAACACAAACATTATGTTTTATTGCAAGAATACGTTGAGGTTTTTGGTACTTCATTCTAGATTTCATGAACAAGTCAAGCAAATATTCGGCTGGTGCATCATATTTACAAAGTGGAATGCTCAGAAATTACTGGTTGTAAAAAAAAAAACCTACAGTACTCAGATTCCACTTTTAAGTCTAAGAGACTGAGTGGTGAGAATCAACAACTATATAATTGTTTTTTCAGTACTTTCAGTCTGCAACTAATACTTTTAAGTAACAAAGCATGAGCATAAAAATATGTGAACAATAAATTAACTGAAAAATAAGTGGAATGGACTCGCATACAAGAAGAACAAGGTTCCTACCTACATCAAAGCCCCTCACAACACAAAAGGTGCAAAACTAATCGTTGGTCCTAAATTAACTTATCTAGATAAAGGTCTTCTTCATTTAACTGACACTGGAAGAACCTGTATCTGCTTTTAACTAGAAGCTTTGATCATATTACGCATAATACTTGAAATTCATTGGATAAAACAAGCGGCATGCTTTATCAAACATGGCTCCTTTGAAACCCAAACCTAATTCTATGCAATTCTTGTGGAGTAGATAAAAAATGGAAGTCTACAGATCTAATTCTTGTAAACCAGTGGAGTGGGAGAATAACACAGAAGAGGATATATCCTGAATAATGCAGCAGGGATCCAACACTCCAACCTAAATTTATATTCACAATACAATGCCTGCTTGGCAGCTAATGGAAGATGTTTCTAGCACCTCCAGTGAAATGGTAAGCTTTCTAATAATAATTTTACCTCTAACTGCACTCAGCCATCGCTTATGAAGAGTATTGCTGTGCACGCAGTAGTCTGCAAGCACCAAGCACATAACTATGAAGTTGCCAGTTATGTGACACGATCTTCAGGATCTAACAAAAAATACTCACACTGTATAAGATTAACCCACAATCAAATGTTATATAAATCACTGAAGACGGGAGGATAGAAATACACACAAACATAATGACAGGCTAATGAGAGCAGAAGAAGCAAGTATCATCTACACTTGCTACGCCTTTAAAGTCCGTATCAAAGGGAAGCAGTTTCTGCTGCGGTCATTTTTATGAAATTAAGATATTTTGGTCTGGCGCAAGTGAAATTTGATGTAGAGCGCAATACATTAAGTTGGGGGGGGGGGAATAACATGACAACATAGCAGCTATAGCAGCTGCTTGGTTGGACAACTCTTAATAACCTCTTAAGGCCAAAATACTCACCATTTGACAAAGTCTACAAGAAGTTATACAATTAAATACTAGGACAGCATCACTAGTTTGGCAACTTTTCTCAGAAAATGCACCTAGTCGAGGATATACAATATGAAAACTAAGAACAATATGTCATGTGTGACCATAGTGGGAGGAAGAGGAATGGAAGGTAGATCCACCCATTAAGGCATGAATAGAACAAAAGTATAGTTACAGAAATAACATGTTTCAAAAGTTTAAATGTTAAAAAAGTGGATTCTATGAAATCAATTGGTGTGTTTAATTAAATAGTCCAGGAAGAGGATCAGACAAGAAGAAATTAATACTTTAGTTGATTCATATTCAAAGACTTAAAATATTCTGTTACTGGCCTTCTGTCACACCAACAAAGACAAGTCTTATGACAACAATGGGATAGGACAGGGCAACGAATGTGAAGCAAGCCACTGTGGCCTTAATTATGGTACAGAGCTAGCATTAGCCTGGTAAGAAAATGGGAAAACTCAGAAAACCATCTTCTGGGCTTCTGACAGTGGGGTTTAAATCCATTCTCTCCTGAATGCAAGCTAACAAGTACATGCCTAAAATTGCATAGTTAGCTTGCATCTGGGAGATAGTGGGTTTGAACCCCACTGTCGGCAGCCCTGGAGATGTTTGCTGTGGTCGATTTTCACACCAGGCAAATGCTGGGGCTGTACTTTAATTAAGGCCACGGCCGCTTCCTTCCCATTCCTAGGCCTTTCCTATCCCATCGTTGTCATAGACCTATCTGTGTCGGTGCGACGTAAAACAAATAGCAAAAATAAAAAAAATTGTGTAGCCAAATTGCTCGATACTGAAATATTAGTCATCAGCATACTTATGAACTGCCTGATAATCTGCATTATTGGGGATATGTAATTGTTACAACCTAGGTTTGGGATGCAAACTAGTATAGCTTTCTAGTTACATCCTGCAGACACGGACAAAGCAGAGCTTGTAGCTAGTAGCTTTACACAACTCTTGATTTTGTGATCATAGACATGGAATCTCCATTCTAACATGGAATCTGAACCATAGGGATGTGGCTCTTCATTTTAAAAATCCCACATGCACTGGCCAGGATTCAAACCTCAGCTACGTTGGAGAGAAACCAATGACAATGCCCCTCACTCACTTGCTTAACAATTAATTACTAGAGAATTTATATATGGTAATCATTTTTATCATATGTACCATTGAGGATTTTTATTTTTACAATTTGCTTCACGCCACACTGACCCAGATATGTCTTACGGCAATGATGGGATAGGAAAGGTCTAGGAATGGGAAGGAGGCAGCCATAGCCTTAATTAAGGTAAAGCCTCAGCACTTACCTTATGTGACAATGGGAAATCATGAAAAAACCATCTTCAGGGGCTGCCGAGTGAAGTTTGAACCCACTATCTACTGAATGCAAGCTCACAGCTGTGCGATCCTAACCGCAGGCCTATACAATTTCTAATCACTAGATTGCATGCCAAAAGCCTGGATTCAATTCCAAACCTCTCCACAGTGCTCATAGGGAGCGAGGGCATACAACACTGTTGATAGTGATTTGTCCACCAGATGGAGGTGTTAAGCTTTGAGCAGACCCCCTGGTTCTATTTGAGAGGAATAGGCTATGTGCCGGCACCAGGTTTTACCCTCTCTCTTCCTACCATCATACATCATGTCATTCATTTCATCTCACTAACTCCTATGATGAGGTTGACATCAGGAAGGGCAACCGGTCGTAAAATCTCATTATGAAGATTCATCTCATTTCATACCCGACCACGCAGGCAAACAGGACAAGGATGGTGTTCCACTTTAAAGTGTAAGGTAAGACACACATTCTTTTAACTCAGTGGATGCAAATTCCATACTGGAAATTTTCCTAATATAAAGAGCACAAGAATATTTTTTATCATCATTGGGAAAAAATGAGAAACAGACTAATATTGCCAAATATGTATTTCTCATAAACTTGAAAACGATTATCTAATGGTAACTGATCTCTCTTTCCTAGTGTTTATCCCGATGTACAGGATCAGCAATTTTGCTATATCTCCTCCATTTTGGTCTGTTACTGACATCTTGAGGTTTTAAGCCAATGTCACGCATGCTGGCCTGGATTTAAAAAAAAATACTGTTTGTTCGGGGCGTCGACCTATACAGATCTTTTGCTCCTCTTTGCACCATATGAAATGAACCTGCATGTAATTGGAATTGCAGAAGTGTGGTGTTGGATGTAAGGAAAGGAACGTTAAGGATGATACAAACACTCAGTCCCCAGGCCAGGGATATTAATCATTTACAATTAAAAACCCCTGACCCGGCCGGGAATTGAACCCGGGGCCGCAGGGTGATAGGCGGACGCGTTGCCCCCTACACTGCGGGGCTGGATGGCCTGAATGTTACCAGTCCACTGCTTAATGGTCTTCCATGTAGTTGTATTCCACCTGGGTTTAAACTAATGACAAAAGGCATGTAGTGTTTGCAGAGAATGCTACATACACCATGGAGGGAAAGAACAAATGCTTCCAATATAGACCAACTGATCAGCAAGAAACTTCTATCCCTTGTAAGAGAAAGATACTTCTCGTGGCCACAGTTTTATGAAAGGACATCATTTGGAAAAGACCATTTTGCAAGGCAAAGTCAAAGGCATCACACCATGAGGAAGAACAGCAAGTAGATGGTTAGATCAAGCAATGAAGATCACTGGCCTGCTTCTTCAGATTACATCAAGAAGAGATGGAGACTACTTCAGATGGAGAAGTCTCATCAATGAACACAAAACTGATGATGTATTTATCTCTCCTCTATCCCGTAGTCAATTCCAAACTGCGCTGGAGATGATCAAAGGTACTTTCTCAAAGAAATTAAAAATTTGTTGGCATCATTCATTCTATGAAGAGAAGGATGAACTTACTGGATTATTAAACCAGCTTGGTGCTATTATTAAAGTCAATTCAATCATAAATTCTGAAGCAGTAGTGTTCAGCCAAATAATGGTTAAATCTAACACACTGATTCCTTGACTGCAGCCCTCTTTGTCCACACTCCACCATCCTTCCATTCAGTATAACCACACAATCTAACCCTATCTCAATGCAATCCCAATATTATTTTTTGAATAATAATTTTCAATATTGGCTCACATTTATGACGAAAATCATATAATACAAAATCGTTGTGAAAAATAACTTTACATTTAAAATGGTAAATGTCTTCATTTACTGTATGAATAATAGTTTAACCCTCCAAGTGATACGTAAAAACCTCTTAAGTGATAAGTGACTGTAACGTCTTATGATATATGTATATGTTGATTCCCATAGGGAATCTGAAACATTTGTCCCGAATGAGTAAATTTATAATACCAATATAAATGGTCCGTTATTGGACATTATAATTTTCCAGCCACTCACTCCTGGTTACCAGCGTTTCGCCCTTGTGTGCCAGGGTGGGCTCATCAGTTGGTACCTAGCACACCTACCAATACGCTGGCTAGTGCATACCGTGGAGGCCACTGCCTAGGCTACATGCAGCCACCAGCAGTGCCAATGCACTAAGAGACTTCGTCTCATTACCAAAAATTGATGCCTGCTTGGCTATCAGATGATATATGTATATGTTGATTCCCATAGGGAATCTGAAACATTTGTCCCGAATGAGTAATGTCCAATAACGGACCATTTATATTGGTATTATAAATTTACTCATTCGAGACAAATGTTTCAGATTCCCTATGGGAATCAACATATACATATATCATCTGATAGCCAAGTAGGCATCAATTTTTGGTAATGAGATGAAGTCTCTTAGTGCATTGGCACTGCTGGTGGCTGCATGTAGCCTAGGCAGTGGCCTCCACGGTATGCACTAGCCAGCTTATTGGTAGGTGTGCTAGGTACCAACTGATGAGCCCACCCTGGCACACGAGGGCGAAACGCTGGTAACCAGGAGTGAGTTGGCTGGAAAATTATAATGTCCAATAACGGACCATTTATATTGGTATTTGTAACGTCTTAGTACAAGTTTCTTTTAAAAATTCTAAAAAATAAAAGGGACCGTAAAATATATCATATTACATATCTTTTCGTTCAGTATAAAAGAGAGAATGTGATTATGTAATAATATTACGCACACGCCTTGATTACATTTCATTAGGGGTGGTGAATTACAATTTTTCACTTTTGAAAAAAAAAAAAACAATGTTTCAACTTTCACTGTACGTAGCTTCAAAACTATAAAAGACCGAAACAAAAGGTAAATGTATAAAATGTCCACCATTTTGTTAGCAACGAAAGACTTAGAGTACATATTTACCGTAAAACTAAAGAACAGAAAGTTATGTAGAAAAAACCAAAACTATGTACATCTCCTCTTCGGGCATAATTCTTTACTTCGAGTCACTTGCAAGAGTTTTTATTTTCCTTCCCTTTACTAAGGGCCTGTAGAAGTATTTCAACTTATGGTAGCAAGTAGGATGAATGCCACAATTACACTTAGGGTACCAGAATTTGCTTCGCTTTCTTTTTATCATCCTCGTTTTCTGACGAGTCACCACTCAAAGAGACTGCTTTTGGTATTTCTTCACCTGGCAAATCACTGTCGTCACTGTCATCACTGAAAATATAATTTTCATAATCTTCTTCTGACATATCCCGAATATCGTCAGAACAACATGGATCGCACTTACTAAAACACTAACCAATCAAGTAGAACAACATTATAGAACACTGCCATGCAGTGTGGCGCTTCGAACGACCTACGCTAAGATTTGTTTTAGACAGTACATAAGGAAAAAAAACCTATTCGATAATTCAGCTAGATGAATTGAAATAGCAAATGAACTGAACTATTGATTAGTGCAAAGTTCGACAATATTCATTAAATGGTTGCCCAGCTAAACGGCTCTAAAGAAATGAGTCGTTAATAACGACTTTATCATTTCACAAAGACATAAATGAGTCGTTATTAACGACTCATATCACTTGGAGGGTTAAGACTGAGATGATGAGAAATTAGATTTTCTGCTACTTTTATCAAATACAATATTTCAGTGGTCTAATATTTTTGAGAATTGATAATTAGACCTCTAAACTACCACTTTATACTCTACTAATAAAATAATTTATCATTAAAGTTACAATTCCTATTTACCTCAACTTAAATACAGTATTATCATAGAAAGTATTATCATAGAATTACCTTTTGGCCATTTTCATGTCATGTTATACAGACAGATAAAAATGAAAATTAACCTATTTTTGACATTTGTTAAGTCTAATTTGTGTTAAAAATGAAATAGGGGCAATTATCCTCAAAGAAAAAGGATTATTTACACTGTTATTAAATAGGTTGGCATACTTAAGATAGTTTTGTAAGGAATGAATGACAGACTCATGCAACATCATATTATCATACTAAATGTTTACAAAAGAAGCTATTAAACTTTCACAAAATGAGCTGTTATTGTTCATGTGGCCACTTATTGAAAAAGTTGCCTAACTTTGTTATACTTGCCCATTGCAGAAGAGAAACAATAATAATCATGTTATTCCAACAACAAGAACTGAATTGATTCAGAAAAATAACAGAAGATGAAGACTGCAAAGGGACAGGGTATAACAAAAGATGTGGAGAAAGAAAATTATGTAGCATTTACATACATACGTAATTAATTACTTTGACAGTCATATGGTAATGAATTACTTTGAAAATTATCATCAGAAAACAATCTTTTACCAACAATAGTTCAGATAATAGTATGGTAAAGAAAACTGTGTACTTCACAGTATTTTGCAAACAACAACCTATATCATTTGTTAAAATAATTTTAATTACATGTACAATAGCACAACCTTCTTAAAAGGTTTTATCTCTATAGTGCTTGAAAATTTTGTACAAGTAATTCTTGTTGGTATACAAAGAGCTAACCAATATCAAAAACTATTTTCTTTTTACAAAAAATTAATTTCTGAGCTCTCAAATGCATTACAACTAGATTCTCCTTAACAGACTGAAATATTGAAAAATAAATAAATGACAATGGCAGTGAAGGGATGACTGTTTCAAACCCCTAAATTTAAAAACAAATAAATCTGAAAGAGATTCGTCAACATTTAAGATAAAAATGTAAGAATCTAACAATAACTAGTACCTCCCTATTAATTATAACAAAAGACAATCGAGATTTGCCTTAAATCTCAATAATCTTGGAGGATGAAACACTCAAATGGTCATCAATATCTCTGGAAAAAACATACATTTGAAATAAAATTCACCATGTGCTTTCATGCAGTGAAATAACATTTTGGTAATAATTTATTATTCCACCATGCTTCTCTTTGATATGTAGCAGATTAGGAAATAAATTAAATTGACCATTGGGCCCATTCCTAGCATTCCTCTTCCCTTCAAATCTTAACAAAAATAAGTTATCAGTGAATAATTTACTTGTTAACCTGAAGTGACGTTCATAATAAACTTTAGTCTGATATAGCATTAAGCATCGTGGATAAAGAGAAAGGCTTCCTGTCCTCTCTATAATTTAAATGCATATTAAATTAACTAAATACATACACATCAAATAGGCTATGATTTACAACTAACATCCATAACTTAGGCCCAATAAAATACAACAATCACCATCAATACACAAGAGAATACAAAAACATGCAGTTTAAACAACTATCACCTAGAGAAATTAATTAAAAAAATCACAACACAATGGAAATTTTACTCGCAATAGGTATCCAAGAGACATTATGAACGTATAGAAGAGCCTATTTCTTTTACTAGGGATATGACCATTCTCAAGCAATAACAACAGGAGACTAGGCCAATTCCCAGATCAAAAATGTTTAGAAATGGAAGATGTCTCCTTGCTCAGCATCAGCTCAGTCAAATTACTAGCTACAAAGGAACAAAAATACCCTAACTTAGAAAAATAAATGTTTCAAATACTGTATTCCTTTCCACTATACAGGGTGTATCTAAATTATACAGACAAAAATAATCATGTCAGATAAAGAACAATGGCACAATCGGATTGGCAGAGAAAATTTTTCTTTTCAAGAAAATTAGGTTAATTTTTTACTTCCAGGCACACGATTCAAATTGACGAACTCGCCGTATATGCTGTGCCAGAGCGCAAATTGCTGCCTGCTGCCATGCCATGCAGATTAAGAAATCAATGTATTATGGCTTCTATAAGTCATTTCTAGTCTTGTATTTGTTCCTTAAACCATGCAACACTAATAAAGCTGAATTCATTGCACAGGACTGTTAATGGTATAGTAATAGGAAAGGTGATGGGAATATTCCTGTTATGGTCTTCATCTCTCTTTTCCTTTTGGGTATTAAGCTCTTATGTATGATCGTGTGACATTTTGAAAGAATGGCAAAACTGCTATGATGACTAAAAATAAATATGCTAGAAAGTTTTCAGAGCAGCTGCATAATATTTCAGAAGGTACAGGATCATTCATATTAAAAGAAAAAAAAAATGTCTAAAATACTATAGGAAGTTTGAAAGGACAGGATGCTTAAATATACGAACCCCAGTTACGATGTTACTATGACATTATTTTCAAACCAGATCCTTTTAAAGCCTTGTGCTGTTCATTTACTTTCTATAGATTCATTTTTCTCCATGAAAATACCAGAAATTGGAATGATACCATTGGTCTTCATTAAATTCTATGAGCAGATATATACTGCAAGAGCGTTTGAACTCAGAATCAGCCACGCTGTACTTTTTCTATCAGCGACATACCATATGCTGAGTTCAATGCATGGGAAATGCTCATGAATCTGTCTTGGCCTTGGGTGCAAGGCAAGTTTGTTAATGACTGAATGCCCATCAAAAAATGTGTTTGTGAGCTGTGTGATGTTCGGTTTTGTTTCTCAGTATATGTGTACTACTGCTCACTATATGTTTATGATTCCTACATGTTAACTCTGTCAGCCTGTCAAGTCAAAAACTATTTCAAAAAAGATTTCTAAGTGTTTTTAGAGTTCCAGGTCATGCGAAGATTAATACTATTTATACACTGATGAGCAACAGAATTATAGATACCTGCCGCATTGGCTAAATGGCATTGTGGTCAGCCCAGCAAATGTAATACCGGTAGTACGATGTGGCTCGATTGAAATGTCATCAGACCTCATCCTAGCCATGTAACAGCTAAGCACACGATGGGTAAGCCACGATATCTCAGCACTTTTGATTGTGGCCAGATTGTCAGTGCCATGCATATGGGTTGCTCCATCTCTGAAGTAGAGCAGGCAATGGGCTTTCCATTAGCCATGGTGTCAAGAGTGTACCATGAGTACGTGGACTCGGGAGAAACCATCATTGCCAAGGTCATCTGCTTTGGTGTATAAAGTGTTGATGTCAGGGGTCGCTCTTGGCTAGCTTGGATGTTACAAGCAGATAGACAGACCGCAGTGTAGCTGATCACTCCCAAATTCATGACTGCAAAGTGTGAGTAGCTATATCCTTCAGAATAATCTTCTCTCAATGTGGTACAAAAGCCACTATCACACTAGAGGTACCTCTACTCGCTGTACATCACAAAGGGCAAAAAGCCTGACATGGGTAAAGGAACACCATCATTGGACTTTCATAACTTGGACAGATGAGTCAAGGTACCAGTTCATACATGCCAAGACAGGGTATGAGTGCATCACCAAGTGCAGGAAACAATGGATCCCTCTTGCCATCAGGGTTCTGTTTCAGACTGGTGGTGGTGGTATCCTCAATGGAGATTGTTCACAGGGGATGAAATAGGACTCTTAATATATCTGCCAATGTCCCTCAATGGTGAACAATACAAAAACCTGATATCAGATCACATCCACCCATTATTTTGCCTCCAGCACCCTGTAGATCTGTACCTAGAGCAAGAAAAGTACCCAGTCACATCGCTCCCAAATTGTGACCTAGTGGTTTGATGAAGTCTTGCACGCCAGTCTTTTATCACAGACTTGAAAAATCCCTTCAACTTTTTTTTTTCTTTCGGATGTTCGAACCATCAGCGGTGATTCTGATACTGTTCTTATAAACTGAAAAAAATGTCATTGGTTGTAAAAACATTAGTTTGAAAGTATATCTGCATAAATGTGAAATCTATTTCCGTTCCACAAGAGATGAGACAAAATTTTCTGCAATGCAGGGCACTACTCCCAGAATTTGCGTCACAACAAAATCCAATCTATCCTTTCATCGCCTTCAGTTGACACCAGTGATGGGCAGTCTGAGACGGGGTCTTGAGATTTTTCGAGACTGACTAGCGCAAGCACTGTTTCTCGCAAGAAATTTTGAGAGTATTGTCCCAGCATTGTGTGCTAAGCAGCATGCCATAGGCTTACCGATAAATGGAGCTGAATGCTGTTTGTTCCGAGTGTGCAAATAGCCTTCTCCATTCCGTAAATGTGTGTCAACAAGCGACTAGGGCGGTCATTTCTCCCGAGGTCTATTTTGACACAGTATAACATAATTATAAAGAATATGTATTCTGGCAATGTATGCAGCGGTAAGTACACGAATTAGCAGATCAGGCTAAGTACAGAAAGTGATGGCCATTGTAGGTGTACATCATTATCACTCACAATTTATCAGATCCTACATTTACATATCCATTTGACCAGTGCTTGTGTTTACTGACATTATGGTGACGAAGAAAATAATTCATTACAATATTATAGAGTATTCGCATCATAATTAGGTACTTCAATATGCCTCTGGTGCAATGAATAATCGTGTCTTATTTGTATTCAACAACTTTCAGATGATATCTGAAACACAATGTAAGTCGTGTTATTTATTCAAAAGAAATACATCAGTACAAATACTTCTCGGATGATCCAGCATTTAAATACACATAATATCACTGAAGGGGAATAGTCACAGAGAACAACAACTTTTTTCTTTTTGCTAGTGGCTTTACGTTGCACCGACACATATAGGTCTAATGGCGACGATGGGATAGGAAAGGTCTAGGAGTTGGAAGCGACTGTGGCCTTAATTAAGGTCAGCCCCAGCATTTGCCTGGTGTGAAAATGGGAAACCATGGAAAACCATCTTCAGGGCTGCCAACAGTGGGATTCGAACCCACTATCTCCCAGATGCAAGCTCACAGCTGCGCGCCCCTGACCGCACGGCTAACTCGTCCAGTGAGAACAACTCCGGCCAGGTCTGCATACACAAGAAGCTACCCTGACGACAGCAACTGTGATGTATCCAGTTACATGTACATCCTATCTACAGTTATTAACAAACTATACAGGGTTATTCAGCTAAGATGTCCACCTCAAATAACTTGAACCGTTTAAGATACTGACATTTTGTTTTCACTTTCGTTAATGGTATTAAAGGGCTCATAGTTGAACATGCAGTCCTTTTCCAGGCTTTTGATAAAATTTATTGGCTCACGTGTTTACATGAATGAAAACCTACAACTTGTTTTCCCGTCTTTGACCGGGTCAGGGATGTAATGAATGAACCATATATAGGCTATTAGCACAATGGGGTCGCCACTCCCAAAGTGATTTTATGAATGACTGAGAAATGCTGTGAAATGATAATGGAGTGTGTTGCTGGAATGAATGACGATAGGGAAAACCTGAGTACCCAGAGAAAAACCTGTCCCGCCTCCGCTTTGTCCAGCACAAATCTCACATGGAGTGACCGGGATTTGAACCACGTTATCCAGCGGTGAGAGGCAGATGCGCTGCCGTCTGAGCCATGGAGGCTCCACATGTTTCCATATGAGAATGTTATTTCACGCAATAATCGCTGGTGATATACTATCAAGCTTACGCTCGTTGTTACTGGAACGTCACGCAGATCACAGCACAGGAAAATCGGTCTTGGGATTCTCACGAGAGTCTCGAGATCTGTGATATGAGTCTCGGACAAGAGCACTGCCCATCACTAGTTCACACCATGGAAGAACTTGCCAAGCAAAAGTTAATAGAATTAAAAAGGCTAGAGAGTATAAAATTTTATCAAGGCTATGTTCTCTGATTACGGTGATAATGCCGAGATATGTCAATGTCTGATACAAGATCACTGGAATGGCATGACCAATAATTTGAACCCTCCAGCATCCCTGAATTAAAAACAAGCTGGGGTATGATAAACACCCATCAAATTCCTGACTCTTTAATTCTGTTATGTCCATCAGATACTGATCAAGCACATCATCTCGCTCTTCATAAAAAGGAAGCAGGCTCGTGGCTTCAGACTTTATGATCAGCCAATATGAGCACACTTATGGATAAATCACAGTCACCTTATGTCTTGGTTGCAAGCTATGCCAGTCAAGTAAGTGCATATGTGGAGGTGATGTTGACATTAAGGGCAGTCATGCTTTAAGTTGCCTAAAGAGTGCAGGGCACTTTTTAAGACTGTTCAATTAATGACATTATCAAAAGAGCTTTTACATAAGTTGACATCCCTTCTTTCCTGGAATCGAGTGGTATTAGTCGTACAGATGGCAAATACCCTGATGGTCTGACATTAGTCCCATGAAACGAGGGCAGATTTCTCCCGAGGATGCCATGTGAGCAGATACTTTCGCAACATCTCATCTGCCTCACACTTTTAACTGAAGGTTCTGCAGTGGAATCGGCTGTGAGCAATAAAAGGATGAGATACAGGGCAGTGACCAACAACTACATCTTCATGGCATTGCAATCAAAACAATGGGGACATGGTGGCAAACAGTAATCTGAAATTATTGGAGACCCTTCTTCAGTGGAATTCCTGCCGCAGTGAAAAGGAATTGCTATCCAGTGAGGAAATGCCAGCATTATGGGCACTTCCAGATAACGCTCCTCTGGATGAAATTTTCTATCTTGTTTCGTAGACTTTCGAGGCTGGAGTGAAGCACCAAAGACAACACCAGAAATTTTCCATATTGTGATGTTTCATTTATGTTATAAATATCTGAAATACTACCCTACAAAAATAAATTATATAATGCTTATAAAACTTTATGAATTCTCTATACAGTTGCACAACATAATGCAATTTTGCTAAAATTCCTTTCATGACAGTAATAAACAGTCAATTTGGTACGCAAACTTGACATAAAATCTCTTGGTATGAAGAGTAAATAATTTCCCAAAGGCTTCAATTTGAAGTCTAGCGCAATGGTATAACAACAGCCGCTGGCTGGTGTGCTCTTACACCACAGCTGCCTGTATTGCTTTGATGATGATTATGACGATGATCCATTGGCTGATCTCGTACCCAAGTTTACGCTTCTTGCCTGCAGTTCTGTAATTCATTGGGCCACTCGATGGTGGTGGTGCTGATGGTTTATCAGAGCAATTTTTGCATAAAATATGTGGCCACATATGTTGCATCAAATGGAAGAGTGGTGGGGGTGGTAGTGTTTGCAGTAGTTTCTTTCTCTGGTGAGTTTCCTCTTCCTTTCTTCGACGTTCCTACTCAAACTGTACAACTGCAGCTGAGATGGTAGCATGCCAAGAGTGTTATCCACAGCAAGAGTATGCCATGTATTTAGGTTTTTATCTACTCTTCTCATGGTCTGTTTAAGATGATCTATATATCGCTTCAGAGGAGCACCACAAGTCCTCTTGCCAGTGGCAAGTTGGTGGTATTAAAATTACTCCTTGTATCATCTTTGTGATTAGTGCCAAGTTCACCGTACAGGATTTTCTGAGGGAGTCTGCTGTCACTCATACGATGGACATGGTCTGCCCATCTAAGCCAATGACTTCTATACTACTTAGCTGTGCTTTCTCGAGGATGATAATAATAATAATAATAATAATAATAATAATAATGATAATATTATATGGGATTAGCTACTGATCTGTAGAATTCTTGTTGGTGTCATACGGCATTCTGTGTATGATTCTGGATGCTCCAATTACACTACTACTGAAAAGGGATTAGAGGCCAACATCATTTTGTTCACTTTAACATGTCAACAACTATAATATTAGCCCCTTAAAAATATACCACCTCAGCTTTCTCCTAGTGGTTTCACGTTGCACTAACCCATGGAAGGTTTTTTGTAACATAAAGATGGGAAGGAACTGGCCATGGGCTTAATTAGGGTGCAGTTACAATATTTACCTGGTGTGAAAATGGGAAACCACAGAAAACCATCTTCAGGACTGTTGACAGTGGGGTCAAACCCACTATCTCCTGAATGCAAGCACACAGCTACATGATCCAAATTGCACAGCCCACTCCCTCAGCGAGTAGAATATACTTACCTCTGACCCAAGACTGCTTCTAATGATCTATAAAATTACTTTGTGGTTGTATTTAACTTCTAAAACCTATGCCATGCTCATATTTATCTCAAAGAATAGAATGAACTCTTCTGAAAATAAATAGTTCTTGTTAATAATATTAATGTTATTGGTTTAATGTCCCACTAACTACTTTTGATGGTTTTCAAAGATGCTGAGGTGCCAGAATTTTGTGCTGCAAGAGTTATTTTATGTGCCAGTAAATCTATTGACATGAGGCTGATGTATCTGAGCACTTTGAAATACCACTGGACTGAGCCAGGATCGAACCTGTCAAGTTGAGGTTAGAAGGCCAGTGTCTCAACCGTTTGAACTACTTAGTCCAGGTACATAATTCTCATTCTTCATTCAAGGGGCCTTGTGTCGAGATCATTGGTCATGTTTTGGAAAATGCTCGTGTTCACTGACAGAAGGTGAAAAGATCACAATGGATTCAAGAAATGAACTAAACTTTAAACTGTGCTGTAAGGTGGCAACACAAATAGTGAATATTTCAGTCAGCACTCAAGATGGGAAGAAAAAGGAGGAGGGGGAGAGAAAGTTGCAGTAAGGAACAGAACTAGTTTCATGGGAGAGGTCATTCAATTATTCTCATATCTATAAATCATCTTTTCTTTAGCTAGCAAACTGACTTGCCAGTAATGCATATAGGCCCTATCCTGCAACCTTAGTCTGGTTATAGTCCACTGGATCCCAAAGCGAGAGGAAGGTCTTTGAAACAAAATCATATCCACCCTCCAACCTTGTAAGCTCACCTTTTAAGTGATCCAGGTGGGCTTCTTCAAAAGAAGCATTGTTACCAACTCCTCCACAGCGACATCAAACTATCCTAGTATCCAACGCAGTACACACAAGTTTTATTTCTCTTCACTACTTTTATATTTCCATGTAACTGTCTATTATGGATTGTTTTGAAAACTAATATGGAGAAAGTAAGCAGTCAAGGCAAAAACTTGCCACAGAAGTCCAGGCCTGAGCCACTAATTTTTTTTAAATGGGTTACGGAATGAAAGCACGTGTTCTGCAACTCAAAGGCTGCTGGCTGGGGATCCATACATTAGCATGCTGCTTCTGCACTCATAGCACAGATAAGATATTTGATTTACGACACAATTTCAGTGGACTAACTCTTTGTATGAAGGAATTCATTATCTTTGCAACAACAGGATGCAACTGGTACCACATAACAGATTTCACTAGTTAGATGGACTTTGCTATGGACTAGCTCCAAAATGTATCATCTTCCTGCATTTAACAGACCCATTAAAAGGACATAAAGAAAATATATATTGCAGATTAGAATATTATAAATATCTTGTTTTTCAAAGGGAATCCGTTTAAATTAAATATGAACAACCCAAATAAAAATAAAAAGTGAGTTATTCCACCTTTTCAATACAAATTAAATAGTGTTTAGTAATAAACATTTAATGGGACTAGTTTCGACCTATTTAAAGGTCATCTTCATTTCTCTAAATATATGAACAACCCATCGATAATATATTAAAATAACAACTCCAAAGTATACATTATTCAGAGATTAAATGACATAATGGCACAAGTGAAGTACATAACTGATTTTGAAGTCCTATTTTTATGATTTAAAATTACCAATTTTGTGTAGTATACTTTGTCAAAATGGCAACCCATAATATTAGGAAGCAATTATAAATAACAATTACTGCACTGGGATGTGGCGACCCCATTATCCAGTAAGGAACCACTGCATTCAGCCACGCCATACCGATTTGAGGTAGGAGGAAATGCCTGCCTTCTACCCTGAACACCTAGGGAGATACTGCCAGCAGCTCTAAAATGCTTGGTGATGGGCTATGTGACAAACCAGCTGTAAAAACACTCAGTCACAATCTCATGGAACGATGTCTTTTGGATTTAGTACCAAGACTAGGCCCCCCCCAAACCATAGGTGACGTGTGTTGACAAGGCCTGGTCAAAGTGAGAAGTATGCATGGGTTATTGTCACATGGGCGACGACGGCTCAACAAGCTAGCCCATACAACTTGTCTTGCTTCACTCAACGTCGGCACTATGTCTGGGTGATACAGGGAACTGTCAAAGGTTCTTGAAAGGAGACAGGTCGATACTTGTGTGGTGCAGGAAACACAATGGAGTGACAGAAGTCATACATTGGTTGCGGGTACAAACTGATATACAATGGTACTCGTAAAACAGCAGTGGCATTGTATCAGCAAAGTTTGACAGCTGTATCTTTGATGTGCAGTGGTACGATGACTGTCTGATGAAGATTATCTACACCGTAGATAGAAGAAAAGCACACTTTCAGCAAATAAGCCCTGCAGACATGTTTGCTTGGAACAACAAAGGATGCCTTCTGGGAGATGCTTGAAGAGAAGATGACCAAAGTACCCCTAGAAGACTACCTCATTATCGCCGGTGATCTAAACGGACATGTCGGTCACACAGAGGAAGATCATGCAGCCCACAGTGAACATGGTTTCGGGAAAAAGAGCAACGATGGCGAACAAATCCTCGATTATGCAGAAGCCCACGACAGAGTCATAAAAAAAACCCTGGTTCAAAAAGGCGTAATCCACATTTAATTGCGTATTACAGTGGCACAAAAGCAATGCAGGTCGATTACAGCCTTGACAAGCATCAAGACCTTAAAGACGTGTTAAGACACAAAGGTTGTGCCATATGCAACTGTTGCAACTCAACATCGACCAGTCATCTGCAAGTTGCATATCAGATCGCTGAATTCCGAACATGCCTTTCGTACAGGATCAACAAGAATCAAATGGTAGCGCTACAAGGAAGGAGAGGCCGATGTTTGTCACAAGAATAACATTGCCACCAATTACTACAGTTGAAAAGAGCTGGATCGAACTGAAGGAGGCTGCACATGATATTGCATGCACTGTTCTTGGATCAACAAAACCAGGACGGCAAAGAATTGACAAAAATAAATGGCTTTGGAGTGATGAGGTCAGAAATGTACAGTAGTACCAAAGAAGAAATTAATTTACCATGAGTTGATTGGAAGCAGGCAAGAGTGTGTTGGCAGAGCTACTTTGAGAAGATCTCAACTGAGGAATTTCTCCCTCCACCAATCCCAGTCACTGCTGTTGTGGAAGGACCTATCAGATACATTGATATCAAAGAGGTCAAGGCTGCTTTGAAAGAAATGAAGCCAGGGAAAGCTATTAGCCCAGACAATCTTCCAGCAGAAGTCTGGCAACAATAGAGTGTGGCGGAATGGTTAGCAAAAATCTTCAAGCAGATCATTACAGAAAGCCAAACATTGAGTAACTGGCAACAGAGCATCACTGTACCCATCTTCAAACAGAAGGCGGGCCTAGCTGACTGTGCCGATTACTGGCTGATCAGACTTGTGTGTCATACAGTGAAGGTATTCAAACATGTTTTCTTGATGAAAGTATATGTGAGATCGTCGAGTTTTCCAGAAACCAAGATGAATTTGTAAAGAATTGTGGCACAACCAATGCAATCCATGCTGCACGGCTCTTGGTTGAAAAGCATCGTGAGAAGAGCGAGCTGATCCATCTAGCCTTCCTGGACCTTGAGAAGACCTTTGATCGCGAACTGCATGACCTCATGTGGCTGGCCCCACGAGAGTGTACCTTGTCAACTGGGTACAGCTGCTTTATGTAGACCCAGGCCGCTGCACGAGCATCCAGTGACTTCCCATTACCGTCGGTGTTCACCAAGGTACAGCACTGTCACGGCTCTTATTCATTCTAGTGATGGACACTGTAACAGCAGACCTGAAGCGTACTTTGCCATGGACGCTTCTCTACGAAGACTATGTCATATTGACCTTTGAGACCCAGGTTGATCTGCAATGCCAAAGCCAAGAATGGAGCGATCGGCTGGTGTAATACTGCCTCCATCTCAATAAAAAGAAGACGGAATATATGACATCAGATCCACAAGCAATCTGAACCATTCAGGTGAACGGTGAGGACCTGGCGCAAGTGACAAAATTCAAGTACCTTGGCTCCACAATTGCTGATGATGGCTGACTTGTCAAAGAGGTCAATGCAAGGATACCCACAGCCTGGATGAAATGGTGAACAACAACCAGCATTACTTGCAACCATAGGATGAAAGATAATCTCAAATAAAGAAATCTATCATACTTTCATCCAACCTGTTGCACTGTATGGTTGCGAATGTTGGCCCACTACGACTGAGAAAGAGCATTGACTGGGTGTCATGGAGACTAGGATGCTGAAGTGGACAGCTGGTGTTACTAAACTGGATTGCATCTCCAACGAATCCATCAGGGAGAGATTTAGCATTACACTGATTCAAGAAGAAATGCATGAGAGTCATCTCCGATAGTTTGGACATGTAGTAAGGACAGGGTCTGACACATCGTTCAGACGGGTTATATGTTAGAAGTCGCCAGTAGGAGACCAAAAGGACGACCAAAACAGCGATGGGTCGATACCCGTCACAAAGACCTGAAGAGCATCAATCTCCACCCTGAAATGACTCAGGACAGAACTAAATGGAGACAACTAATTCATGTAGGGGACCCCGCCACCAGGAGGCACAAACACAGAAGAATAATAAGACTAAGACTAAGAAGGAGGACTGATGTATTACTATGAAAATCATATTTCAGTGCAAGTCCATTATGTCATCTTATTGCTGTGACTATGACAGCAAGATTTTTATTTGCTGATTAAGACAAAGGTTTTAACCAAACTTATGAATACTCATATGCCTTGAAACACACTTTTGGTTCTGTTCATACATCCATATCCCAAGGAAAAAATCACTTTGATTACAGTGCAATTAACCTGACAGACACAAACATTGCTTCATGTAGCTTCTGCATCTTTTTGTGATAATCATGCTACCAAAAGAGGAATCAATATAATTTTTTTCTAGTTTTACAATGATATCATTGATTTCATGATCATTCCCAAGGAAAAAATTGACAGGGACAGAGCTATCAAGACTCAGTCATTCACTAACTTGATTCTCATCAGGGAGAAATTTCTTCAACTGTAGTATGATTATTTGCAACATGCCAAATCTGTCTGGTTGGGAGTGGACACCTATAAAATCTACTTTGTTGTTATCATTCATCTTGAATATTTTCAAGAGAAAATTTGTTGTGTCAACAACAACACAAATTGCCATTGATGCTTTCACGGCCCGTACTTAGAGACATGATACTGTATAGGCTGTATCGCCAGATGTTTCATTCCACGCTTGTGTCATGTCATACACCTGTCAATGTTATATGTTATGTACACATGTTATGTGACCTTCTTAGACTGATTCTGATGGTTCGGTCAGCTTCTGCTTTGAACTGTGCCACGTCCGGGGAGCCATCTGGTGACAAATAAACATACCATTTCTACTTCTATTACAACGTCTAAATTTCAAAAGTTCATTGTTTAAGAAGCCTTTCTCCTGGACAGTCAAGATTTTTTTTTGATGACGCAAAGCACAGTTCTCTGCAAAACTTAAAGAATTTCACCTAATTTTCTTGACACAGCATAAGCCCAAAAGCCTATACAGTATCATGTCTATCAACACAAATGGTTTGGTTTCATTATCCTCCATACGACCAAGACTACAAGGGAACAAAATACTGTCTAATATTTTAACACCAGAATTTCCAGACATCTTCCTTTCTTGTTTTGCAATCAAATCTGCTATTTTGAAATTGCCAGTTATCTGGGTGGGAGATATGAAGAATTCTCATGTACTTATTTTTCCAGTTATCAAGATTATTACAACAACAAAAACACTTGGAAAAATGTCTCATCCCTCCATTTTTAACCTTTCAACGAGTACGCATGGCATATACCGTGCAATAATGCCGGCCGCATCCTAGTACATAATTGACCGGTAAACAACCTCTGGGGCATAAGAAACTTAAAAAAATAAAAAAAAACTTCTTTATTACAACTTTGAGAGACTTTGAGACACATGAGAAGACATTTTGGATCGAGAAAACACTGTCATTTCAGAACTTTTTTAATATATCACCTTCACTACTATCTCTGTTTAGTTCATCTATAACTTGTGTCCAGAAACTCCATAGTATCACTTGCAATTTTCAAAAGAAGAAACTTTCATAGTTATATTTATGAAAACCAAAAATATTTATAGCTACGTAGAGCACAAACATCTATCTACATCAGCAGCAATCGTAACACTGCTGAAACCTGTAGGCTAACGGCGCGCCAAACTCTTACACTGTAGGGAGTATACGCATTTCCGTCAGAGACTATCACCATACAGAACTAGGATTTGTACAGCGACACTATTGAATAACTGAAAAAGTTCAAAAAAACGCCGCCGGATGTCATTACGTCAGTAAGCAATTAAGTTCTTAATGCTAGCCTGCAATGACAAATGCTGTGCTCCCTCATGTGGGACCAAACGGCAAATGCCGTGCGCACTCTACTGACTATCTTTAGGTGCACTCTTCAAGAGGTAAAACACAGAAAACCAACCAACCATAGAATCACACCCTTCAAACCTTGCTGCAAGTCTTATTCAATGATGTGGTCAACAGAAGTAATTATACAATTTCACAACTATGAAAATGTCACCATCGTCTATGAAATATTGCATGTTTGTGAAGTTGTTACGATGATGTTACTTCAATAGATAATTTCAAAAAGAACAGACTAGAAAGAAACACAAAGTCGAGCTAAATCGTACAGTTAAACACAGGAGTGCTACCTAATATTAGGCTTTGACATCTTTATTTCATCTGTCTGATTTGCACTCAGCTTTTGGCTCCATAATGTTCATTCATAATGTTTCCATTTAAATAGTATGTTAATTCTATAAACATACAAATCACTATTATCTGAAGGTTAAACACAAAGAATATATATTTACAAACTTACAGTCAAGAAAAATATCATACAAACACGAATATTATATAAAGACAATCTCTTCTGTAAAATTCGGATTACCAAAATTAAGGCTCTCAAAACTTTCTGAAAATACGTTTTGTAGAATTTTGCATGAAATTATGTTTTTGAAATCTACAGAGTGAAGAATAGGAAATGGTAGACTGCACTACCAACAGAAGAAAAATTTCCAAACATAAATTACCTTACATACACACGAAACTTATCACAAAATTCCCCTCTTCCTTCATTGAGTTTAGCCTCCAGTCAGCACTCTCTAAAATTCCATGCAAACACTGACAACCGTAAGTTCCACTGAACATGAGCATAACAAAGTAATGTTATTTATACAAAAAATACTAGAAGCACAATTTTATCAATACGTTTTAGGCTGTAGATCATTACAAAATGTTCCTCAGCTTTCTAGTCAAAAACTGTGCAGATTTTAGTAAACCCTGAAGTCACAACAGAGAATGAAGTCTTGAAGTTTCATAAATAATTTGCTGATAAAAGATTCTTTCAGTACAAAATTTCATAAGCAATTAATGCAATAACTTTGATGACTATAATAGCTTAGATATTTTCATCACTTTTTGTGGCATTATTTTCAAATGTCACTGTCTAGAATGATCAGAACACAAGGTACAGAATTGTTAGGAAAGGAATGGATTGGGTTGGGCCGATGGTAATAATGGAGTTGGTAATACTGGTCGAACTGTTGGTGCTCCGCCCCAGGCATTATCAGCTGTAGCTGGACTTCCAAAAGGCTGCTGTCGGATCTGGTTAATGCTGGGTCGAACAGCTGGTTGCTGCTGCTGTTGGAACAGATTCTGTTGCTGAGGTTGAGGTACCACACCAGCAAAAGGATTAGCCACCAAAGGGTTTGCAGGCACTGTAAACGAGAAACTTTTATCACAAAAAAGATCTGATAGAATTGCATCTCAACCATGGGGAACAACAGTCTATAACATTATCGAACAGCACAAATACCCACTGAGAGATGAATGAGAGGATATTGCTAAATCTATCAGAAAAGTCTAGTAAAAAAATAAAAAAAAATAAAAATTACCAGAAAGCAACTGAAAAAATAAAAATCACAGACAAACTTGAAGACTTAGTACACAACCTTAAACAAATTGCAGAAGACCTAGCTCCAATTAAACCACGTAAAAAACACCAATGGTGGAACAGTGAATGTGATGAAACAGTGGAGAAAAGACATCAGGCATGGCTATTACATCAGTCCCAAAAGACAGAAATATCCTATCAAAAGCTAGTAAAACAGAGAAAAGAAACTACCCAAGTCTTAAGAAGAATAAAAAGACAACATCATAAGGACACCCTGCAGTTAATTGAAGAACAGTTCAGTAAAACTAAATCAAGGGACTACTACAAAACCTTCAGAAAGCAGCTCCAAAAATATGAACCCCCGACCCTACTGATGAAGGATGAAGATGGTAAGCTGGCCCATAACAATAAAGACAATGCAGAAATTCTGGCTAAACATTTCAACAAGCTTTTAAATTGTGAGGAACCTACAGAACTCCTTCATTTGGACACCAACACCCCGATAAAAACATCACCAGAAAACATCAATCCCCCCACAATAAAGGAAGTCTACCAAGCTCTGAATAAATTAAAAAACTACAAAGCGCCAGGAGAAGATCAGACCTTTGCGGAAATCTGGAAATATGCAGGAACCTCAGCAAAAGTTGCCCTCCATCAACAACTTGTCTCTATCTGGATTAAAGAAGAACTACCAGAACACTGGACAACAGCCCTCATTCATCCTCTGCACAAAAAAGGGGACAAAACCGACCCTAATAACTACAGGGGAATCTCTCTCCTAGACATAACATACAAAATATTTTCAATAATCATCCTTAATAGGATAAGTTTACAACTTGAGAAAGAACTAGGAGAATATCAAGGAGGTTTCAGACCCTGGAGGAGCTGTCCTGATCAGATCATGAGTCTTAAGTTGATAATGGACTATAACAGGAGAAGAAGCAGAGATATGGTGATAACATTTGTAGATTTCAAGAAAGCTTATGATTGCATCCATAGAGAATCTCTGTTTAAAATTTTAAGGCACCTTGGACTACACCCCAAATTAATAAACATGATAAAATTGACTCTCACCAATACCAAGTCAAAAGTGAAGTTTAGGGGGGAAACATCAGAGACATTTGAAATTAAAACTGGACTACGGCAGGGAGATGGGCTCTCACCACTATTATTTAACTGTGCTCTAGAAATGGTAATGAGGGAATGGTTTAGAAAATGTCCCCCCAAAATAAAGATTGGCCGAAAAATCAAAACAAATTGCCTGGGTTTTGCTGACGATTTAGCATTACTAGCAGTGGACATAAAAGAAGCAAAAACCCAGATATCAGAACTTCAAAACATTGCAAATAAAATTGGCCTCAAAATATCATTTGAAAAAACAGAAATTATGCCCCAAAAACCAACACAGCTAAAAGAAGTCACCATAAATGGTAATAAAATCAAAATAGTAACTCAGTTTAAATATCTTGGAGAAGTAATAACACATAACTTAAATGAAAAAATCTCAATCCAAGTAAGAACAAATAGATTAGCTAAAGCACAAAAATTAACATGGGATATCTACAAAAAGAAATGTCTATCAATAAATACAAAAATAAAACACTACAACACAGTTATAAAACCGGAAGCTACATATGCAGCAGAAACACTCTTTTACCTGAATAAACAATCAAAGACTGACAGACTTCAGAAAATTGAAAGGAGGATTGGAAGAACCTGTATCAACAAAAAATATCAGAAAGATGGACAGTGGCGGTTAATACCTAACAAAGTCGTGTACAAAGAGCTAGAACCCATTACAGATACTATGCGTAAGAGGAGACTGGGATTCTTTGGACATATCATGAGAATGCAGGACTCGAGACTTCTGAAACAACTAGTACAACACAATCTCGTCTCAAAAAATACCACAACAGGATGTAAATGGATCAGAGAAGTAAGAGAGGATCTGAAGGAAATAGGCCTTACAACAGAAGACACCAAAAATAAGATAAAATTGAATACAAAACTCAAGAATACAAACCTCCGCTTTACCCTTACACAAAACAAACCAACAACACGCACATTTTCAACTGAGGAAAGGGCACGAAGATCGGAGCGTCTGAAGAAGTACTGGGAGGACCGCAAAGCCCGAACAATCCCTTCAAAGAGACCTGAACGACGGACTGACTAAAGTGATCCTATGTGGTCATAAAAGAAGAAGAAGAAGAAGAAGAAAATAAAATCAATAAATAAATAAATAAATAAATAAATAAATAAATAAATAAATAAATACTGATCTGCATTTAGAGCAGTCACCTAGAGGGCAGATTTTCTATCTGTTGTTTTCCTAGCCTTTTCTTAAATGAATGATTTCAATGAAATTGGAAATTTATTGAACATCTCCCTTGGCAAATTATTCCAATCCCCAACTCCCCTTCCCATAAACAAATGTTTGCCCCAATTTGGTTTCAGTCTAGTTTAACAATGCATTAAGGAAAGTTACAACTAAAGCCTTGTGTTGCTAAAAATACTGAGAAGAAAGAAATACTAATAATAATAATAATAATAATAATAATAATAATAATAATAATAATGATAATAATAATAATTTAAAAAAAAAGCTTAGTATCCCCTGAGAATCTGAAGATTAAAAAAGGTTCTCTTTTGCTGAACATTTGCAAAAACACTAAAGATGATGTGAAGACTGAAAACTTGACTATACCCAAACATAAAGAAATATGAAAATATGAAACTTGTTATCAAACAGTATTCTAGTCACACAATTCATCAGTGTATCTGCTGGATAAGAAATACTGGTAGTTCTAGTGTTTACAGTGCGCTTTGTCCTCAAGTATGGGCTGGAACAAATTTGTTACTTTCAACTGACCTGTCTCAGTCTCACCCTTGGATTTGACAATATGAAAGTGACAGAGGTATGAGCGATGCTAGAGATGCTAGCAATGCTATTGCTTGTGTAGCCAGTCCCTGTTGTGAATGGTGTGAAAATATCCCTCATAAAATTTGTTGGTGCATGCATTTCAGTGGGCCTGGCAGACTGATATGTAATAGCAACTTCCGGCTTGGCGTGGAAAGCAACGGGAAATTATGTCACTCATTTGCCTCGAATGACTCTTCAGTGACCCCTAGAAAATCTATGACAGCTGATGGCAGAGCTGTTGAGGACCCAACCAGCGTTTGGGCTTACTGCTCAAAATACATACATACATACATACATACATACATACATACATACATACATACATACATACATACATACATACATACACACATACACACATACATACATACATACATACATACATACAATTCCTGTACTTGCAACATTTTATTTCCCTATGACTTGAATTTCCTCACAATCCAGCAAATTTTGTATGTGAGGTTATGCTTCTTTCACTACCACCAAGTTCCACACAGACCAACATGCCTCTGTAAAACTAATCCTCCTTGACTCCGTGGACATGCCTGCTTCTTATCGATAAGCCCACAAAGTCAATGATTATCAAATACCTTTATCAACTTTCAGTCTTCAACAGAATCATCTATGCTTATAATTTTAGGGAAACAACTGAAGGGAAAGAAATCCAAAGATGAATGGGTGATTTTAGCCACTTAAATGACCAATAAATGAGATCCAAAAATGTATATTTTTACAGGAACAAGGGGCCTGTTGTGGCAATAATTTCAATATGGATTTAAACTGCAACAGTACTAAGTCTATAGCATGGTTATCTATGTAGCTGAACTTTGTATCTGTAGGTTTAAGGAAGGAAACAAATTTCATGATAAATTTGAACATTAATCCTACTTTTTTAAGTTTTCTGTTCTAAACAGTACTTTAATATACACAATGTTCTTAAAATACACAGAGTTATTATCCTAGCCTTGCTTGCTTGTTGCCTATACTTTCACCACAACATGACTTAATGCCAAATTCACAATAATTGTCCACGGATGAACACGGGTGCAGATCATAGATCTAAATTTCATTAAAGGTTAGCCCTTGGGTTTTACCTGTGGTCACTGCAGAGGGAATTCTCATTGCAAACATTAAACTTCATGACTTACAAATTCTGGTTTTTAATTCATAAAGAATGGGTCCACCTTTCAATACATAAAAGACTAACACTCAAATCTAGTGATAAACTTAGTCATATAAAAACCTTGTACATCTAGTGATAAACTTAGTCGTACAAAAATAGGGTACATTTTTATATGACTAAGTTTATCACTTGAATTGATGGTTAGTAATTATGTAATGCAAGGTGGACCCATAAACATAAATTCTTTAAGAATTAAAAACCAAGAAAAGGAATTCAGTGGAAATAAGATTGGCAATGGAAATAGCAGTTGAATGATTCTAGATTTATTCTTGGCAAAAATGCAATACCACCTTTTCCAACATCCTGGTATGAAACACAGTTTACCAAGCCTATGCTCAAACTCTGATTGGCAAAAGAGTAATTCTCATTTTCAAAGCGAGTTTAAGTGGTTACAATAGAGACAATGTAATACGAGTTTAGGTACTTCAATGGTACTTCTCTGCTGGATCATCATAAACTATTGAGTCAATACTGCAGTATTCTTAGCAATCACCGGGCATGTCGAAAGCTATGTGAAAAACTCACCCTCGTATTGGTCAATCGATTTTATGGATCTAATAAAACATGACTTCTAAAATCATCTGACATAACAGAAGTATAAGGAACACTACAGAAACTAATTTAGTAGGCATACAATTTTCACCAATCCTACAGTAAAAGGGAAAATGTACAGAACAAAGTCACGATGACAAAAGCTGCTTTACAGAAAGGATCACATAAAAATCAGATTAATAACTTGCATATTATTGCAATACACAGAAGCAATAACAAGAAAGCACAGAAGTTGTTATTATTTTATGCCATTAAAGCCTTAAATCAAAATATGATATGGCCAAAATAAAAATACCAAGCATAATGCAATTTCACAAATTTCAAGTTTTAAAACAATGTGTGGGAACTTTTCCATCTAATCTGCAAGTCAGTATCAATTATGATAAATACTTGTGTTAGCAGCCATTTATGATGTGGTGATGGAAATTTATACCTCGTAAAAAGATTATAATTTATACCCTCAGCAAGTGACTTGCAGGCTTTCTGAAGTGGAGACGTTCAGGCAGTTTACCTACCAATATTGATATTCTGATTGTGCAGTTGTCTACCAACAAAAGTGGAATTCCACTAGACGAATACTGTGACAGAGTTATTTTAAATTTTTTTTTAGGTGACACCTCAATGCACCATCGGCGATCTTAAACACACAGATAATGACATGGAGTGTCAAGATTGTCCTTCACAAATCAAACATGTAAACTTGGGATCATGAGTTGGATTCTCTACCACTAATCCACCAAGGCAGCCAATGGTGATAGAGAATATTGTTTTACGAGACAAAACAAAGCAATGATGATTTTCTGAGAGATACATAAAAAAATTCTGAATTTTCTTTCTAATACCTTGCATGAACTGATGCATAGAATGTATTTCACTTAATTTTACACTAACTTTACTTTTATCATTCACATTACAGTCAGATTGTTGCTTTGGCTGGAATATGTTTAGGTATGACACAAGATGAAAAATGGAGAATGAGTATTGTTGCATTACTGTAAGGTAGGTAACATTTTATCTTTTACAACAAGAATGAAATAATCTATTTAAAATTCTTTCTTTGGTGCAACAATACCAGTTTCATATGGAAGCTATGTCCTAAATAAATTGAACGCTGGCATATTTGTAATGTGTTAACTGCTGTATACTGAGCATTTTAGTCATATTCTTAAGCTTTACAACTTTTACACTTTTTGAGCTAAATGAATTATTCTTTTTTTGCTTTCTAAACTATAATGATCTGTCTCAGCACTGAATTCATTTGGTTCTTTTATTTTCAACATCAAAATATGAAAGGGGCCAATATATTTAATACATTTTTGAGCTTTTAATTTTTCCCATTTATTTCAAATCATCCAAGATATTAATTTTTCCATGCTGGTCGTTACAAGTGTTCTCCATGCATTAATCATAGTTTTGTTGATAAAAAGTGCCGTGACGTACGCGAAAAGTGTAACAGTGCATCCAGATAAGTCTTGTGGTGATTTGAAGAAGGTTCATCTACTGGAAAAACTGTTGGTAAGTGAGAAATGTTCTCTTAAGTGTCTCACTTGGTGTGGCAGTGAAAGCCTTGGGCTGCTGGCGATAGGGCTGCCGCGTCGTAATGGGGAAGGCAGAGTTGCCAGACTTCCGATTGCTGGGCGGCCACTGTGGTGCCTAACTCTCGCGCTAATTGGAGACATTGAATTGAACCCCGGACCTCAGCATTATACAATATGTGAAAGCAGCGGGCGTCGTAATCAACTATTTGTAAACTGCAATAATTGTTCGTCAAGCAGTCACAGGACATGTGCACAAATTTCTACTTCAGAATACAGGAAATTAAAGAAGGGAGGAAGAACGTGGACTTGCTGGCAATGCGAAATGCCGCCACTAACGAACTCTTTCTTTACCAATACCAGTGACGTTACCAGTGACTCTGTAAATAGCTACAACTGTAAATATGTAAATAATAATCTAACTCTCTTTGCGTTTAACGCACACAGCATTTTACGTCCAGGTAGAAAAGAATATATTCTCGCTTCGCTCTCAAGCCTAGATCCCTCTATTGTGTGTATCAGTGAAACATGGCTTTCAGACACAATTAATGACTCAGAAGTGCTACCAGATTCTTTCATCCTGTTCCGTAACGACCGCACTCTAACCACAGGAGGCGGAGTTCTTATTGCCGCAAAACCAGAGTGTAATCCAACTAGACGTCCCGAGATGGAGACGACAGCTGAAGCTGTGTGGTAGAAATTACGTGCAGTATTAATAAATTCCTCATCGGATCTGTATATCGTACACCGAAGTCCTCACAAACAATGAACGATGCCTTGCTCTCGTCTCTGGATCGTGTGCAACAAGTACAGAATAATTATGACGCAATTTATATTGCTGGTGACTTCAATCTTGAAATTACTTGGTCTATAAATGCCGCCCCAGTACCAAACAATCCTCTTGCTAATAGTTTTCTCTCCGCCTTCTACGACATTTTCCTTCATCAGTTAGTGTTCGAAGCGACTCGTATTACTCAAAATTCCCGCTCCACACTAGTCCTGTTCCTTACAAACTCTCCATCATCCGTGCAGTTCCTGGACGTAATACCTGGATTTTGTGATCACCAAGCCATAATTACAACTTTGAGCTACAGAAAACCCTCCCCAAAACTCCACTCCAGAACAATATATCATTTTTCCCGTACCAACTGGAACGATCTTTCCTCTCTTCTATGAAAAAGTCTTCCTATTCCCCTCGCGTCCTTCACCGGCGATATAAATATCAACGAGATCTGGGAAAACTGGAAAAAAAGTATTTTTTGAATGTGTCGATGAAGTTGTGCCGAAAGTTTCTATCTCTAATAAGCGAAAAACGCCATGGATCAATAGAGAGATAACATCAGGTATTCGAAAGAGAAATTGTTTATACAGGAAATGGAAGGAAAACCCAAGTGACAGTAGGTGGGAGAAGTACAGACTGGCTAGGAACAAACTCAAATCATTAATCCATGATGCCTACAGTTCATATATCCACAGCCTTAGTTCCAACAGTAAAGAGCTATGGGCTTTCATTAGAAACAAAAGTGGCAAAAGTGCTCCATCCGTCTTCAAGTACAACGGACTATCAGTTTCCTCTCCCCAAGAAATAGCAGACACATTCAATAGTAAATTTAAAAATAACTTCTCCACTGCTGACAAGGATGAAGACATGTTCACTCCAAGGTCAACCCCTCCCTTTCTGCCACTAACTAGCTTGTACTTCACTGCTAACGAGGTCGTAACAAGTCTTCGGAGAACTAGACCTCATGCTGCGAACGGCCCAGACAACGTGCCGGCCAGAATTCTCCATCGCTGTGCAGAAGCATTAGCACCTTCTCTCTGTGCAATATTTAACATTTCAATGAACAGTGGGACTGTTCCAGAAGAATGGAAGAAAGCAAATGTCGTTCCCGTATTCAAAGATGGTGACAGGGAAAATGTAGACAACTATCGCCCAATCTCTATTACATCTGGCTTATGTAAATGCATGGAACGCCTAATTGTTAAACATGTGCTAGATTTTCTGAATGAGAGAAACCTGTTGAATAACAACCAACATGGATTCCTCCCTGGAAAATCCTGTACTACACTTTTAACAACAGTAATTGATGAGTGGCAACGTTCCCTGGACCAGTCTAATATATCCCAAGTGGACTGCGTAACTTTCGACTGGAGTAAGGCCTTTGATCAGGTAACTCATCAACGACTGTTGTTAAAACTTAACAAGTATGGCATTCAAGGCAACCTGCAGGCATGGTTTCGATCATTCCTGGTAGGTCGGATGCAGAGCGTTGTGTTCAGTGGGGCCAGGTCAAAACAAACCTCAGTCACCTCGGGTGTGATTCAAGGTAGTGTGATAGGGCCGCTGCTGTACACAATATTTACGCTGGATCTGCCAGGTTGTGTATCGTCTTCTATGGCACAGTACGCTGATGACACCATCATTTACAGAGCCATTCGCAATGAGAACGACGTAAATAAGTTACAGTCAGATCTCGATAATGTGGTTCTGTGGTGCAAAATGAATAGAATGTGTATAAATGTACAGAAATGTAAATATATCCGCTTTACTAGAGCAAGATCACAGTTACAACACGAAATTTCACTGTGTGGTAAAAACCTGATGCCTTGTACCTCAATAAAATTGCTTGGCATTCACATCTGCAGCAATTTAAAATGGAATACGCATGTTGAGGAAATAAGGTGCAAAGCATACAGAGTCCTGGGATTCATCCGCAGATCTCTACTGGGAGCCAGGAAGAAAGCCGTTCAGACAGCCTATTTGTCATTAGTACGGCCAATACTGTTGTACAGGCTTCCCTCCTGGCACCCTACTACAGTGGAGAACATGACGAAACTAGAGAGAGTTCAACGCCGAGCAGAACGACTAATTACTCAACACAGTCATTTAAATACAGCCAGGTCACTGCCCTCCATAACATCCCTCTGTAAACAAATAGATATTACTTTCCTGAGAAAATCCCTCGCAGGTAACATTCATATAAACCCTTTCAACCGCTTACAGCTGAACTATCGTTCTGCTCAAAGAGGTCGAGGTGTGTCCCTTTTCCCTCCATTTGCAAGAACAGCATCATATCAAAGTGGCTTCTTTAGTCGTTCTGCTCGGTTGTGGAATGAACTCCCACCGCAGATAAAAGAACTACCTGCAGAAATTTTTTGTAAAGACGTACAAAGGATGTATATATAACGAAACCCTCTGTACAAAACATAATTTATCTACTGTGTGAATGTTCAGTATGAGTGGGGGAATGGATGAAAGTTATGGGGTCCCGAGTGATTGAGACGGTAAATGGGTATGAGTGAGCCGGCCTAGCTAAAATATATGTGGGTTTTCTAGAGGGAGAGAGAGAGACACTCTGTGTGTGTGTGTGTGTGTTTGTGTGTGTGTGTGGGTGTGTCGAATGACTTGAAAGTTGAACAGGTCTTGTGAGTATTATGTAAATATGCCTATGTAAATACGGTAACTGTATATAAGAGCACTATGTAGAATGTAATTGCATATTTGTATATTATAATTTTAAGTGGTGATGGAGGCACTTTTGTGTATGTGGGGCTATGCCCTTTCTCCATTCACCATCCCTAAATTGTAACTACAATTAGTGGAAAATAAATAAATAATAATAATAATAATAATATTATTCAAAATCTAAAATTGTGACATTATTATCAATATGCTATCTAAAAGAAAAAAAAATGCAATTGGTGAAGGTATGAATAATCCTTTTTTCTACAGTACAATTAAAAAAATTTGACTTTGTGTGATAAAGTTTGAAACATCTGGGTAAATAGAGGGGCAAATTGTTATTATCATAATTCAGTATGTATCTTTATTTGCATTACAGAGAATTAGTAGAGATCATTAATCATCATTGCCGTCATCCAGTTAAGATCATGAATTCCAGTTTATAGGGGTTTCTATCGCGCTACTCAAAGAATCAAGACACTATGACGCCATCGTAGGAACGAGCGAGGAAACAAAAGCACACAGAACACAGGTTTGCTACTCTTCAGAACAAACGTTTGTATTCTATTCGGCAAGGGCAGTGGTCTGGTACAACAGCAGTTAAGGAACTGTAACACTGTCATTCATGTTTACTAGAAGTGAGACAGACGTACTTCCAGCAGATGACTGATTAGCTTTAAAAAAAAACAACACACACATCCTGAGGGCTGCTTGGGTACTATGTTCAATGTGTTATCAAAAGGACCCCAAAAATTCAGAGAATGGTGTTGAGTTTCTAAACTTCTAATATCAGCCATTTCAGATATTCACAGAAGATATACAATTGAGAAGTACTTAAAGAACTTTAAACCTTCCGTGATGAGGAGAAATTTAAGAATGCAGTCATCTGCAAATTTCTACCAGTAAGAGAATGTATGGAAAAAGGATGTGCCAATGATGTGCAAGGTTTTATACTCATCCAATTTTAGAAATATACTGACCTATACTTCAGCAGCCTGGTGGAGGCTGACTAAGTGAAAAAGTCAATTCCAAGCAGCTGAAATGAGGTTTTTGAAGAGCATACTAGATGAGGTAGAATACAAATTAAGGAAATAAGGAGAAGATTGGGAGTTTGTGAACTTCGAGAAGAGACTGACATAACAAAGCTGTAGACATGCTATTGTATAGGCTTTTGGGCTTGTGCCGTGTCAAGAAAATAAGGTGAAATTCTTAAAGTTTCGCAGAAAACTGTGCTCTGGATCCTCAGAAGAATTCTCGACTGTCCACAAGAAAGGCTTCTTAAACAATGACACTTCTGAATTTGGAACGTTATAATAGAAGTAGAAGTGGAAATGGTACATTCATTCACCACCAGATGGCCCCTAGGACGTGCCACAATGCTAGCGTTCGAAGCGGAAGCTGACCAAACCATCACAATCAGACTAAGTGGTTCACGTAACGTGTTTGCGTAACATATGACAGGTGTAAGACATAGACATAAGCCCGGAATGAAACATCTGGCGACAAAAAATGTACGAATTTGGAAAACACCAAGACGAAATAACAATAGTGAAGGGACCAGGACAGTCGAGATTTCTTCTGAGGACGCAGGGCACAGTTCCCTGCGAAACGTTAAGAATTTCACCTTATTTTCTTGACACGGCATAAGCCCAAAAGCCTATACAGTATCATGTCTTTAAGTACGGGCCGTGAAAGCATTAATGGCAACATCTGTAAAACAGTTGAGAAAGTTGGGGCACAGAAGAGAACGATTCTCCACTGCATAATTCATCAGCAGGCTCTGTGTGGTCCGTCTTTACAACTGTCTGATGTGATGAATGTTGTAAGTACCGAGAATTTCATCCAGTCAAATGCTATGATACTCCTCATCACTGCGAGATTCGTTGACTTGGTACAGATGAAGTCCTGAAATGATTTTTTGAGCTTCGTAAAGAAATAGAGAAAATGCCCAGTGACTCTTCTTTCAGATGATTTGTGGTTATGGAAATTAGCTTTCCTTGTTGACCTGGCAGAGTAAATTAATTTCCTAAATTTAGAACTTCGATGAAAGAATTGTTTTATTACTGACCCTTATGCACATGTGAAAGGATTCAAACGAAAATTAATTCTCTTCGAGAAATGGATTTCTACTAACTGCTTTACTAATTTTCCTTCTGGTGCTCAGTATAAGAATGAATCCGCCACACCATTTCTGACTTCTTTTGCTTTAGAAGTTAGTTGAAATCTGAAAGGGTTTCGGGAGTTTGGTGGTGCATCAGGGTACTTGAGATTGTTGTGAAGCTGAAGATGTGCCCCTCCTGAGTTTCAGTGGGAAGTAATAAAACCTTCTTGAAATGAAATGTATAAAGTCTCGTTCAACGAAGAAAATCTCTTGTTTTACAAGACACAGCCTGATGAGAACTCAAAAACCTTTGAGTGTCCTCATTCCAGGCTTTCTGTGTTTGGGTCAACATATCATCTCTGAAAAGGCAAAGTATCGTAAGGAACATTTTTTTTTTTAAATTGAGGTTAAGAAGTTTATATGTCAATTGGAATCCACTGCACATGCTGGCAAAGAATCATAAGCATCAAATGAATCTAGAGGGCCAAAACAACATAAAAAATAAATTATCGTAACCCCCATCAGTAATATACAGAACACCAGGCTATTTTAAGCGCCAGTGATTACATCCTAAGCACCTGAGTTACAATCTTGTAATTTGCATGCAGATTATCATACGTGACAAGTTTTAATTCTGAAGGGAATGTGAGATGCGTCTGTTTCATTGTTCATGACTGTTGTCGGTCACTGCTGTAGTACATGTTTTAAGAGAAGAGAAGAGAAGAGAAGAGAAGAGAAGAGAAGAGAAGAGAAGAGAAGAGAAGAGAAGAGAAGAGAAGAGAAGAGAAGAGAAGAGAAGAGAAGAGAAGAGAAGAGGCTGCTTCTGGTGACAGATTTGACTGAGCAAGTACAGTCAGTAGCTAAATAATAATAATAATAATAATAATAATAATAATAATAATAATAATAATAATAATAATAATAATAATAATAATGTTATTTGCTTTTACGTCTCACTAACTAATTTGATGGCTTTTGGAGATGCTGAGGTGCTAGAATTTTGTCCTGTGGGAGGTATTTTACGTGCCGGTATTTGAGCAGCTTCAAATACCACTGGACTGAGCCAGGATCGAACCTGCCAAGTTGGAGTAGGTAAGCTAACGCCTAACCATCTGAGCCACTCAGCCTAGCAGTAGCTAAACAAATCAGTTCATTGTCAGTACGTATTCTTACCGTTCGTGCCCGAAGTGAATTATGCCGCTGAAAATTCTAAACTGAAGTTTGCGGCAACAAGAGGAGAAACACGAGAGATTGTTCAGTGTTCATAGTTTTATGAATAAGGAAGCTGAGGACAGAAAGAATAAAACACAAGAACAATATAGAAGGGAAGGCTACAGCCGCTGCCTTGCCGATCCTAGCCATTTCCCATTCCTCCGTTGCCAAAAAACTTCAATGTGTTAGTGTGATGTTAAACAAGTAGCCAAAACAAGAAAAAAAAGAATAGAGACAGCACGCGACTGAAGAAACTTCATTTGGTGCACCAGGAAAATCATGGAAAGGGTAAAGAACATGGAAAGGCTAAAGGGGGTAATGGATTTTTAAGATTTCGATGCACAATCCATGAATTTTACATTCTACAGAAAACAACTCTATCAATATCTAAATTACGATCTGTGTCAGAAGAGAGGACTAGTTTCCAAGGAGACTGTATCAGTTTGAGAAGTACTGTAAAAGAGTTAGGCTGCAAATGGAAGAAGATTAGAAATAATAGAATGGTTTTAATTGAGGTCACCTATGTGGTGAAAGACCTGCACCGGGCTTCCCTGGAGGCCACACGCCATGACATGACAGTAGTTATCTTGTGAATAAATTTGTGAGTTGCTGTGGAAACCGAGTGTGTTTTTGACGACTGAAGAGTGATATCCAACTACAAGATTAGCAGGTGGCACAAGACGAGTATCTAACATTACTTACGACTCCAAACATAGTGATCTATTACCACTGTACTGTACTGTAACCAGAGTAATTTCCACTTTCATTCTCTTATTATAGTGTAATAAGACAATTTTCCTATTGTGTTTTATCTACATCTATCTATATAAAATAACATGTCCTGACTGACTGACTGACTCATTGTCGCCGATCCAAAACTACTGGATATGAAGGAACTAAATTTTGGAGATACATTTATATTGGAGTGTAGGTACTCACTAAGGGAGTATTTGGGGATATTCCATCGCTAAGTGGGTGAAAAGGGGGGTGAATTGTTTAAATGAGTATATTTATATTTCAAAAACTTGAAAGTTTACAACGTAAATTTTGTATTTGGAATCTCCTTTGAAAATAAAGAAATGTACATATTTTTTTGTTTTCAGAAAATCCCATTAAGGGATGGTGAAAAAAGGTGAATATCGTGTTGAATACATTTTATGAGGATACTTATATCTCAAAAACTGAAGATATTACAGAAATGAAAATTTATTTGGAATCCCCTTTAAATGACTGGAAACAGGCTGTGGATTTTCAATCCCCTTTAAAAATAAACACATGTTTCTTTGTTTTTTTGAAAATCCAATTAATTGGGGGTGGGGTGAACAGGAGTGACAAAGGGGGTGAATTTAAAAAAAGACTATATCTACAGTATATCTCAGAAACATACATGTTACAGACGTGAAAATTGGTATTTGGAATTAAATGAGGTATCCTTTCAGGTAGGAGACAAGGTGCTCCTTAGAGATGAGACTCTAAGACGTGGTTGTAGCTCTAAATTTTCCCAGCTGTATCGAGGCCCATATGTAGTCGAGAAGATAGACGGTGTAAATTGTTTGCTAAAAATTAACAATAGGGGTAAGCTTATTAAAGTTCATAAAAATAGACTGAAATTATATATAAGCTAGGCCACACAGTGAAGGATTTTTGGGCCTTATTTCGGCCACGGTAGACCACACCCCCTTCTACCCCAATGGCTTTTTGGATCTAGCAACGGTCATTGGTGGAGTTATCTGAAATACTCAGCCAGACCACATACAAAATTTCCTAGGGGAGTATGGGAATTCAACCTACAACCAAAAGGGCCTAGAATATTAGTACACAGGGCTCAGCGCACGCCACTGGTCAGTACTTGTCCTAAAAGAGTCGTGAAAGGCGAGGACGACTTATAAGTACTCTCGCAACCTAAGGTAACTACATCCTAAACACGTAATGAGAAGCCCCGTCTCTTGAAAGGACAATTAAATTTCACACCCACTATACATATTACAATTTATTTTTGCAAGAACTCACAACTTATTAGGAGAAACAATAATAATGAACACCCTTAGTAAACACCCTGTACAAGAACATGTAACAATCCGTGACACATACCATGTAACGATTTGTAACAGATAATTCAGGCAAAAACATTACACCCTGAATGAATGAGTAACCTTCACAGATAAGAATGAGTGAAAGATAAGTTGAACTACAGCTGTGTTAGCAAACAAGTGAAAGTAAGCTAAGGCAGCGCGAAACAGAACACTGCCTGAACTTGCCAAACCAGGCACCCAATTTGAACACAGTAACTCCACGAGGAATGAAATGAAAAATGCCCTACGTGGTTAAAACTTCCACGAATGGAACCCAATCAGTCGGATCCAATCTGAGTGAATTCGAGTAATACACCCGCTACCACTAGGGAACCCTAAGTGAGCACGAAATTACCGTTCTTGCAGCTGAAGATTTATGTTCTTCTGCAAACATCGAAGATAGAGAATTATAATTTCTCTCAAACATTACCAGAGATGCACATACCAGGCATGTACACAAGCAACTCGATTCACACAAAATAACCTGAACAGTAAAATCATGACGTGTACCTCGTCCTTAGTATCAAAGGGACGGGAAACTCTCCTCGCCTGTAGCTCTCATGAGAAGGGCGAGATAAATCAAAATTTCACATGACCTACACATTACAGTTTAATAAAAAAATTCCTAAGTTGCTATTGTAATGAATTAGTACCTCAGGTACGTAATAAACTGTGTCACGCTGATGTTGGAAGGCTTGACTACTGCTGATGGACCGTGCTGTACCCCATGAAACCACTTTATCTCAGAGCTGAACCAGCGCTCTAGGGAATATTTCTGTTCCTCACCATCTGTTCCTCGAGCTCGAATGAGCCAGCCGTCCACTTATGGACAATTGAGATGGAGAAAATTCATATTACAAAACCTATAAGGTAACATTCTAACACTTAAATTATGGTGAACACCCGTCTCCTTTCGACGATGTTGAGTGTTAGAAGGTAAGCTATTCCTGGGCCGATGGCCACCACCTTATAGGGTCAGCCACTATAATTCACCTAACATTTAACTGTTTAAAACTATACCCTAAGTCTTATAACAGACATTGTTATGATGAGACGAGATATATCCACATCATAGAGTAACATGTCTTCACATGACTATCTAACACTTAGAAATCTACCCTAAATCCCACATTGGGCATTGTCGAGATTACATGAGATATCTCTACCTCATACTGTAGGAGGCCTTCACGTCACAATTTAACACATAGAAATATACCGTAAGTACCACACTGGACAATGTAGTGATGAAATGGGGTATCTCTACCTCATAGTGGAGCATGCTTTCATAATAGCACAACCAACATATAAGAGCATTGTATACATTGTACCACACGCTAACACTGCAGCTAGAGTGAAAACATTCTCCAGGTCATCATTCTCCCAGAACAAGATGGTGCAGCCAACAATGAAGGCAGCCCACCTCCTAACTGTCATACCATTAATTATAATCTATCACAATTATAGCCAGCACACTACCTTATCAAACCACTCCCTACGAAAAGACTCCAAGAATTTATTTCAAGGATCAGGGCATAGTACAACTTACTACCACAGAATGGAAGTTAGTCACATATGCAAACTTAACAAAACTAAACACAGCACTCACAATAATTCGGAAGAATATTCAGAAAACACAAGCCTTACGTTATCGGTTACCACAAACATTAAATTACACTTGTCAACATGAAGCCCTGTAACATGTTCCTGCCATAACCTTTGTATCTACGTTTCTACGAGTTTCTGGAATAATCTTCGCATCTACATCTCTACATACTCCGGCAATATCTTCGTATCTACGCTTCTACTGGATTATCTACTTTCTACCTTCATTATTATAACCGGCTTTTGCCACCTACGCTTCTATGTATTAATGGTTTAATCTTATTTTGTGCTCACCCGTCTCTCCGCTCCTGTAACTCGCTGCATACTGACTGTCGCTCTGTGTCTACCTACCACTACCTACGACATCTGCTATGTCACCTAAACCTTCTCGAAAATACTAGTCTTCGCTTCCTTGTGTATATATAATGGACAGCCTCACTCGTCTAACTAGCCTGGCATCGAGAGAGAGAGAGAGAGAGAGAGAGAGAGTGTGTGTGTGTAGGGGCCACTGACCTCGTGCGGCTTGCCGTGCAATGCGGATTTCTATTCCGTCCAACTGGAAACTTAACATCGTCGGATCTGGGTGAGCTAAAAATTCCACATGCTAATTATTGGAACTCTTAAGCTTAACCTTTCAGGCGTGCTGGCTGTTTATTCACTCTAGTTTTTGAAGGCCTGGATCTGTGCCTTAACTCTTCCTATTTTCTCCTGATTTAAATTTTTACGTCATGAAAAGTATTAATGTGGATCAAGGGTGACCAACGTTGACATAATTTACTCAAGCATTCAAAAGAGGACAGTAACGGGTGGATGGACTCTCTCAAGTTTGTGCAATCGGATCCCTACTTTATTTTCCTCTCTTATCCTTGCTGTTATTGTCTTCCTTTTAACCTTCCTTCCTTCTTTCATTTAGATTGTTAGACTTTTGTAAACACCCTGGAGGTGTTCTATTTAGATTGTGGCCAAATATTATTGTTGTCATGGTAAAATGTTGTTCTTTGAAAAGTTTACGTCTGTTTTCCTGAAAAGGATGTTATTTGACATGATAATGTGTGAACTATCTTGAAAATTGAAAGTAATCCTGGCTACTAGTTCCTTTTACTCCCCTCTATTTAGTGGATTGTCGAACTTTCTTTCTCTTTAATGAAAGTAGGAATTGTATTAATAATCTCCATCCATGTTTATCTTGGACCTTTTTAGATCCTATATTAATCTGTGTGTACTGTGCAAGGTTATTTATTTAATACATTTGTTTATCTGAGCTATCGAATGATGGTTCTTTTCTCTTGTTGGGTACCTACCATGGAAAACCTCTCCCTCCATCCCCCAGTGTTGCTTCCTGTCACTCTGCTCGTTTTCTGTATTGGATACGTAAAATGTTGATGCGATCAAACTTGTTAGAGAAATCGGTGATGCATTATTACCATTACTTTGAAATCATCTTGTTTTCCCAATAGCAGTGATGAAAATATACTATGCAAAATTAACTTATGTTGTAAACTTTGCCACAGCCCAACTAAAATTAATCAGGCTACAAAAAGTTCAAGATCTTAGAAATATAATTAAACAATTCTCCAGAGGACAGAATCAGAGAACGAAGAGTGGTCTCTTCAATTTTATTGGCACACTATCTAAATCCTTGTTTGGAAGGATGGATCAAAGTGACGCAGATTTCCATCAGGACAAAATATCGGAATTAGAAAAGAACAAATGTTGATGCTTAGGATTGCAAAAGAACAGATGGTAGTAGTCCAATCAACACTGCAATCAATGAACAGTACACTATATGACGTCACTAAAAATGAGCTAAAACTTAGTCAAAATTTGGAGCAAATTAAAAATTTTATTAAAAATGAAACGGAAACAGGGATACACCCACCTCTGCATAGAAATTAATATTAATCAACATTTAATAGAAATTGAGGACTAATTCGTACAAATACATGAACAACACAACGTAATAGGCTCAGCCATCACATATGCTCAATTAGGAATTATTCACATTTAAATTTTAAGCCCAGCAGAAATAGTCAAGGCTTATAAAAGAGCATTAGGACAACTCCCTCAGAAGATGACCCTACCATCTGAATTGGGCACAACTCACGAGTATCTAATTTATAAGATAGCCAAGTTACAGGCTGTCATTAACAGAGATGTTTTAGTGTATGCAATTACTACTCCTCTCACTGACGAAAATAATTTGAAGAGTACAAAATTCTTCCTTTCCAAACTCCTATAGCAAATGAAAATCATCAGTTTGTAATTATAAGACCTACAGCAAAATTCATTAGAATAAGTGAAGAACAACAATATGCTTAGTTAACAAAGGACCAAATGCTCAAATGTAAGGCAATCACTGACGATAAAAGTGTATGTCCATTAGAATTTCCCTTAAAAATTACTCATGGAGAGAAGGATTGTATTTTAATTTTACTAACTGGTTCCAACTCAATACCATTAAGCTGTCCCAAAGATATAGTGCAACAATCATTTTGGATGTCCATTAATATAAACAAATATACAGTATATATATGTAACTCCAGAATCAACCAAATTAATGGTTGTTTGTCAGGAAACAAGTGATGTAATGATAAAAAGAGTAGGTATTCTCACATTTTATGAAACTTGCACTGCCTATGGGCCAAATATAAAATTAAAATCGTCAGTCAAAGTAAATACTACTAATAAAAAGGACATCATTCCTGACATTTTTCTAACATATGAATGTTGTGAACATTTGAATGTAAATTTCAGATTACCATATTTAGATTTAAAGAAAGCTCCCTTACATACTATCCTAGTTCATGAAAACGATCTCCGCTATGCTAGTAGAAAAGTGGAAGATGTCGAAAAGCTTATTACAGAGAAAGAAAAGGAAATGCAATTTAATCAACTGTACTCACATTTCAACATTTATAAGGTCACTGTTTGGACAGTTCTGGCAATAACAGTGCTGCTAGCAATTTTAACTTGTTGTAAATGTAGTCTGTTTTTTTCTGGGATCAACATATAAAAGATATTGGAAAGATACCTCAGGCAGTTGCACAAGGATCTGCTTCAAACAAAAGATTATTAACTAAAGTAAAGTTAAGGCTAAAAATTCAGATCATGGTCTAGTAGTGCATTTTGATAGAACTAGACTTGTAACAGGTCGCGTTAGTATTCATGAGGTAGAAAGTGAAGATGACACTATCGAGCTAGTCCAAACATCCCGTGTTACAAAATCACATACCCGCGTATAAAAGTAAATTGAACATAACTGTCAAAAGGGAAATTAGGAACCTCATAAGAGTAAACGTGAAAAGAGTACATATGAATGAGCTGTATAAATAAGCAGTGTCACTCCAAGACAGGAAGCGAGGAGAAGTGCCTGCATCATGTGGACGCAAACAGTTCTTTTCCGAAGGGGGGAGGTGTCATGTCGCTGACACGGCGCCGCCCGCAATCGGTACTCGATGGGCGAACGGTTCGATCTCAACTCAAACCGCGACCTCATCATACCGGAGTGAGGTAGAATTAAGAATCATAGAATCAAGGAAAAGGATTACGATCCCAAAGTGTCAAGGAAAAATAATTATATATACAAGGAAATGAATTTAAGACGTACATCGGGAATATTAAGAAGATGCATTTCTGAACAGTAGAAACCAACCAGGCAGTGGTGAAATATTGAATACACACTGGATGTTTGTGACTTTCTTATCCCGATGTGTACATGGTCAAGGGGCAGATATGCGATGCTCAGAAACGCACGTAGGCAAGGGAAATTTCCAATATTCGTCCGTCCAGAACAATTGAGAAGATTTACAACTCCCTCGGGGAAGGGATACCGCTGACTAATAGGAGAACGACAAATCAGAATCACGCGGAGTTCGAAGTGGTTGGAACAGGGTAATTTCGAGAGCATAGAGATGAATAATACCAATATAAATGGTCCGTTATTGGACATTATAAATTTTCCAGCTAACTCATTCCTGGTTGCCAGCGTTTCGCCCCTGTGTGCTAGGCTGGGCTCATCAGTTGGTACCTAGCACACCTACCAAGACGCTGGCAACCAGGAATGAGTTAGCTGGAAAATTTATAATGTCCAATAACGGACCATTTATATTGGTATTATAAATTTACTCATTCGGAACAATTATTTCTGATTCCCTATGGGAATCAACATCTACATCATCTGATGGCCAAGCAGGCATCAATTTTTGATAATGAGACAATGTCTCTCATAGTGCATTGGCACTGCCGGTGGCTACAATTAGCCTACGCAGTGGCCTCCACGGTATGCACTATCCAGCGTCTTGGTAGGTGTGCTAGGTATCAACTGATGAGCCCAGCCTAGCACACAGGGGCGAAACGCTGGCAACCAGGAATGAGTTAGCTGGAAAATTTATAATGTCCAATAACGGACCATTTATATTGGTATTATAAATTTACTCATTCGGAACAATTATTTCTGATTCCCTATGGGAATCAACATCTACAGCATAGAGATGACTTAAGGAGGGGCAGAATAGAACAATAAGTCAGTCTGGGAAGTCGCAATCAGATGAAGTAGTTGGGAAGGAGCCTGGAGCAAGGGAAGCTCAGTGGGACAGTAATCCGGTTAAGTCGTTAATAGTTTCAGTAAGAACTCGAAGTCGGAATTACAGCGACTGATAATCGTTATTCTGGGATGGTCTGCCGGGAAATCATATACACTCAGACAATGGAGCATTGAGGTGGAGAATATCCCTAAGCGGACTAAAAGTCTCTGGCAAAAAGGGAAACCCTCAAGTAAGGATATACGTCTAGGGAACCGTATGAGTAATTAGACAGGGAGTCAAGATTCATATTATCAACAGTTAGTAAAGACTTTATTAACCCGATGAGTGCTACGCCTGCCTATAGACAGGCTGACGCGACCGGTCCACCAGTGCTACGCTTGTCTATAGACGGTGCACGAGAATTGTAATTTTTTAGGAGTTTCCCGGTGCACTTTCAAGTGCGAATTTGATCTGTGAAATGTTCTGCCATCTGTTGGGCATTATGTAGAACTAACTTATCAGAGATTATAGCTTCGGGAAGTAACTTACAGAGCTTTTTGTAGATGTCTGTGGAGTTCATCTGTGATGTAAACAAACATGGCAGATCAACAATCTCTTTGCTCTTGCATCAATGTTATTTCGGATCACAGAATCTTCCAGTTATTAACCACAGCGGAAAGTGATGACAGAGATAATCATTTTAAGGAATTGCTAAGCGATTTTGAAAATGAGAGTGATGGAGAGAGTGCCAAAAATATTGTATGTGAGAGAGAAACAGAGCCTCCTTCTAAACGAAAGAAGAAAAGCTATTTTATCGCTAATTTCGTGGTGGATGCATTACTTTTCTTCACCAGAGTTTCAGGTAACTGTGAAAGTCTCCGAGTGCCAAGTAGTGTTTGATGACAACCCGAAAATCATTGATTTTTTAGAAACTTTTGTGTCAGTGAAGTTGGTGCAGATAGTTTAACAAATCAGCATCACAAACAACCAGTAGAAAACATTTAACTATCACCACATTCCAGGTTTGGAAAGTATTTTAAAATATCAACTTATATACTTCTAAGGAGTTACTTGTATTAGTTGCCTACAGATTTTAGGAAATAATATTACTTTGGGCAAAGATAATGCAAACATGGGCACATAAGTGTAATTTTGTTTTCTCTCAAAATAATATTGAACATAAGTGTAGGATTTTCCATTTGCATTTAGATTTATAAACAACCAACATTTATAAACATTTTAAGCTAATCACCCCACTGATAAGTTAAAAATTGAGGCTTCTACAAATTGTTTTACATACAAATGAAAGAACTCAGCACTTGAGGTACCTAACAGTCAACTGGTAACTCAGCACTTAAAAGGTTAAGGGAGTAGCTGTGAAATACTTTAGTTGTTCAGTATTGACAAGTGGAGGTTCCTGGAGGAGCCCACCTGATAGTTGCTACTCAAAAAAAAAGTAGTTCAAGGGAAGCCATAGTTCAGAGGTGAAGAGTATCTCTACTATAGACTCGAGCCGGGATAAGAGCTGTACGAACATCGACCAGATAGTTGGAAAGAGGAAACCACGGCAACAGTATATTCCAGTACATCATTTGAGGCCAACACTACAGGAGCCACACAGACAGTAATTAAAAAGAAGTATCAGAATTGCATCCTCTTGGGGTAGTAGTGAAGGAAGCTAGTGAAATCAGTGAAGTGTTAGTGTACACGAGTGAAGGCACAACTTCAAGAGAGAAGACGTCGCGGAAGACAACAGTTTCCTGGAAGATAAGTATCAACTAGTATATCAAATATAAAAAGGGAACCAAAGACTCCTTAGCTAGGTTTGGAAGTGTACAGATTAGGAAGTTCCCTAAAGCAAGATCGAAACTTCAATTTAACAAAGTTGTATATACTTGTATATTTTTGTACAGTGCAAATACTAGCGTTTCAATATAGTGAAACCGTACAGTGTCCTGTACAGCTCATTGGAATTATAGGTGCCTATCTACTTCATTAAAATCATTCCTAAAGGTCGCGTCATTGGTAGTAGTATGGGCGATGGGGATCGAGCAGCGTCCGGCCAGAATGGAACCCGCGAAAGAGCGCCTGGAAAACAAAGGGAAGACAGACCAGGAGCCAAGCCCCCGCGAAAATACCCTCTCAACTTGCAGAGAGAGCTAGAAGAGGACGCGATGCTGGAGTAGTCAGATACGCCCCGAGGTGTGGCTTAGCTTCCCAGAGTTCCAAACTAACATAAGGAACTTCCGGTTTTTTATGCACGGGTTACGGGTGCCAACGTCGGATTTTGGCGCGTAAAAATGGGATGATATTTTGATCCCGACATAGGAAAATTATGTGACACACACCAATGAATACAGCTGAATTTTCTGCGTTTCCCAGACTAAAAATATGTAATAATTTATTCAGGGGAAGAAATGAGGTCACCAGCTGTCCAGATGTAACATATTGCTAACACATGTGAATACAACAGCGTCACCCAAGCTAAGAGTCGCGCTCAAAGATGACTCCACCCCCCAAGGGACGCTAATGAATTAATCAAAGGCGGGAAGCAAATTGCATAAAAACTGCCGATCGTAGGTCCAGCACGCCTTGCTCAAATGAAAGAGGAGATAGGGGGCCACAAGATGCACTATTTAAATGTCTTCAATTCTTGGTATGAAAGGAGCTCTTGTCCTTAATGAACTGTGAACGTTTACGCCCCCAGGCTTCCGGCGGGGAAAATAATATAGGCCGGGCTGGCCTCATTGAGAAGGGACAGTGTGTCCCGTGGTGCTCCAGTTTTACAGTCCGAACCCATTGACCGCTTACTAAGAGTGATATTGTGTCCGCCGCGTCGTGAAGTACAAAGCCTTTGTGAAGTGTAAACAGGAGGCCAAACGAGCCTAGGTGAATTGTTTCTGTGCTGCGTGTCAAACTAGTTAATCCGTGAGCATAATTTACAAACGAGTAGCGGAAGTCGGCTGGGACAGTGCCGGCTTAAATGAGTCAGTGAAATTCATAAAATGGTATCACCCAAAGTGTTACTCTGAATCAAGGTGCTCGAGTCTCGTGAGCCACCCGATCCCTGCTGTGAATGCGCCCGCCGTGATTTGAAAGACCTGTTAATTCGTGGTGTAAACTCTGGATTACTGTAAGATTTCAGCTGTGAACGAGTTCCCAAAGATGTCGGACTTGTATGGACCAGGGATGAAGGACTGCACGCCTGCCTCCAGCCCCGGGGTCATGCAGCAATAAACTCCACCATGGGTCTCCCGTGGAAGGAAAAACAACGGCCACAAAACAGATGAGTGATGTCCAAATCTAATTTCTTAAGCATGATAATGTAACCGGGGATAGGATTAGCTTTCTTTTGTAAATATCAAAATGTTGTTAGATGATGCATGTCCTAATATGGAAATTTTATTGATCTTTATTATGTTGAAGTAAATTCAAGGGAGCTGAATTCCCGGATGACCCATTCTTTTTCTTAATGATTACCTTATCGTGAGGGTTATATTTTTAGTAATATGTAGAATGTCCTAGCAAATATGGGAACAAGGTTAGGAGAATATTTGAGTTCCCCTTAGGGGTGGCTGGAACAATAATGCTGGCGAGCAGGGAAAACCATGTCAAAATGTTGTTAGTTACTGTCCCACGTGGCTATCGTATATGCCGGGGAAACTCATGGGTCAGTCAGACAATGCATGCCTAGCTTACACATATAATCAGTGCATGTACAGCAAGAGAGAAGAAATCCCGGCCGGGAGAGGTATATGCTGTGTTATTTAGGTAGTTGTGAGAGACCATGTGCAAGTCTCCCATGATTTTTGATTAATTGGCCAGAATGTCTGGAGTATTTTTTTTAAATCTATAGCCGGGGTGAGACACAGAGGCAGGAGTCTCTAATCTTTGGTCAAAAGATTCAAATATATGTATATTTCCTGTGCGAGGAACGAGGAGTATGGAAAAGGTTGACTGAGGAGTCATGAGAGCCCTATGTCCAAGGAAAGAAGATACGTGATATGAGACGTAATGAGAGGGCCGAATGCCCGAGGAATTTACGATGAGATGAGTTAGAAGTGATCGTGCCCACAGTCGGCGTTCAGCGGTAATTATGAGAAGGGAGAGAATAAAAGTGTATTTCTTGGGAACTCAGTGGTAAGATGATATAAACAAATGAAATGGGCCAGGGATATGTGCCCCGGCTGGCCATGGTAATTGAGAGGGGTCAAGAATCTGCCGTGGCTAATGATTCTTGAAGTACAAAGCCTTTGTGAAGTGTAAACGGGAGGCCAAACGAGCCTAGGTGAATTGTCTCTGTGCCGCGTGTCAAACTAGTTAATCCGTGAGCAGCGAATGACCTTCCCTTCTTTTTTTTTTGTGAGTGTCTGCTCCTCGTCCCTCACGACAGAGCTGGTCCCGCTGTGCTATTATAGTTAAGGTTTGAGGCTATGGGCCTCCCCCGTAAGTTACTGTTGTTTAACTGGTTCAACTAAAACACTGCCGGCAATGATATCACGCTGATTTAGAAGGTAATTAATAAATGAGTAGGGATCTCCCCCAAATATCCGGTAATATGAGACTGTAGCTAGTCTAGGGATTTTCAGAAATCCACAGTACCTCTCGGTCGGGAGTCGGCCAGTTCGATCCTGGATCAAGATGGCTCCCTTGAGCGAGCTGCTCCAAGCTTGCGCCTTGGGCCGGAGACAGTGATAACCATGCTGTTTCTTTCTAGGAATTGCTCTCCTGTATGCATGAAGTGTATATATATATCTGTGTATGTTTAGAATTAATGTGCATATATTTTTTGAGTTCAGACAGAACCTTTGTACAACGTTGTGTGGTCTTGGTGATAGATGAGGAAGTCCGGGGTTTAGCTAAATGGTATGTGTGTTTGTCTGTGTATTATGCAAATGTTTCTTTTAATATGGTAATTATGTAGCGTAGGCCCCGGTTATTTTCGTGCTAAGAACAGGAAGTAATATGTGAGTAGGGACATCAGATCATCTCTCGGTGTGATCGACAGAATAATATAAAAAGTCATGAACGGTATGAACTAATGAGGAAAGATGAACGATAGAAATAGCAAAACCTCAATTACACCGTTATGCAGACGACGCCTATGGGCGATTCATATTTTAAAGTGATCATTATTTTCTTTACCTCCCATATGCGGAGAGTTCATTGTATAGAGTTGTATCAATTTCTTTAATATGTCATATTTGAATAAATTAGTATTCGTAACCCCTATTTTATGATTCTTGTCATTTGTAGCAGTGCTAAGCAGTATCCAGTAGGCATTTGAACCCAGAGATCCTACTTTCATATTATATACATAAGGCTCCATCTTAAGTATTTGTTTCTTTTTTTTTTTTTTTTTCTTTCGAACGTACCACTCCCCAAGTGCTCATGCTGCCGGGCCAGCACAGAAAGTAGGAAGGGAAGCGGTTCGAAGCTCGTGAAGCAATTCGACCCGCTCTTCAATCCAATCTCATCCGTAGGTGTTTACCCCGTTACGTGGAGGCATTCTTATGCGTAGGTCATCCATTCGAGGCCCGGAAGGGTGTAATAGAAGATTTTGGCGTTAAGCCACCTTAAAATTGTGTTATCATTTTAGAATTTTAAGTGCATTAGAAACCCTTATAGTCCCCAGCCTGCAGTATTCGTAGAATACGACATGATATGACGGATGCAGAAATTTTCTCACGGAACTGGAGTGCATATCATAGAGATAGGATAGAAATGGTAGGAGAGGGAGTATTCTTTCTGGTGAAAGAAGAATTTGTAAGCTACCAAAAAGTTAATGACAAACATGAAATTCTAGGTGTAAGGCTCATCTCTAAAGATAACAGGCAACTTTATGTCTTTGGAGGGTACAGACTGTGTAGTGCTAATGCTGATTCTGAATTATTTGATAAGCTATGTGGGAAAATATGGAAAGGAACGTGATTGTAGCAGGTGATCTCAATTCACCAAATGTCAACTGGGAAGGTAATACAAACGACAAGAAGCATGACCAACAAATGGAAAATAAGTTAATATGGGAAGGACAGCTGACTCACAAAGTGATGGAACCAACTAGAGGGAAGAATATTCTAGACGTTTTCATCATCATCATCATCATCATCATCATCATCATCATCATCGTCATACTCCAGTCGCTCTGGATGTGGTGCTGGTAAAACCAGATGAGCTCTATAGAGAAACCGAAGTAATAGATGGTATTAGTGATCACAAAGCTGTTTTTGTTGTAGTTAAAATAATTTTTGAGTTAGAGAGGAAGGTCGTAAAAATAGGGCTATTAGGCAGTACCATATCTATCTATCTATCTATCTATCTATCTATATATATATATATAGATATATATATAAAAAATAAGAGTTTTGTCTGTACATTGCTCAGAATTTAAAAAGGATGGTATTTCTATATCGATTATGTCCACAGCAACAAGGAAATGCACTTGTAAATTTTCCATAATTTCTGTCTGTATGTATGTATGTATGTATGTACATGCATCACGAGAAAACGACTGAAGAGAATTTAATGAAAATCGGTATGCAAAGTCGGGGAATGAATTGCTACAATCTAGACCATTAATAATTTTCTTCACGCTGAGAGAAATGGTAGTTTAGGGGAAGGCCTAAAATTTAATTCTAAAAATATTTCTTATTAGTGGTCCTATCTTAATGGAGACTGGTTCGCAAAGGCGAGGAATAAATCGCTACAATCTAGGCCATAAATAATGTTATTCATGCAGAGTGAAATGGTAGTTTAGCCAGGAGAAGGCCTAAAATTTAATTCTCAAATATTTATGTTATAAGTGGTCGTATCGATAAATACTACATAACTAAAGTTATATAGTCTTATATTTCCGATCATTTTATACATTTTTACTGTACCGGCTATGATTTTGGATTTTTGTTTTTAATTCCATATCAGCGCCGAGTCACAAGAAAATGGGTTTTAATGAAAACCAGTGTGTGAAGTTGGAGAATAAGAAACTAAAGTCTACACTAATATCACAGAATTGAAGGAAAACTAATTGTGAAGGCCTAAAATATAGAATGCTCATAAAATTGATCAACAATAACATTACACTGACCATTGTTTGCTCTGATGTGCTTTGTGTCTTCTGTTGCTACTCACCTCCAATAGATAGGATTACTGCAGTGTACCAAAGATATTTTAAAATTTGCTTTACGTCGCACCTATACAGATAGGTCTTATGGTGACGATGGGATAGAAAAGGGCTAGGAGTGTGAAGGAAGCGGTTTTGGTCTTAATTAAGGTACAGCCCCAGCAATTGCCTGGTGCAAAAATGGGAAACCACGGAATACCATCTTCAGGGCTGCCAACAGAGTGGTTTGAATCAACTATCTCCCGGATGCAAGCTCACGGCTGCACACCCCTAACCGCACAGCCAACTTGCCCGGTCGTACTGAGTGCAACAGCCTGCCTGTATATCGGCGGGAAGTAGCTGTGGAGTTGGATAACTTTCTTCTTTAGCATGCCATTCATCTGGTTCATAAACTTTCTGATATACTGGTACGTAGCACACTGGTTCAGCATAGCATTCGTGCTATTCAACCCCTACTACTCTTAGGCAGTCATTGGAATGAGAAATGTGCATATTTAACTGAATAATGGCAGAGGAGTGTTCACGACTGTCTGCGGCCTGGTCACTCCAGCTCTGGAACTTTGGACTGTTAGATCAACACCGTAGTACTGTTTGTTAAAAGTGAGAAAATGTACAGTTTTTCATCTGATCAATTATTTCATATGATAGCACTGCTTTTAATCGCTACATTCCTACTGAAGCTTTTGTAATGATCTATGTTGACTTCAGTTAGGAAAACCACAAAGGCAGACTCTGTCAGAATCCTATAGGGAAGCACGGGTACATCAGGTAATGGCTGATAAAACAGTAAAAAAGTAACTATGATCGGTGGAAAATGGTAAATAAAAATGTAAACAGACTGTGGGATGGGTTTAAAGCAATTGTTGAGGAATGTAAAAATAGGTATATACTTGTAAAGGTGATAAGGAATGGTAAAGACCCACTATATTATAACAGAGAAGTAAAGAGACTGAGAAGGAGGTGCAGGTTGGAAAGAAATAGAAATGGCTGTGGATGTGAGGAGAAATTGCAAGAACTTACTAGGAAATTGAAACTAGCAAAGAACTCAGCTGACAATAACATGATAGCAAGCATAACTGGCAGTCATACAAATTTTAGTGAAAAATGGAAGGGTATGTATAGGCACTTTTAAGCAGAAACAGGTTCCAAGAAAGACATTCCGGGAATCATTAATCAACAAGGGGAGTGTGTATGCGAAGAAATTCAGAAGGCAGAAGTATTCAGTCAGCAGTGCGTAAAGACTGTTTGCTACAAAGATAATGTCCATATAGAGGAGGTGATCAATACTAATGAAGTATTGAAATTTATGTATAATGACATTTACAATAAAATACAAAAGTTGAACTAGAAAAGCAGCTGGAATTGATAAGATTTCTGGGGATAGTAAAGACAATGGCTTGGGATATAGTACCTTATCTGGAGTACTTATTTTGACAATTGTTTGCATGAAGGAGCTATAACAAATTAATGGAGAGTTGCTATGGTAGCCACTGTGTATAAAGGAAGGGATGATAGACATAAAGCTGAAAATTACTGTTTGACATGTATCACATGTAAGATTTAGGAAAGCATTCTTTCTGATTATATTAGATATGTTTGCAAAATTAATAACTCGTTTGACAGACGGCAGTTCAGGTTTAGGAAATGATATTCCACTGAAGCTCAACTTGTAGGATTAGAGCAAGATATAGCAGGTATGAAGATGAAGTTCGAATTCAAGAGGACAAATAGGGGGTAAATATTTGATTATAGGAAGTGGAGGTAGGGATTGGAATAACTTACAAAGGGAGATGTTCAATAAATATCCAATTTCTTTGCAATCATTTGAGAAAAGGCTTCAGAAAACAACAGATAGGGAATCTGCCACCGGGGGGACTGCCCTAAATGCAGATCAGTAGTGACTGATTGATTGATGCCTGCTTTTGTGCTTACACCATTTCCGGTTGCTTGAACTCAACTGCTCTTTGGTGGGAATATCTGTTGTTTCCCCTGGTTGACCATCTTGGAGAGTGGACATGCTCACGCTGAGCTCCTACCTCATGGGAATCGGTCTATTTTAAGCACTCTTGTTTCTTTCATGTTTGGTTGCAATTTCACTTAAATTTTAAATGTAATACTTTTCTTTAAATATGCAGTTCACCATCGGATCTTACGTTTACCGCTAACTTTTAATTTTGTGATGAGCTAGTTCTTCATCTAAACTCATTTTCAACTTTGTTGGAGGCAAACATTTTCGTTTGTATTAATTTTAATTTATCCATCAGGTTTGCCATTCTTTCTATCAATTTATTTTAACATTCATGTCCTGAAGAGTTTTTGTTTTCTTTATGCTGTTGTTTATATAAAAGTTTAGTTGCTCTTGGATACTGTAGAATGGGACTAGACCTGAGTTTCAGTGACGTGAATTATTGTAATAGGTTTTGACATGTTTTCATCCAAGTGCCAAGGCATAAGTAATTTGTATTTTGTCTGACTTAGCGCATCACGCACATCTTTGTCGAGGTATGTTCAAAGGAACATTTATTTCCTTCTTCTTGATCATGTTACTTCTATAGTCTTGTTTAATTTTTGAGCTCTGAATATCCTGTTTTTAAAATTAAATATATATGACTCCTAGGGATATTACACTTTCTGATTTATTGGTCACAAAAGGCTATGTTCCACTACCTCACATGGTTCCCACCTCTTCAGACATCCTACCAGTAGTTGTTGTGTATCCTAACCTTGTTATGTGTTTTAACGATTTTAAATTTGTTTTCATGTTTAGAATTTCCTTGTTTTAATTTAACTGTTTTATGTTAATCGCTCAAGGGCAGTTACCTTTGGTAGCATAACTAAGATGGTCAACCGGGAAAGACAAAAGACGGTCCCTCGTTCCCACCGAAGAGCGGTGGAGTTCAAGAAACAGGGAATGGTGTAAGCACAAAAGGAGATCAATAAGAACGCAGAATTAACCCTCAGGATCTTACACTAACCAAAAGAAAACATTACTTTGTCGCATTAAATTTCTCTTCTTTCTTGCTGACACTGTCAACTGCACAATTTCTGGAAAGGTCCAGGCTTATGAAATTGGAAATTACGCTTCCCAAACTACTGTATTGTGACCGTATCGGCACAATTAATAGTTATTTCAAGGTGATATGCTTGGTAAGGAAGCAGCAAGCTCTCTTTGTGTACTATGTGAACAAAGCGGGGGGTGAAATCTTTCACTCTTTTTTCGTTTATAATTTGTGATAGGCAACAGAAGATTATGGTAATGAGATGTACTTTAGATCTCGGTTGCGAAGTAGACTAAGACTTCGTGAAATATGAAGTAGGGTTTTGTATAGCAACAATTACTGGATAGTACGCAGAATTTCTGTGGGAGAACATAGATCTGTATAAATCCGCGCTGTTTCTGAACAAAGCGCAGGTCAGATTATTAACTGAGTAACAGGCAGTGAGAAGTGTTCCTGAACTATCAAAACATACAAAAGATAGGGATAGAAAATTCTGCATCATGCGGATGCTGGGAGCACCCGGCTTAACAGTGTAATAGACCAGCTGAAAGTAGCCGATATATTCATCTCCATGTAACTGGCAGTGGGTAGAAAAAGAAGTAATAGGAGTGAACGGTAACACGTGTGCAAGAAATTGATAAATTGTGTAAATTACAATCTAATTTCAGTGATCCGTGTGCTACAAAAATGGATTACGCGAGACAAGATATGGAACTTCTGAACTCCAGGACTCCAGGATCCAACGCCATGGAGTAATCCAACATGGGTAGGCCTCCGGATCCTCCGGACCAGGCCGATGACAGCAACCGTTGAGTACAAAGTTATGTTTTCTTCTCCAATGCTAGTATTTCCCTTTGTAAATAATAGTCATGAAGAATAGGGTTAAAATAACGTATATAAATAGGTTTAATCCGCCCAAGAATGGTCGGGAATCCTTTTATTCATTTTTGTTTCAATTAATTAATTAGATATGGGAAGGGAGTGATCCTGTGTTAGTGTATAGAATATGGGACCCCTTTTAGTGGATATATTTGCATGTTATCATATTTTGTTTATTTAGTGCTGAGAAGGTATTGAGGGGAAAAGGAGTAGAGTGCTATGTAGATTAATAATGTAGATCTCATCTGAGCTATTGCCTAAGTTAGACAGGGACTAGCGAGGTGACAGAGTCATCAACGAGTGCCCGTATGAGAGAAAAGGCTTGGGCTAGAATCAGCACTATGTTCGTAATGGTAGAGTTTGTTGCATGATAATATAAGTTTTGGCTGCAACTGAAGATGGTCAAGAAATGAAGTGCCGAGGTTTGAACCCCTGTCCTCCACTACACTATTGAGGTTAGATGTAAAAGGTCTGTTAGTGGTTTGGAAGGATTTAATAATTTAAATTAATTTGAATTTTATTATTATTATTATTATTATTATTATTATTATTATTATTATTATTATTATTATTATTATTATTATTTTCTTAATGTAACTTGATCAGTGTTTGGATGCCAATACAATTTAAGCAAAAGGTTAGAGGATTATTATTATTATTATTATTATTATTATTATTATTATTATTATTATTATTATTATTATTATTATTATTATTATTATTATTACTTTCTTAATGTAACTTGATCAGTGTTTGGATGCCAATACATTTTAAGCAAAAGGTTAGAGGATTATTATTATTATTATTATTATTATTACTATTATTATTTTCTTTCATGTTTTGATCGATGATTTCATGCCGATCTATTAAAATGGCAAGTTAATGTTATGCCAGGTACACAATCTATACACACACGGGTGGAATTAGGAGACGTTGTCGTTCGAGGAAAGGCGATTGGAAGTGTGAATGAGGATACGATTGGAAATGTATGGGTAAATCCCAATTGCTAGTATAACGAGGGAGTTTTTGATATAATCTGGCTGAGTAATAGAAATAAATAAATAATTATTGGTCATAAGGATCGTAATGAGCTAATTTGAGCAGGTGACCCTGCATTAGCTAAATTGAATGATGTTATGGACTCCTTGAAGGCCGCCTGTGAATGTGGTGAATTAGTCTCGCTGTGGTGCGAGAGGGGAGCGGACTTGGGTCAGAATTTATGACCAGAGAAAAGAAAGAACTCGCCTTGTTAAGAAAACGTGTCTGGTAGAATGTTGCGTTCTACTGTGTGAAAGAAGACACAAATTTTATGTAAATAATACACACTGTCCATTAGCCTTGATCCGGAAAACAATGTAGAGAGTAACTACTGTTCGATACATGATTAGATTAATTAGGGCTTGATTACAGTACCCTGGATGGAGACGACCAGAGTCTCAGGTTCGAACCTCGTGTGGGCACAGCAGGGATCAACAGCTCGCTAAGACAGCGGGTTACAACGGGTTATTTACAGCTATTGTCTTTATTGATACATGTGTTTGATATATTTCTTTTCCAGGAAGTGTTTTGTTTACTTATAATCGATGTCGATTTGAATCTAGACTTCGTGAAAGTCCACTGGTAGTGATTGCAAGTGATAGTTCGTTGTTCAAGTCTGTGTTTAATTTTATATGGAAGACTTGAGTCCATTTCTTTTTCTTTCTCCGTGTTTTAATGACGGATTTCTGATATGGTCAGAATGTTCGGATTAATTATGTTTTTTTATATTTACTTTCGTGATTTCTCAAGTTAGCCGACCATTCAAAAGCGGACATTTTTCTTTTGTGTAAATAGAGTCTAATGTGTAATACGGGATTCAGTCCCATGGAATACTCGCATTGGGGGGAACATGGCTTGTTTTATTTTTGTGAATATGATAGGGTCATTTTATTGTGTATGTCGTACTCAAGTGGTTTATGGTAACCGGGGGATGGAACGCACAAAACAATCGCGATAATACACAAAACAATTTGTGTAGCATACATCCAAACTAATGTAATAGTTATGTAAGCAATATAGGACACAGGCAATTCAAAGTGATAGTATGTGAAAAGGTGAGATCATATTAATAACCTCTCGGTAATTCTCTGTTTTGGTAGAGAGGGATATGGATATTTACGTCTGTGTCAAAAGGGAAATTTAAATTGGATTAGAGAGAGTACCAGTTAACGTTGCCGTCCACATAGATTTTGGTCTGTGGAATGTGGAGGTAACATCTGATGTCAATGGCAGCCCGGATTTTTCCGCTGCTAAAATAAGTGATTGCTGATATCAACTGTGTAAAAAGGATCAAGAGTGTATGTAAATTTTTGTATATTTCACCGAGTGAATAGAAAATTGTTCTAAACGATTTCATGCCTATCTCTACCGAAAAACATGCATCCAGAATCCTCTTCCGTTCATTGTAGGCCTTTAAGATAGCTTATGTTTGATAGCCTCTATATGCCGCGAACGTTCTTCGGCCCTGAGGAGTCCGTGTTCAGACCTCAGGAACGGGAGAGTAGCTGTGATCTAGCTGAGTCGTATGGCTGATAACTTCTCATGTGAGTGGATTAAGTATACAATCCCAATGAGGAGAAATCGGCACAGACCAAAAAGATCCCTTGACTATCGACTTCCGTGGAGCATGGTCCCATGTGTTCGTGACCCGAAAGGGTTGGTTTGTTGTCACATGGTCCCATGAGTCATGGGGGACGGTGGGAAAGGTTCCAGTATGTTCCAAAAGTTCAAGCCAACAGAACAAGTTTTTTATAAAGGAGCAAATATTACATTTTTCTATACAATCAAATAAATAAGAGTTCCAATGAATTCCAACTGCTATCATACTGGTACAAATACAATTTTCCAAAACTGATGAAATCTGAGGAAAGAGTAACTGAGTGGCATAAGAGGTTTTAAATATTAAACTTAGGCTATATGTTAATAGTATTTTCACCATATACAATTCCAGACCATATCAGTTAGTAATAAGACAGGAACCAGCTCCAACACGGAAGGTTTAGAGATTTAGACATTTTAAATCATGAAAAATAAATGTAAATTTATGAGGTCAAAACATATACCTGAAGGGTGGATTCTTGTAAATTAACACTTATATCTGTTTTGTTTTGTTTTTCATTTAAAATTCATGCAACAACTGTTTAATGCCAAACAGAACCATGCACAGACTTCCTTCCAAAGACATTTAGCACACAGTGAAATATCACAGTGAAGTAGATTAACTGCTATCCATACTCCTGCAGCATTTCACTCCTTTATGTAATATTTCTCACTATTGTGCATCATGTTGCATGCATCAATTGTCACCTGGTGCTGGGGTGGCCATGACTGAAGGAGGCTTGCTAACAGTCACCAAATTGTCCAGGTTCACAAGTGCAGAATTCTCGCCCAGGAAGCTGTGGGGTGTCTTTTTAGCTGTTGACTGCTTACTTTCTGTGAGCGTGTCTCCCAAAACACTCAAGTCAAAAGGATCAGGTGAGAGGGTTCCCCCTGTAATGCAATACCCTGTCTTTAAAAGACTTAACAGTCAGACTTATCACTGAAAAGAAGTCTATACATTAAAAGCCATTCAAACACTCATGCATCCCTGCCACAGCAGTAGTTCCCAGTTAGATGCTTATATTTGCAAAATGACCTCAGAAATTGCAGTTTAAAGTATTTAAAAACAGAGTATTTATTATCCTCCTTCAGTTCTTAATCCTCCAAGGTGATTCAGGTAATAATAACCAGTATTCAGTGATAGGAACAATGAAGGACAAAGATATGAAAGCTTTTGTGCAGAAACACAGCACCAGAATTTTTAGCATGGTACAAAACACAAGGCTAACAAATGGAACATTACACGACATGCAGAGCAGGAAGATAAAATTCTCAGAACTAACAAAACATTACAGTAACTAAGAAATGTCAAGACCAAATAAACACATTGTTCTCATGCATACTAATTAAATTACAGCAGAATTTGTGAAGAACAAAATAAATAATGTTCTCGTGCATAGTCACAAAGGCAAAAGAAGGCAAAGCTAATAACTGAAAAGTAACAAAAATAAATAAAAATCACATGACAATATTCGAATTGTCAAAACTGTGGAGATCCGAGTCCTATAAAGTTAGTTATTATTTTCAACCATGTCTTGAATTTTAAGAAGCAAAAATATGAGTATTTAGTCAGTTCAACGTGCAATGAGAAATCTTAGCACATTATTCATTCTCAGAAGATAGAAAATCAAGGCATGGTTCTGAATGCTGTAACTAAATTCTAAACATAGGGAAAGTCTTAAATTTTCATGTTCCTTATGGGTCCTTGTTTATTTGAAGTACAAATTTAGAAGGCACTTCAATAACTTGCCTTCTGTAAAGCCAAGTCCTTAATATTTCCCACAGATTACTTTATAGATAATTTCAATGATAACCAAATTATTTCTCTACTGTATCAAATACATCAGTTCTATTTATGTACACTGCTAGATAATATATCTATACTGTATGCCTGTCAGAAAATACAGTTCATCATGAACGGAACACACATTATTTTCAGGAAAGTAGACATTACTCAGAATGTTTGATAAGTTGGTAATTCATGGCTAAACAGAAAAATACACTGAACCAGATGTTACAAGTACTTAAACTACTTCAGCAGAAAGTTCTTTTACTTATTTCAATTATTATTATTATTTATTTTTTTTTTTAGACCTTTAAAAGGCTACTAATCGAATGGTTCATCACTATCAATGCACTTGTCCAGCTAAGGCGAGTGGTTGCAATATTACTACGACATAGGTTTAATTAGACATTTCATAACGATATTAGGTTCTAGAATATTTCTCTTACTCAGTTTCATCAACTTCTGCTAAAAACACAATTAAAAAGAATATTTGTTTTAAAATGTTAAAATGATCCATCAGTATGTTAAAATCGGAGAGTTTCATCAACCTATGCCAGCTCTATGTTAACCAACAGTTCAATTAATTAGAAGTTATGTGAATTTAGAAAGCAGTGGTTGGTATTCACAATTCGGAACGCTGGCCAAAGAGTGTAGAAACAGCATCATAGAATCTTTTATACTTCCATCTTATGCCATGGCAGAAGAGATGTTCATAAAACTAGAAACCAAAACTAATAAGAAATGTGTATGTGGAGTTAATTATACATTACAAGTTTACTGCCATAGATTTCTTGAACACTGATAGAAAATAGACCTTTCCTATTTCTATTGTATTTCATCTTTATTAACACAAGGAGATTCCACTTCAATGTGCACAACGTCCATAGCTCCTAATACACCTGGAAAACGTGCCATTTCATACAGGTATCTAATTAGAGTACCTCCTTCAACTGCATAAGGGAAATTAATATATTGTGGTCTCAATGCTGCTATAGCAGAAAAGACGCTGTAAACCCGTTAACTACCGTATTTATTAATGCAAAAGGTGCAACCGCATAATGTATGCACCCCAACTTTCCCCTTTAAAATTTGGAAAAATAATCCCTGCTTAATGGAAGCATTTAATTTTCTACAAAAATAGGCTTAGTAATACTTAAAATAATAAAATCGGATCTACTACAGTAAGCTACAAAATTTTGGTGAGGTTATAAGTCACTGCATGACTTTGCACTGTGACCAATTAGAGACGTTGTTTTCCTCTCATGGGAAGAGGGTGAAACCCGGTGTTGGTTCATTGCCTACTCTGTCGAGTAACACCATGGGGTCTGCTCAAGGTTTAACATCACCATCCAACAGACGGGTCATCATCAACAGCATCATATGCACTCATTCCATATGAGAAATATAGAGAAGTTTGGAATTGAAACCACGTTTTTGGCATGCTATCTATTCTCCGGACCTTTTGAGGAGACTAAAGCGGAAGTGATTGTATGGACCAGGGGATGGCGCGGGTGACAGGGGCAGCGCCTACGGTGTTGTCACATGGTAGGCGAGGGGGGCAAGGGAGTTTTGGCAGTGGTGCCGTCAGTGCGGAGCTGCCATGCTTACTTACTCAGTGGATGTCTTGAACACGTGGGTGCAGTTCCAATTGTAGTCTGTTTAAAACAGCAGTGAGAGAATTTTATCAGTGTGCTCTGCTTTTACGAAAAGAGTGCATGTGCGTATTGCGTGCTAATTCATAATTCTTGTAGTGTCTTGTACGTTTGTAGGTTTCTTATTATTGGTTATCGATATTATTGTGCAATGGATCTGAACAAAAATTCACCAGACTTATCAGTTGAAGAAGAAACGCAAGATTTTTACGTCCGGCGAGAGAAACATGATTCTGTCTGTTTATAAGCATTTCCGAGCGAAAACTACTGACGGGGGAATTACTACTGTTCATGAAGCAGCGAGACAGACAGCAGAGGCTGTGGGAGCTTCATATACAACCGTGCTCAAGGTGAAAGCAGATTATAAAACCGGAAAAGGGTTGGAGACACCTCGGAAACATAGAGGAACTGAAAGGAAAGTAACTCGTCTTCAAAAGTATGATTCCTTTACTCGAGCGGCAATAAGGAGAAAAATTCACGTCTTGTACAGGGCGAACGATCTACCGACATTAAATAAAGTGATATCAATCGTTAATGAAGACAAGGAACTTCCAAAGTTCTCTAAAACAACCATGCGGAGGCTACTTTTAGATATGGGGTTTAAGTATATAAAGCGAAGGAGAGAATGTTAATTGACAGGGAAGACATTGTTGCTTGGCGTCATAGGTATTTACGCAGTATTCACGAAGTAAGGGCCAAGGGAAAAGCCGTAGTGTACACAGCTGAGACATGGGCAAACGCCAGCCACACTAAGTCCAGCGTTTGGATTGATACATCTCTTAAGACAGCTACACAGGCATGGAGGGAGGGCCTCACCACAGGTAGCAAGGCACCCTCGGGCAAAGGGGGGCGTGTACTGCTGATTCATGCAGGGACTGAATGTGGGTTCGTTGAGGGAGCAGAACTTATATTCGTGGGCATGAAGACAGGCTACTATCATGGGGAAACGGACGGTGAGCGATACGAGGAATATTTCACGAAGGGACTATTACCGAACATACCACCTAATTCAGTTATTGTCCTAGATAATGCTTAATATCACTCAGTGAAAATTGAGCGTGTGCCCACAAAAAGTGCCACGAAACCTGTTATTCAGGCTAGGTTGACAGAGAAAAATATTACTTGGGAACCCTCTATAAATAAACTTGAACTTGTGGAAATATTCAATAAAATTCCTGCAAATTATGATGCCAACTATTGCATTGACAATCTGGCAGCAGCTGCAGGTCATGAGGTGTTACGTCTCCCTCCATATCACTGCGAGCTAAATCCCATAGAACTTGTGTGGAGCCAAGTGAAGGGATACATTGTGGCTAACAACAAACGTTACAAGCTCCCAGAAGTGGAACAATTAATGCGAGAGGGAATACGTAAAGTGACTTCGGAACAATGGCGAAATCATGTAGAACATGTGAAACAGACGGAGAATCGCATGTGGGAAGCTGATGGCCCCATAGAACTTCTTCACGACAAGATTGTGATCAATCTCAACGATGACAGCTCCGGTGATGATACCTTGTGTGCTGACCCCGACTCCGATTCCGACTTGGGGTGTGCAGCCACTCGACAGCGATACAGATTAATTACTGCGGCACAAGGTAAGCTGATGCTCAAACCTCCTGCAGGATTATAATAATAATACGTAATAATGTGTTTCATAAAAATATATTTGTTATAATTTATTTATTGAAATTGTGCTGGACAAAGTGGAGGTGGGACAGGTTTTTGCCTGGATCCCCAACTTCCCCTGTCAGTTTCAATTCCAGTACGAGTACATAATCATCACTTCTCTCTCTTAGTCATCAATCGCTTGTGAGTAGCGTGTCAGACCTCTCCAGCAGGCTCATTTCAAGTACTTGGAATGGATTAATTCGAAAGGAATCAGGCCATATATTTAGATAATAATAATAATAATAATAATAATAATAATAATAATAATAATAATAATAATAACCGACATAGAAACCACTAGAGCTCAAGTTGAAATATTAAAGGAAATTGCCGAACAAACTGGTTTGCAGATATCGTTTGAGAAAACAGAAGTAATGACTAACATCAAAGAGGCTCCACCAAAACTCCATACAAAATACGGGGACATCACCCGAGTAGACAAATTCAAATATCTGGGTGAGATCATCATGAAAAATGGACTGGACAAAGAAGCACTTCAGGAGCGAGTACGCAAACTGGAAATAACCTACCAAACATCCCGCACAATCTACAACAAAAAATGCCTTTCCCAAAACACCAAGATACATCACTATGAAACAGTTCTGAAGCCAGTAGTTCTATATGCAGCCGAAACCCTGTCTCTAAATGCCAACAAAGGACTCCTTGAAGAACTGGAGAAAAGAGAACGCAAAATTGTGAGAGGAATATCTTGGGATCAAAGTACAGAAATGGAATCCATCAAAAGAGATCCAACAAGGAAGTCTACAGCAAAATAGAGAAAATTACCGACACAATCAGAAAAAGACGGGCACGATTTTATGGTCATCTGAAAAGATTGGACAGAAGAAAGTTAACTAAAGAAATCTTTCACTTTTTTGTTTCAAACCCCAAAACCACAATTCCCTGGTTTAGAAATACCAAAGAAGACCTGCAAATGCTACATATCTCAGCTGAAGACGCCTTTAACAGAGATCTCTTCCGCAAGAAAATATTGACGAACGGGCTAAACCGAGACGAGCAACCGAAGAGAAGACACAGTGCCCCTTGGACAGAGGAGCGCAAGCAGGCCCACTCGCAAAGAATGAGGGAAATTTGGGCTCTAAAGAAGGCCAAGTTCAGTGTCAAATGCAACAAGACTTAACGTGGTCCTTGATGGCCCCAGCGAATTTTATATATATATATATATATAATAATGAATGGTAAATGATAAAATAATGTTATATATATTAATAATAATAATAATAATAATAATAATAATAATAATAATAATAATAACAACAACAATAATAATAATTATATGAATTAATTTAATGAATATAATGCTTACTGTGTATGTCAAAAGAATTTGTTCGCAATGCTTTATGTGTGATATTGTAGTTAGTACATTAAAAATGTAAGTCAGTAAATCAATTGTGTGAAGATGTACGCCGTTAAAAGAATGTATGGGATTCTACCATGCATACGTTCAAGTATTAGGCCCCTAATTCTTTTAAATGCACTCGACGTACAATCCTTGAGCTGTGCTGTATTATAGTGCTGGAGTACAACTTCAAATCACGCGCCGGTTCATTTGGCAACAACAGCGAGTGTGAAGAGGCAATGACGTTACTTCCGCTTTAGTCTGTTCAAAAGGTGGTCCGGAGAATAGTGGCTTTTGCCAGTTGTTATTTTTTGACAGATGCGATATTTTTGTATGTATCTCTTGACACAGGCCAGAACACAACATTCTTTCCACCGAAATCACAGTCTCATTCATGGCTGTGACGGTATGGAAGCTCCCAAGGTAGGGAGCACAGCTAGTGTGCCTCAGTGTTATAAAAGGTGTTTATCATAAGATCAGTCATGCTGTAATAGCACTTTCTGGCCAAGTAAGGAGAACAATGGCAAAAACTATCTCACTCTTTTATCTTGTCTAGTACACTTAATTTTGGTGTTGCCACTGGTTCTTGGTTGTGTTTTTACCAATAATCACTGCTGTAGTTTATTTCCAATTTTAAGTTATAATAAGTTGTATGCTGCAAAGGTCGATCAAATATAAACAGTATTTTTATTCCTGAACACCACCAATTGGTAGGACTAGCCCTGTGCTTCTGCCATGCTTAGGCGGGACCGTTAGGAGTGGGGAGAGCATGCTGTTAGATAATTCCCACAGTTTCGTCAGTAACGCTCACGATGTCAGAGCAACAGATGCAACCCTCCACGGCGCAACGCATAATTATAAAATTTCGTGCTCGTGAAGGAGTTACAGCGATGGAGATTTTGCCAGAGATTGACTGCACAGTTCGGTGATCAAACATTGTCAAGGACGCATGTGTTTGCCTGGCATAAAAAGTTCAAGGAAGAACGAGAACGTGTGGAAAATCAGCAACATGATCACTGTGCTCGGACCAGCATTACAGACAAAAACATTTGTGCAGTTAAAGACATCACTGACTGCGGTTGACGGGTGACAGTATCAGAAATTGCAGAACAAGTCTGAATCAGTAATGGGAGCTGTCAAGCAATCATCACAAACGACCTACAGTTCCATAAAGTGTGTTCCAGATGGGTCCCTCGTCTTTTGACCAAAAATCTGAAGTAGAGACGTTTGGAGGTCTGTCAGAGGCTTACAGCAAGGTTTGCGGAAGAAGGTGAGGCATTTTTTAGTTGAATCATCACCTGTGACGAAACATGGGTCCACCACTACACTGCCGAAATCAAACAAGCCACTAAGGAGTGGCGGAGGAAAGGGAAGGTAGTACCAGGGAAAGCCAAGACTTGACTATCAGCTGGCAAGGTTCTTGTAACCGTTTTTTTCCGATTGGTGAGGCATTTTGTTGATTGACTTTTTGCATGAGCAACACACAATCAATGCTGCTTACTAATGCGAGCTGTTGAACATGGAGAGGGTTGTATATTGCCACAAAAGACGAGACCAACCGATTCGACAGGTCGTCCTCCTCCACAACAATGCGCGGCCCCATACTGCAGCTCTGTCTCCAAGCTACAGGAAATGCACTTGATCATCCTCCTTACAGCCCGGCCTTATCGCCCTGCAATTTCCATTTGTTTGGACCGCTTAAAGAAGCTCTAGGAGGGCAATGATTTGAAGATGACGAGAGTGTGGAAGACTTCGTGCACAATTGGCTGGGACAACCCTGTTCTTTATAAGATGAGGGCATTAAAAAGCTGCCCATATGCTGGGACAAATGCATTTCCAAAGCAGAAAACTCCGTGGAAAAATAAATTGTAATTTCCTTGTGTTTTTCAATAAATAAATTTAAACAAAAAATAAAATCCTGTTTATATTTGATCCCCCCCCCCCCTCACATCTGTGTTTAGTTATGTAAGTTGAACAGCTGATGCTAGAGGCTAATCAATTGTAGACCTGTTTGGAATGAGACCATTCTGTAGTCTCTACTTGTTTACTATACCACTATTGATGCTACTGATTATTTCACATTCGAATTGGTGCATGTTTTGATATGTCTTAATTTTTTCATTATAATTTAAATTACTTTAATTTCGCACAATGTGCATAATTAAAGGACATACTCTTAAGCATTTTCACAGAATTTTGTCAGATATTTCTCTGTGCTTACATGTCATTACGTGATATCTGTCACATGGGTTATCACAAAGTTTGCACACGCATAGTTCATCCGGTTGGTGGTAGATGTGTCTCATGCAGATACCGTGGTGAAAACCCTTGTATAAAAGATGCACCGCTGCCTGCTGCCATTTCTTGATGGATACAGTACTTTGGATCCATCTCTTGGCACTGGCCAGAGCAAAGTGTAGCTTCCACTGAAGTCCCAGTCTCATCCATGGTTGTGACAATATGGAAGCTGCCGGGGTATGGGTGGTGCTGATTAATGACATTCAGAGCACAACCAGTGTGTCTGAGTGTCATGAAAGGTGTTGCTCATAGGGTTAGTTGTGCTACAATAGCACTGTCTGGCCCAGTGAGGAAAGCAATGGCAAACCACCTCACTCCTCATCTTGCCTAGTATGCCTCATTTTGGTACTGCCATTGGTTTTTGTGGTTTCCCCAAACGAGGAAGAGGAAGGAAAAAATATCAAATGTTGGACAATATCCAAGGAAATAAATATTCGGACATGAAAAACTTGGCGCAGGACAGGCAACAGTGGAAGAGGTTCATCCCATGACAAGACCTGCCATAAGGCAGAATACCTAGATAGATAGATAGATAGATATAACTTCATAGCCTTTGGTGATGCTATTTCAGGATCCAACCAGCCTCTGGGCTGATGACCTAACAGACACAAAAGATGCACCCTAGATTTTCTTACAAAAATTGGGGGAAAAAGTGCACCCATTATGCAAATCAATATGGTATTCTGCATACTATTGTTTTTGATACTTCATCAGTGTCTCCTGCAATTATCTGGAAGGGTCCTATGACATAAAATTGTACGGTAATGAGTAACTGTTGCACTATAGAAAAAGGGAGGTTCTTATTTGTTAAATGATCTAATCCATATTCAGTTTCAGGAACTTTAACACTTCCGTTTGTTGATCTGTATCCTTCCAGAAACTTCTCTTCTGACATTTTCAAAGTCATTCTTTACAGTAATCACTCTCTCACCTTCAGCTTCTGCAACATTAAGATAATTAAGATATAGCAGATATGCGTATAGACAATTGGCTGACCTATTAACAACCTTGACAAATGTTAAGCAGTTATCATGTGTTAGGGAAATTGGCTCTCTGCGTGTCAAAATGTCCAACAGCTTTACTTGTTTAAATAACATAATACAGTAAAACCTCATTAAAATGTTTCTGCAGAGGACAATGAAGTAGAATATGTTAAATGAGAAAACATACTATTGAATATGTAAATATAAACTATCCACCAGTGATATGGAAACACTAAATGTTTTTCTCTTCTTTTTCGACAGCATGCATTTTACAATGTGTATGTACTGATACAATGAAAGAGGTCTCTACTGTTTCTGAAGATGGTGGAAGAAAATTAAAAGGAGTGAAAAATCCGATCGTACTGAGCGGTAATAGTAAAGATTTATGACACAATATGCAAGGTATTTTTATATAGTTTTAACACAATGGGAATCAGGACTTGAAATTAAAATCTATTAAAGTAACTATTTAACATAGTTTATGTTGGGTCCCCCTAGTCAATACACTTTAAATTATTTTAATTTGCATACTGTTCCTGAAACATGTATGATAGAATAAATAATTTTCAATCATTAAAAGTGTATTGACAAGGTGGACTCTGCAAATAACATCAGCCTCTGTGGGTGAGGTTAACTTCCAAAAGTAACCAGGGGAACCTGACCCCTACAGAGCGCGTCCCCAGGTGGCGGATAGGGGGCCCCTACGGTATGTCGGGCTGGTTGAAATACCCAATACAACCCGCGGACCAACGGGTAGTCCAATTCCTGGGGGCTTTAAAATACTGGGATACCCTCTTTCCAGGGATCATAAATAGGGAGGGCTTGCCCTGGGTTATGGGTGAAGTCCTCAACGGCATCTATGGCGGAGAAGATGAACTTCAGTACGGTGGAAATGGTGGAAGGGGGAAACCCGTTGAGTCTGTACTCCAGAGGAGCGGCTACAAAAGGCATCTGTCTCCAAGTTAGGGGAGGCCTAATTTCGAACCTGGCAGTAGGTATAAAATGCCTTTGGGTGTGATGAGCCCATCGTAACAATAGCCTATATGGATAAAGCAGATACGGTGCCTCGGAAAACGTTAGGGCGCCCCCTGCTCAAAGCAAAGCGCAGCTCTTTGGATGCTGCGGGAACTCTGAGAAGTGGGCATCCAGCACCAAACTACATCAAGAATGTGACAGTAAATGTCCTAACACTGACAGAAAAGACAGAAGAACTGGCAAATTCATGAAAGAAAAAGATAGCCATACTTGGACTGTGTGAGACCAAGAAGAGGGGTACAGGAGAGATTCCTCTGAAAGAAGGATACAGGCTGTATTACAGCGGAGGACCTGGAGCAAAAAATGGAGTGGCCATCATACCTAAAAAAGAAATCCAAGGATATGTGAAATCTACAAAATGCGTCAGCGATATGATGATGGTGATGAAACTCCAGTTTAAAAATGGCATGAAAGATCTATTTCAGTTGTATGCCCCACAAATGGTTTGCATAGATTAACATCTAGAGGGCATTGTAGGGGAAGTGGAGAGAGAGAGAGAGAGAGAGAGAAGATAAGTGCCATTGATGGGAGATCTAAATGCACAAATTAGAATGGAAAGACAAAGAAATGAAGATGTTGTAGGGTCCTTTAGATATGGAAATGTAAATCCAGAAGGCGAGTTGTTGGTGGATTTTTGCATGAGGAACCAAATGATTGTTGGAAACAACATGTATCTTCTAACTTATTAAATGAACTGGTTTCTCACAAGATATTCCCAGTGGTTTAAAAAACACGTATGATGATGGATTCTGCAATAGATTACAACGTAGGGTTGGGAAGACAGACAAACAAAGACCATGACTGCTTATATAATCATTGAAAAAGAACACTGGAAGAACCTTTTAGATGTTACAGCCATGCCTGAAGAAGCGTTTGGTGGAGATCATAGTGTGGTGCTAGGAAAATTGAAAGTGGGAAAGATAGAAAAACCCCCATTAAGAAGAGAAAAGAATTACAGTATGGAAGTTGAAGGAGAAAAGCATAAAAGAAGAATTTCACAAGGAAAAAAATTCCCTTGGTACCCAGGACGGAGATGGGGAACGTTGAAAATGAATGGAAAATATTTAAGGAAGCACTGGTTGGATGTGCAGAAAAGGTATGTGGTAGAACATCAGGAAATATGAAAGACAAGGAGACACACTGGTGGAAAGATACGGTAAAGATTAAAGCGAAGGAAAAGAATATGGCATGGAAAGCATGTAAAACATCTAAGATGAAAATATGTGGTGGCAAAGAATTTGGCCAAGATAGTGCAGCAAGAAAAGAGGAAAAGCTGGGCCTTATTCACATAGAAATTGAGAGATGATACGCAGGGCAGCAAGAAATGATTGTATGGTATCTTAAGAAACAAAAAGAGAGATCAAGTAAACACCAGATTTGTGAAGGATGAAGGCGGCATAATATTAACAAAACCAGAAGAAATAAGAAATAGATGGAGAGAGTATTTTCAGAAGTCGCTGAACAAGAGAACTAATTAATGACTGTCGTTCAATGGACCACCAGGAAAGGCAATTAGTTGATGAAGAAATGGATAAAGAAATTACAATGAATGAAATTGAAATGGCAGTAAGAAGGATGAAGAATGGAAAAACTGCTGGAATCTATGAAATTTCAGTGGAGATGATAAAGGTAGCTGGAACTGTAGGTCTGCAGTGGACATATCGAGTTTTCAGGATTGTCTGGGAGAATAAAGGGGTCCCTGAGGATTGGCAAAAAGGAATAATCATCCCAATTTTCAAGAAAGGCGATAAGAAAATACTGAAGGATTACAGGGGAATTACTCTGCTATCCCATGTTGCTAACATAATGCAGAGGATACTGGAAAGTAGGATAAGGTTGAGGGTTGAAAATCAGAATACAAGAAAATCTGTTTGGTTTCAGAAGTGGAAGGTCAACAATAGAACCCATTTTCATTATGAGACAACTGATGGAAAAGCAATGGGAGTATGGGAATGATAGGGTGATGGCATTCAATGACATTGAAAAGGCTTATGACAGTGTCCCCAGGACTAAAGTTTGGAACAGTCTGGTGAAAAAAGTAATTGGAATTGGACAGGGATTAATAAAAATGATCATGGCAATGTACAAGGAATGTTGTAGTTGCATGCAAACACAAGCTGGCAGGCCAAGTTAGTTCAAAATCACCAGTGGGCTGAGACAGGGAAGTGTTCTATTGCCAATCCTGTTTACAATATGTTAAGAATGAAGCCATATTTTACAGTGTTGACTTAATTAAATGTAAAATAACTTTTCAGTCTGTCAAACAGACAGTAGTAACGATAGTATTTTACAGGTATGTTTATAGTCATAGGATATAAACTTCATGCTTCTGATCCATATCTAACTAACATGCTCTCTCCTTCAATTCATTAATAGAATTTTATCTAATTTTATTCAGGTTAACTTCATGTACACCACAATGAATTGTAAATTTTATACCAGACACAATGCATCTGTTTTAACCACATCTTTACATGCCGTCCTGACAATGTCCAACAACATTTCAGCATGATTTTAACAAGCACAACGAGAGCATTTCATTTTATTACGTTGATTGATGTTGATGTTGAAACACCATCTAGCAGTTCTGCGTCAGCTGGTGGTTGTTTACAGCGGCGTTCAGTGACTTGCATACGACTAACACCACTCAAATAGATTTGGTGATTGACTACAGGATCAACATTTACCAGTTCCTGGTTTACAATTGTAATTGAAATGATTAGCAGTGATGGAACTAACAGTTCTGTGAATATCAGTGCATGAAAGAGCCTTGATGATGAGCATACTCAAGATGCTAAGAATTTAGAGCCTAGTTTATTCTAATTTCATCCCAGTTTTTAATGTCAATTATATATATATGTTCATTTGATTTATGTCAATTGTATGAATGTACATTTGTTTAGTTATTAGATGTTTCATGTTAAGGCTGAAGATGGCCAGACCAGGCCGAAACTAGTCCCTAGTTAATGTAAATCAAAATATTGCATATATAGTATTGAAAGGTGGACCATTACAACATTAATTTACTCATTATTATTGTTAGTATGTTATAGTGTTATAATTGTTACTGCTGTGTGTTTGACAGATTGAAAAGTTTCCTTACCTTTGTTTACAATAGTAATGGATGACGACATGAGAACAGCAAAAGCAGCATATGGAGGAAGAGAAATGAACATGATGTTATTTGCAGATGATATTGTGATTTGGGGAGAAAAGGACATGAATGTTCAAGAACAGTTGGATGTGATGAATGGGAAGATCGAAGAATGTAGATTGAAAATACATGTAGAAAAGGGTAAAACTCTAGTTATGACTAGATGGGAGAAAGAAGGGAAAGGTCAAATTAGACTTGCAGACAAGCCCTGGAAGTAGTGGAGACGTTCAAATACCTGCGGAGTGAATTAATGGAGAATGTTCGACTGGATGCTGAAATTAATAAGAGGATTCAAGCTGGAAGCTGTTTCTATCATAGTATAAGAAACATGTTATAGGACAAAGATGTGCCAATGGAAGCAAAGGAAACTATGTACAAGATGTATTATGTACCCATAACAACTTACGGAGCAGAAACTTGGATAATGACAAAGAAGGATGAGAGTCGAATACAGACAGCCGAAATGAAGTTCTTGAGGTGTATGATACAGAAGAGTAGAAGAGACAAAATAAAAAATGAGGAAATCTGGGAAGAAATTGGAGTGGAAAAAATGAATGATAGAACAGAGAAGAGCTGATTAAGATGGTTTGGGTACAAAGTGAATGAGTGATGAAAGAATGACAAAAAAGGTGATGGAAATGCAAATGCAAGGAAGGAGGGGCTGTGGAGAAGGACACAATCCAACGCAGTATTAGGGAAAGAAACCTGGACTGGGACACAGTGTTGGAGGAGGAGTGGTAGAAAGACCAAAGAAAGTGGAGAGAAACCATAGTAGCTCCTACCCGGATACAGCTGGATAATGGGAAATGATAATGATAACAAGGTGGACCCAACATAAACTATTTTAAATAGTTCCTTTAATAGATTTAGACAAGTCAATACAGAATCAAATAAAATACCTATTATGGTTAAGTTTAACAACTTGAAATTTATTCGATGTGCTAAGCGAGAAAACGTCTTAATGAGGAACACACTAATGAGGTTTCACTGTATTGAAATATTCCAACAACGTATATTATCTAACTTATTAAATGAACTGGTTTCTAACTCACAAGATATTCCCAGTGGTTTAAAAAACATGTATGATGATGGATTCTGCAATAGTAATTGCTTTTTACAATAACCCTCACTTCAAAATTATTAAGAGGCAAGGAAGCAGCTATACAACAGCAATATAAACAAAGTGAATATACTGTATGTAATAAAAAATAATTTCATGTATAATATGGAGCTAATACAATAGGTTACAGGGTAGATGGGTTCCATTTTTAACGTGCTGAGTAAATTATTTTACTACAGATCCCGCCCCCTCCCAGAATTGGAGAGTTGTTGTTATCTTGGCTGCCATTTTTCATTATAACAAGTGGATCTGTTTCATTAACAGAAGAAATGACTTTAGCAACAGTTCAGAAAAATTCGAGATGTACTGTAGTAGCCAGCTTACTCTCCATAGTGACATGTTTTCATTTAACTTTTTACTGGAACAAAACATAGAATATAAAGACTAATACATACATACATACATACATACATACATACATACATAATTATTATAGACCATTATGCCTTTCAGCGTTCAGTCTGCAAGCCTCTCTGAATTTACTAAATGTCGCCACAATCCTCTATTTGCAACTAGTGCTGTGGCCTCATTTAGTTCTATACCTCTTATCTTTAAATCGTTAGAAACTGAGTCTAACCATCATCGTCTTTGTCTCCCTCTACTTCCCTTACCCTCCATAACAGAGTCCATTATTCTCCTAGGTTACCTATCCTCCTCCATTCGCTTCACATGGCCCCACCGCCGAGGCCGGTTTATGCGTACAGCTTCATCCATTGAGTTCAATCCTAACTTAGCCACTATCTCCTCATTCCGAGTATCCTCTTGCCATTGTTCCCAACTGTTTGTACCAGCAATCATTCTCGCTACTTGCATATCTGTTACTTCTAACTTATGAATAAGATATCCTGAGTCCACCCAGGTTTTGGTCCCGAACAGCAAGTTGGTCTGAAAACAGACCGATAGTTTCATCCGGGAGGTGAGTTCCTTCTTACAAATACTGTTGATTGCTACTACACCTTGATTCAATCTCACTTACTATATTACCATCCTGGAAGAACACACATCCTAAATACTTGAAATTATCTACCTGTTGAAGCTTTGTATCACCAATCTGACATTCAATTCTGTTGAATTTCTTACCTACTGACATCAATTTAGTCTTCGAAAGGCTAATTTTCATACCATACTCATTGCACCTATTTTCAAGTTCCAAGATATTACACTGCAGGCTTTCGGCACAATCTGCCATTAAGACTAAGTCGTCAGCATAGGCCAGGCTGCTTACTACATTTACACCCAACTGAATCCCTCCCTGCCCATTTATACCTTTCAACAGATGATCCATGTAAACTACGAACAGCAAAGGTGAAAGATTACAGCCTTGTCTAACCCCTGCAAGTACCCTGAATCAAGAACTCATTCTGCCATCAATTCTCAATGAAGCCCAATTTTAACATACATGCCTTAGATTGATTTTAAAAATCTACCTTTGATTCCATAGTCCCCCCAGTATGGCGAACATCTTTTCCCTCAGTACCCTGTCATATGCTTTCTCTAGATCTACGAAACATAAACACAGGTGTCTATTCCTCTCGTAGCATTTTTCAATTACCTGGCACATACTGAAAATCTGATCCTGACAGCCCCTCTGTGGTCTGAAACCAAACTGGTTTTCATCCAACTTCTCATCCACTTGCCCGGTATACTAATCAATGAAATACCTCGATAGTTGTTGCAATCCTTTGTGTTCCCTTGCTCATAGATAGGTGCAATTACTGCTTTTGTCCAATCTGAAGGTACCTTACCAACACTCCATGGGACCTGGGGGGATGTTTTCATTCCCCTTCCCAAAGGGAAGGGGCAGGCCACCTAGAATGTAAGGCCTTCTCTCTGGCCAGGAGATTTGGCAGGGTTTGGAGGTTGCTAGAGTTAGGAGATGGATAAGGGGTGCATTGATTGTTAGGGAGTTTGTGAGGACGTGGCCTCTTGGCTAAGGAGTGTAGCCTGTTCCATGCGTTATATTAGAATTTTGACAAGTACATATTGATTTACAGGGTTACATATACTGATTTACATAGAGATGTGAATTTATATACAGTACAATTACAGATTCTGATTTTACATATATGCTGGTGGGATGGGGAGATTTAGTCTGAGATGTTTGAGGTGTAATGTGAGGAGATGGATAGTGGCAGTGAAGTTATGAATGGAGGTGATAAGGAGGTAAAATGGGTCATACGTTGGTTGGAATGGTTGGGGATGGGATGGGTAGTCTTGTGGGTATGTAGGAATTGGAGTGGGGGTGGGCGGGGGCGGCGATGTGCGGTGACTGGAGGTTGGCGGCTGGGTGAGGACGGGAGTGCGCGAGGGCTTGACTCTTCAGTGCTGGCCATTGATTTGGATTCCTGTGCTTATTAGTTGCTTTACATCACTTTCTGATGACAGTTGCAGGCGCACCATGAACGTAGGGCCATGGGTGCTGTGTATTCTAGTGGCTTTTTGTATGGGGATGCCTGCTATTCTGAGTTCTTGAAAGATGTCGGCGTCTGTGAAGTTTGGTGTTACTCCCCGTAGCGCGCAGCTGAAGGTGGCTTGAGAAGGTGGTGTTGCCTAGTGAGTTGCTCATGACGGGCCATTGGAGTTCTCTGGTGCCGGCGGTGGAGTAGCCTCTGTCACTTCCTGCGGGGTTGGAGGGGGGGCGTTGCTGAGATGGGGAGGGGAGGTGTATTTCGGGGGAGGGGGGGATACTGACATTATGGGTGCAGGGTGAAAGGAGGTGCTATAGGGGGTTGGAGTTGTGGAAAGGGTGCAAACGGAGGTTGTGATGGTTATTGTGGTGGTAGTGGTTGGTACGGAAGACGATACTGGGGGGCGTTATATAGGGTGGGGGTTCCTGGATAACGTTGGGGTCTAATTTCATCTATTCCCGCTGCTTCGTGACAATGGAATTCATATACCATCCTTTCCACTTCCTCAAGCATTCCTAACAGATTTCCTAAATTCAAAGTCAGTTAAGATATAGTCTGTAATGGATCTGGTACCCCTAGCCTCCTATGTATAGCAGTGAACAGCCTTATGCTTGAAATATGTATTCGCAACTGCTAAACCCATACTAGCACAGAAGTCCAGCAAATGCTTCCCATTCCCATTAGCTTCCATATCTTCCCCACATTTACCAATCACCCTTTCGTATCCTTCAGTTCTATTCCCAACTCTCGCATTGAAATCGCCCATTAGCACTATTCTATCTTTGCTGTTGACCCTGACCACGATATCACTCAATGCTTCATAAAACTTGTCAACTTCATCCTCATCTGCACCCTCACATGGTGAATACACAGAGACAATTCTAGTCTTAATTCCTCCAACTGACAAATCTACCCACATCATTCGCTCGTTTATGTGCCTAACAGAAACTATGCTGTGTGCAATGGTATTCCTGATAAAGAGCCCTACCCCAGACTCTGCCCTTCCCCTTTCTAACACCCGTCAAGTACACTTTATAATCTCCTATCTCTTCCTCGTTATCTCCCCTTACCCGAATATCACTTACTCCTAGCACATCCAGATGCATCCTCTTTGCTGACTCAGCCAATTCTACTTTCTTTCTTCCATAAGCCCCATTAATATTGATAGCTCCCCATCGAATTCCATTTCGTTCGCCAAGTTGTTTCCAAGGAGTCCCTCGCCTGTCAAATGGGAGTGGGACTCCGTTACTCCCATAGGTCCGAGGCTTTCTTAAAATGTTCTGAGCTCGGTCTATTCATGAAGCAGGATGCTACCCTACTTGCACATAGTCCAAGTGAGGATCTCTCCTCTAACGGGTTATGGACCACCGGTGGATTGTATAGTCCTAGCCGCCTGAGCACAAGGAGGGCCAGGACTCTGAATATGTCCGAGATGCCCACTCCCATTCCATACCAACTGGTATCCCGCCTCTCAGGACCACTTACTAGGCCACTCAGCCGTTGCCCATGCTTCACGAACTAGGACGTGACTACAGTAACCCACAAACATGAACCAGTGTTTTTGTAAGATTATAATTACAGAGTACATATTTCATTATTGTGGTATATTGATGGTTTTAGTTTGTTCCCAGATTTTCTGTTTTTCCCGTTATTTCATTTTCTGTGATCCCTCTAAAAATGGAGAATTAAACTGTTGCTAGAGTCATTTCTTCTGTTAATGAAACAGATCCACTTGTTATAATGAGAAATGGCAGCCAAGATAATGACAACTCTCTAATTCTGAGAGGGGGCGAGATCTGTAGTAAAATCATTTACTCAGCACACTAAAAATGGCATGCAAATGAATTCAAAGTCAGTTAAGATATAGTCTGTAATGGATCTGGTACCCCTAGCCTCCTATGTATAGCAGTGAACAGCCTTATGCTTGAAATATGTATTCGCAACTGCTAAACCCATACTAGCACAGAAGTCCAGCAAATGCTTCCCATTCCCATTAGCTTCCATATCTTCCCCACATTTACCAATCACCCTTTCGTATCCTTCAGTTCTATTCCCAACTCTCGCATTGAAATCGCCCATTAGCACTATTCTATCTTTGCTGTTGACCCTGACCACGATATCACTCAATGCTTCATAAAACTTGTCAACTTCATCCTCATCTGCACCCTCACATGGTGAATACACTGAGACAATTCTAGTCCTAAATCCTCCAACTGCCAAATCTATCCACATCATTCGCTCGTTTACATGCCTAACAGAAACTATGTGACGTGCAATGGTATTCCTGATAAACAGTCCTACCCCATACTCTGCCCTTCCCCTTTTAACACCCGTCAAGTACACTTTATAATCTCCTATCTCTTCCTCTTTATCTCCCCTTACTCGAATATCACTTCTTCGTAGCACATCCAGATGGATCCTCTTTGCTGACTCAGCCAGTTCTACTAATACATTAACTATACAGGATGTTCCAAAACTTGACAGCAAAAATTTAGGAATGGATTCCTCACATAGAGAGAAGAAAAAAAGGTTATGACAACATGGGTCCGGAAACATATACTTACAGATTTATTCAAACTTTTGTACATTTACACCGTACGTCTGTAACGGCATCTGAAACACTTTGAGCATGTATCAGAGGAAATGTTCAAAGTGACGACCTTCAGCTTGAATACAAGCGTCGGCTCGTCGTCGCATGGAATTATGAACGCGATCAAAAATGCCTGGTGTAGTGCGTACTGCCTGACAGGTTGTTACAATGTGCTTCATCAGGAACAGGAGTCGCATACACGAGGGACTTAACATGTCCCCACAGGTAAAAGTCCAGGAGGTTCAAGTCAGGAGTGGTGGCCAACCAATCGCTCCTCCTCTACCTGTCCAGCACTCAGGAAAATGGGTATTCAGGTATCTGCGGGCAGGCAGACTGAAATGTGCGGAAGCACCATCGTGTATGAAAAAAATTTGTCGACGGGATGCAGGACAATCCGCAGGAGACAAAGATTGTACACGCTGCAGATAATACGGATACAACAGGTTTTCTCGTAGCAGTCTCCAGATCATCATGTGCGGCCTATTCCTCTGCAAGCCTAACCTCCTAATGTTGATTTCAGGACTTCCAAGTAATCAGGCAATGCAGTACGCAAGAAATTCGTGTAGTTCTGTCCAGTAAGTCTATACAGAGGAACATAGGGTCCCAACAAGGAATCACCAACAATGCCTGTCGAAGCTCCGTTGATGAGAAGATTGGATGACTGCATGAGGATTTGTATCACTCCACACTTGTTCATTATGGAAATTCTCTTTCCATCTCTTGTGAATGTCGCTTCATCTGTGAACAACACAGAAGCTGCGAAGATACACGTCATGCTGCATTTTCAAAATGGCGCCCGGTAATGACGACATAATGTTTTATCCTCCGAGTAAATTAATCGTAAAATGTGACTAAAAGTGCCGAAAACGTTGAAGATCAGTGAAAAATGGAATGTTAAATGATTCATGTGATCGATGGTGGCATTATAAGTGCGGAAATTGCCCTAGTGACATAAAAACTAATGAAAATGTTGACTGGATTTGTGAGCAGTGTGTTCGGAATGTTGTAGTTGGCGACGGCGTTGACGATGAGGCACCAAAAATAATCGATGACGAATACAGAAGTGCATTGGAAATTATAAACATTCTACAAAAGGACAATGAGGCTCTTAAAGTTGAAAATCAAGAATTAAAAGAAAGACTGCGACCGCTAGAATTTGGGACTGACCATTCTTCAAGTGATATACCGGTACCAGTAATGAACTCGAGCACGTGATGTCAAGTAGTTCATGGATGGCCGACTAAGAAGAAATCTACAACTGAATTTCTGGAAATAAACATCAGAAATAGGTTTTCTGCCCTAAATAATTTAATTCTGGAAGAAAGTGATCGCGTGCGTAAAACCAAATCATAAATCAGATCAAAAATTAGATGGATGGCTTGTCCGGCATTTGCTCTATTAACCAGCGTTTCGTCTTAGGTCTGACACTAGACTCTTCAGAGTGGGATGTGTCAGACCCTACCCACTGACGCTGGGGTGTATGCAGGTGAACTTATCAGAAGCTTATTTATGAAGCACAGTCTGACAACTGCATACGGGAGATAAAACTCCACAATGGAAATAATGCCCGCCTAGCAATTCCAAATGGAAATTCTAAGTTCCCATGGAGGGAATTAGATTCTTTTCCACCAATAGAGCATATCAAAAATCAGATCAAAAATTAGATGGATGGCTTGTCCGGCATTTGCTCTATTAACCAGCGTTTCGTCTTAGGTCTGACACTAGACTCTTCAGAGTGGGATGTGTTAGACCCTACCCACTGACGCTGGGGTGTATGCAGGTGAACTTATCAGAAGCTTATTTATGAAGCACAGTCTGACAACTGCATACGGGAGATAAAACTCCACAATGGAAATACTGCCCGCCTAGCAATTCCATTGTGGAGTTTTATCTCCCGTATGCAGTTGTCAGACTGTGCTTCATAAATAAGCTTCTGATAAGTTCACCTGCATACACCCCAGCGTCAGTGGGTAGGGTCTGACACATCCCACTCTGAAGAGTCTAGTGTCAGACCTAAGACGAAACGCTGGTTAATAGAGCAAATGCCGGACAAGCCATCCATCTAATTTTTGATCTGATTTTTGATATGCTCTATTGGTGGAAAAGAATCTAATTCCCTCCATGGGAACTTAGAATTTCCAAACCAAATCATCGCGATCCGTTGCCATGCCGAGGTTAAAATTTAGGCCTAGATTTCAGAATCAAGACCCAGTTAGTCCTAATCAGCAAAGGTAGCTGTGTTTGGTGATAGCCAAGGAAGGTGAATTGCGGGATTGATAAACGACGAGAATATAGCAGCAACCGGAGAAATATATCCACGAACTTCTATCAGCAATGTCCTGGAAAACGTAGAAGAAGCAACTAGGAACTTCGGGAGCGGCGATGCAGTGCTTATTATCGGTGGGACGAGCGACGTAGCTCACGACGATGCCAAGAATGTAAGGTCACAACTTAAATATACACTAGGGAAGCTGACTAACACTAACGTCTTTGTAGTGAACGTGCCACATAGGCATGATTTGAGTAGAGACTCGTGTGTGAACACTGAAGTAGACAAGGTCAATACAGATACTGTTAAAATTTGTAAACATTTTCAGAATACTCAGGTTATTGAATGCAGCATTTTTGAGAGACACTATTATACAAAACATAGCCTCCATCTAAACAATTCAGGTAAACGAAAGATTGCTAATGTTGTTCACAATTTTGTTAATCATAATATATGTAGTTTGAAAAATGCAACTCTCTGAGGTTGTAATACCCACCAGGAAAACTAGTAGAAAGAGCCAGCTGTTCTTCAGGCTGGCTCAGTCAACTAGAAAATGTTATGAATTTTAAGAGGCCATGTAAACCAAAATTAGCAGCTGTGACCGAATCCGATGAGTCACCACATCAAACCATTATCACAGATAGTTTAGTAAATAGCCAAACTGAGGTATGTTATTCTCCTATTCATAAAATACCAGTATATGAAACTTCAGGTCAGAAATCTCCACCAATAATGAGTGATACAGAAAGTAGTTGCCGAGAGGTAAATGGCATTCAAAAGAAGGACAGCAAGGTTAAATCTCTCAATTTATTGCAAGTGAATACACAATGCATTAGAAATAAGTTGTTAGAATTAGAACACTTTCGCCAAACCGAGAAAGTTGATGTGATTTGTGTATCGGAGCATTGGCTTTCTGAAAATCAAGTAGAATATTTTGTGCCCCGTGGATATACTATTGCGGATATGTTTTGTACAAGTAAAAAGAAAAATGGGGGAGCTGGGATTTTAGTTAGAGAGTGTTTAAAATTTGTAAAAATTGATGTACGTCAATATTGTGTGAAATTAGAGGGAGAAATTAGTTGTGTGAAGCTGGTTGATCAGAATTTGATAATTGTTAGTTTGTATAGATCTCCAAATGCCAATGCTTATGTATTTCCTAAGAATTTTGAATTAGTAATGGAAAAAATTTTGAAGTTTAAGGCCAAAGTTGCTGTTTGTGGGGATTTTAACATAAAGATGGCATATTCAGATGAGCAGATTTCTAAAAATGTTCTGAATTTACTTTTTTTTTTGCTAGGGGCTTTACGTCGCACCGACACAGATAGGTCTTATGGCGACGATGGGATAGGAAAAGCCTAGGAGTTGGAAGGAAGCGGCCGTGGCCTTAATTAAGGTACAGCCCCAGCATTTGCCTGGTGTGAAAACGGGAAACCACGGAAAACCATTTTCAGGGCTGCCGATAGTGGGATTCGAACCTACTATCTCCCGGATGCAAGCACACAGCTCTGAATTTACTAAGAACTCTAAATTTAACTTGCACAAACAAGCTACCTACACTTAATAATGCATGCTTGGATAATATTATTGTAAATTTTTCGAGATATTTGTATGAACTTAGACTTGTTGGTGGTGGTTTCGCAAATCATGACCCCTTGCTTATATCATTATATCTTAACCAGCTAAACATAATTTACAGTGACAAACCTGTTCTGATGTGGGTGAAAAGTCAGGGTGATGATTATACTGTATTAACATGTTTATAAAAAATCTGAAACAAACTAACTGGGGCTTTGTATTTGAATCTGAAATGGGAGAAAATGATATTGAAACTGTATTTGGAAACTTTTAGATAAATTGGTTGAATTGTGGCATTTATGTTCACCACTGGTAAAAATTAGTTGTAATGGTAAACTTAAAAGAAAGAAGGTGAACTGGTATACTGATGAATTGACTCAGTATAGATAAAGAATGCTTTTGCTGTACAGAATTTATAAAAACTCTTGTCAAGGAGGAACCGAGCAGAATGGCGTGTATAAAGCTTATCTTAATTGTAAAAAATTATATAAAAGAAAACTTATTCATGCCAAAACTTTAGCTTGTGAAAAATATATTGAGAATGCAACAAACAAATGCAAGGCAGCATGGGATGTTATAGTACAAGAAAATATCCCTACTCGAACTCAAGACGCATTTCTCTATCTGGAAGAACTGAATAATTATTTCTTAAACTCTGTAAAAGAAATCGGAGATCAAATTAAGGCAACAGGTACAGCTGCGAGTGACTTTCTTCACTATCAATCCCCCTGCCGAAACACTTTCCATTGGGTTGAAATCACATCTGATGAAGTAATTAAAGTTAGCTTAAAATTATCAAACTCCAAGAGTATGGATTGTTATCTAATTTCATCATCAAAAGAATAATACATTTAATTTCTCAACCTCTAGCTTTTATTTTTAATCAGTGTTTAGAGTTTGGAGTTTTTCCTGATCTACTTAAAATTTCTAAAGTTATTCCAGTATTTAAAAGTGGAGACAAAGAATTTCTTCAGAACTATCGTGCAGTCTCGATTGTTCCAATAATTTCTAAAATATTTGAATCACTTTTGTACAATCAACTTAGCAACTATTTTGAAACTTACAATCTCCTATCCGACTGTCAGTTTGGGTTTCAACAAGGTAAATGTACTACTACTGCTGTTTTTGAAATTGTTAATCAGATATTAACAGCTTTTGAAAACAAGCAGGCGATCTCTTTGGTATTATGTGATCTAAGTAAAGCTTTTGATTGTATTAATCATGAAATTTTACTTGCAAAACTTGAGATGTATAGTGTTGGATATCCCTTGCTGAACATACTTAAGTCATACTTAAATAACAGATATCAGTTTGTCTCAATTAAAAATAATTATTCTACTTTGAAGAAAGTTACAACTGGTGTGCCACAGGGCTCTGTCCTCGGTCCATTTTTATTCATTCTGGCAGTCAATGATTTACCACAAAATGTCAAATGTCATGCTCTTATATCATACATGGACGATACAACGTTAATTACAAAACACCAGAGCATCTCAGGTTTGCATCAGATGTCACATGAAGCTCTTGCAACTGCAATGCATTGGTTTTCATCCAATAGGCTGTTGTGCAATCAGGATAAAACTCAATTTCTCACACTAGGATTATCCAAAGATATTGAAAGTCAGTTGGTCTAACTTTTGGGTTTTCATATTGACGCCAAATTGAACTGGGAAGCACACGTTAATCATGTTTGTAAAAAAAATATCATGAGTAGCCTATTTGATATGGAAATTGAGGGATTTAGTTAGCAGTGACTACCTAAGGATGGCATATTTTGGTCTCTTCCAGTCACACATTACTTATGGGCTGTTATTATGGGGCATTCTTCTTATGTATATAATATTCTTCTAATACAGAATAAGGTTGTCCGAACAATGTGTACGGCTGGTGCAATTGACGATTGTCGACCTCTCTTCATTAAGCTTAAAATACGGACAATTATAAATTTGTATACTTATATATCCTTGACACATGTTAAAAAAACATAAATGAATACAGTACTAGGGAAAACATTCACCTTCATGATACTCGGGGTAAAGCAGACATTGACATCCCAATTCACAGGCTGTCAAAAACTGCTCACTCACATAAAATCAGTTGTTTTAAGATTATTTAATAAATTACCACATTCTGCATGGTCCACTCCTTTTTTTAAGTAATTTTAAAAGAAAAATGTATGATTGGTTAATAAAAAATCAATTTTATAATATCTCTGAATTCTTAGAAATGCATAATGTTAGTATTAAGTTTTAATAACAGGTGTATGTTCATTTAGCCTTAGTAATATTAAGTACTATATTATCAGTTAAAGATAAACATTTCATGATGTTCCGTATTGAACTGTATCACAATTAAATTGAAATAACAAATAATGTAGTTCAACCTATTCAATACAAATAAATAAGAAACGTAGAGTTACATTTCTATTTAATTATCAGCCGAATAAAATCTAAAAACAATGCATAGGAAAACAAGAAATTAAAGAATGAGTCTTTCACAAAAACAGTTGAAGAGGCAAAATAAGATGATGGGGATTGGCACTGTGCGAATTTAAATCGTAAAATCTACAAGAAGTAGAAAGTCAGTCACTTATATGAAGTAAGGCGGGATCTTCTGAATAGTAGCACAACACACGTGAAGTTTGGCACTGCCTCCAAATGTTTACAAGAAGAGGTGAACAGTTAAGTGAGCCAGCATGCATATAATATCAGGCACAAAGTCACAACATAATTTAATGAATATGAAGTCCAAAACAGTGTAGAAATCGAAGACGAGTCACTTGACTGAAGCGAATTGCTAGCTCCTGAAGATCAGCACAACATACTCAATGTCCGGTACTGTGCTTTCAAATGCCGACGGAACTCGGTGAAAAGCTTGATGATCCAGTCCATAATTGTTTCGGTTGCGAAATGTCCTTAACCAAGGTTGGTTAAATGCTAATTTGCTTATGTTCACTATTAAGTTACTTTAACATACAGTTTTACAGAGCTCAATAGCTGCAACTTTTATTATAATTTGGATCCACCTTATTCAATACCTAAAAACTGTTGTTTAGATGAAATTACAACATATATTTCAATCAGAACTAGTTTCGACGCCCTTTCTGCATCATCATCAGCTGTTTATCTACGTCAAATTGAACACAATTTAAAACCATATTAACAACCTAAAACTGTGTTACAATTATACTGTCTCAAAGTCCATATTTTCTACAAGTCCGAGACTTGCGAGTCTTAAACCTTAAATTGATGAAAACATATGTAAACCGGTTTGCTCACTAATAAAATAACGTGGATTTAAAAGAACTTAAAAATAAAATAGTTTTGAAGAAACATTAGCTTAATTTAACACACTTCTTAAAACGTGACGTAGAATCGTATTAAAATACTTCAATAAAATCTTCAGAGTCGCTTTAATGGAGCAATCCTAGTGACGTGGAAACGAGAAATCGGTCCTTTAAGATGTTAACAAGTACAACGTTCCCAGTTCAATGCGGACCTGAAATAATAGGAATGTAATAAACTATCACTTAACTGAAGAAGCAATATATAAAATTACGTCTTATAACGTAAACGTTTTTACGTGACTTACCTCAAAAGATCGCTGTCCATGCGAAGCACAATGAAGCCTAGCGAGCAGTGTTGTGTTAGTAATCAAGTGTCCAAGGTTGGTCGGGACCGAAGGGGGGAAATAGGGGAAAGTGGGAGGAGCAACTGAGGAGCGGCAACTTGTTGGAGCTCCGGAGGGCGTGGTCGTAAAAAGCAACTAAAAAAAGCTATTACGCAAAATACGAAACACCGTCCTATTGACTGCAAGTAATCAGCTCCATTTTCTCTCTGTGACAGTCCTATTGACCAGGATATGTACATTTTTAAAAACTCAATAAGGAAATCAAAAAGAATATTTGATTTTTCAGAAACTTCATTTAAATTAAGGTTTAGATTAAAATACTGATCCAGGTGTATATAGCAACCCTCCGTAACATCCAGCAAACTACCTTTTCCTAAGCAATGTCCTGTTCTATAGATGTGAATTTATGCTTTAGATCATGTACATGCTAGCCTACCGCGGAGAATCTGTTATATTTTATGGCATTGGTATGTTCCGTGTATCTAATTTTAAAACTTCGTCCTGTTTGACCTAGATATGTGCACCCACAGTCGTTACATTTAAATCTATACACACCGGATTTGGTATAAGGGTTTAATCTATTAACTGAGGCTGAACTGTGCAATACAACTGTATTATTATTATTATTATTATTATTATTATTATTATTATTATTATTATTATTATTATTATCAGTACGAAACAAAACCTTGACATTATGTTTCTTGACAATATTAGTAAACTTACATATATCCTTATTATAAGCAAATATTGCGAACGCCTTTTGATTAGGTTGGTCTTTGGGCAAAGTGGTTTGTAAACGGTACCGGAACTTGTTGATGATACGTTCAATAAAGCATTCACTAAATCCATTAACCTTAGCCACTGAACTATTGAGCTATTGAGTTCTTTATTCAAAATAGCTTTTGTCATGGGGATCCTAAAAGCCTGTTCTACTAAACTATTGTATGTAAGTTTTTTTGACTCTGTGGGTGTTCCGAGTCTTGTCTAATAGTGACTGCCATTTGTGTAGGCTTTCTAAAAATACTATATGCAAAAGATGAATCCGATCTGTTGATTTTTAAGTCAAGAAAATTAATTGATTCATTACTTTCTGACTCCAAAGTAAATTTAATCTGTGGGTCAATGTTATTAAGTACATCTAGAGTAGCCGTTGTGTCCCCAACATGTTCGTCTAAAATTACTAATGTATTGTCCACAAATCTAGACCAAAACAGAATGTTGTCAAATTCTCTGTCGTTCTCCATCATGTATGTTTCCCAAGAATCCAGATAAATCTCTGCCAAGATTCCCGAGGCCGGAGATCCCATTGCCAACCCATCCTGTTTATAAATGACCTTGTCGAAGACGAAGTAGTTATTATTTACAAGTAACTTAACCAATTTCATGAAATCTTGTATTTCAAGTTCACTTAGCTGACAGTAGGATCTTAGATTCTTAAAAACAATAGGAAGCAACTTACTGGTTCTAATACTCGGAAACATGTTGACGATATCAAATGAATGTAAGGTATGGCGAGCTTGTAATTTAAAATTGCTTAATTTATTAACCAGTTCTATGGAGTTCTTTATGGATTTCTTTGCCGTAAATCTATAGTGTTGTTTAAGGAATTTCTGAATGAACTTAGCTAATTTGTATAGAGGACTGGGTCTGAAAATTTTTTATGGGCCGAATGGAAACCCGGGCCTTGTGAATCTTGGGGAGTGCTCTCGCTGTTGGAAGGCCCGGGTTCATATTTACTAGTTTTTGCTTCTGCTGTTAGGGTAACGAGGAAGGAAGTATTCTTTAATGTTTGTTTTAATTGGCATTGTAGAGTTTGCGTTGGGTCTTTCTTGATCAAAAAAAGTTTTCATTATCGAAAAATTGTTTAGTCTTATGAATGTAATCTTCCTTATGCATGATTACCGTCACATTACCCTTATCTGCTTTAGTGATAATGAGCTCCTCATCTTTAACCTTTTTAAGTTCTATAATACACTTTTTATCAATACTGATGTCCTTGGAACTATAAACGGCATTATCTTTATTATTGGTAACTAAACTATTCCGCAACTTTCTTTCTAAATCTAACCTAACTTCCTCCTGCACCTCATGTGGTAATTTACCAATCGCAACCTTCGATTCCACCACAAGTTTTGTGGTCTTTTTGGCCAGATTGAAATTAGGCCAGTTATGTTTTGGGCCTTTAGAAAGAATTTGCATTTCTTTCTCATTCAAAATGGTCTTGGAAAGGTTGATTAATGGTGTATGAAAACTCCTGATTAAATCTTTATTAGGAGAATGTTTGGCCCCTAAGACTGGTTTGCTTGAAAATGATTCTTTCTTTAGCATTTCTAGTTTTTTATCCAATACTTTCTGTTTAGCAGGAAGAAAGTTATCTAATTTATTCTGAACCGATTTCAAAAACCTATATCAGCTGATGACGAAGCAAAAAGGGCGTCAAAACTAATTCTGATTGAAATATATGTTGTAATTTCATCTAAACAACAGTTTTTATGTATTGAATAAGGTGGATCCAAATTATAATAAAAGTTGTAATCTTGGTTCAATACGGACAAACAATGAATTTAATCGATAGCTGCAGTCGCTTAAGTGCGGCCAGTATCCAGTATTCGGGAGATAGTAGGTTCAAACCCCACTGTCGGCGCCCAGAAAATGGTTTTCCGTGGTTTCCCATTTTCACACCAGGCAAATGCTGGGGCTGAACCTTAATTAAGGCCACGGCCGCTTCCTTCCCACTCCTAGCCCTTCCCTGTCCCATCGTCGCCATGAGACCTATCTGTGTCGGTGCAACGTAAAGCAACTAGCAAAAAAACATACAGTTAAATGTCAAATGAGGTTGAATAAACTGGGCCATTATCATGCTGAAGAGAACTAACTTTTATAAAACCATTCTTCTATCTACACATACTTTCATACAGTTATCACTTCTCTTATACACATCACATTTACTTGCCTATAACACCCCTTATATTTTTCCTAATTTTCATCTTCAAAAATATTAAAAATTTATACACCACATAAATATCTAGCAGCTGATGAATCAACAGTGTCTTTCAGAGGTCGTGTGTTATTCAAGATGTACAATCCGCAGAAGCCTACTAAATGGGGACTCAGACTTTAAGTAATATCAGTTTACGTAATATCAGCTTCTACAAATCGATATGTGTGTGTAGTCTTATCCCTTACTACGGTTCTGCAACTACAGAATCGTTGATTCGACCGGACTTGGCTTTCACAGAAAGAAACATGCTTCAGTTAGTTGCTAATGTTACAAATGCAACAGGTCAGTCTGGGTACCATGTCTACACTGATCATCTCTATACAGGTGTTACTCTGGCTGATGAATTACTGAAGCAAAAGATCTATATCACTGGAACAATTCAACCGAATCGTAAGCACTTGCCAAATGGGATCTGGAAGAAAAATCTGCACCTAAAGAAGCATGAAGTCAAGTGATTACGCACAGACACTATGATGGTTCTGGGATGGCATGACAAGCGCACAGTACTGATGCTTTCAACATATGGAAACAATTCAACCTCAGTTATTGTCAGAAAGAAGAAAAACTGTGTTGAACAATTAGAACAATTAGAGAAACCAAACAATTGTTGACTATACGTGTTGATCGCTCAGACCACTACACATCAAGCTACGCTTTTGTAGTGAAAAGCTTGAAATGGTGGTGGAAATTGTACTTCTGGCTATTGGAAGTGGCAATAGTCAACAGCTTTTTGCTCCATAAAGATTAATGCACCACGAATCGCATGGAGATTCCGTCACACAAAACCTTCCGAAAACAGGTGATCAGCGAGTTGGTTGGCGAAGTACGGAACAAAAGTCAAAAGCGAGGAAGACAATCTACTTCTGATGTTGAAGAACGGTTGAATGGTAAACTGCACATCATCAACAAGCTGCCTGGAAAACAATATAAAGACTGTGCTGTTCGTTCAAACAGAAGCAAGAAAGGTGGTAGAAAGGAAACAGTTTATTACTGCAAAACATGTTCGAGAAAACCCGGTCTCCACCCAGAAAACTGTTTTGAAAAGTACCACACAGTGAAAACCTACAAGGATTAATGTATTTTGTGTACCTAATTGTAAATATATTCATGTAACATACTTATATTTTGTGTTAAGATTCTTTTGCATTTTTCACATCCTACAGCTGTTCATTGTGCAGAAATTAATTAGGAGTGGAGCAGGAAGCATACACTAAGGGTAATGGAGTTCAAAAGGTTAAATCTAGTACTATTATAAAGATAAAAGGTTTGTACTGTTGTCTGGGCTAATCTCAAAATTTACTGGATGCATTTTGATTAAATTGTCACTGTCATCTTTCTTATCATAAAAGTGCCATGGGCTATGTATCATTTCACTGTCTATAGGATTTGCATTATATAACAAATCATTTCAGTGTTATAAGAAGCTGAGCAGTAAAAAATACACCTCTTATCTCTAAGAGTATAAAGTGTTTCACTCTGACACCAAAAGCTTGAACTATCTACAGCTCTCCTTCATTCTTGGGCAAAAATGCACGTAATAGGCCATTTTCTTTATCAAGTATTTTTATGTAAGGAGTCCTTAAGAGTGCAAAAAGCTGTGGAATTTTTAAGTTATAAAGGTAAATAGCCTATTCAATATGGAACATTCGGTAAAATATCTTATCCTTGATTGGAAACAACTACCTACTCCATGAACTTATTCTCTACGAATGTCATTAGAATTATGACACCAACTCAAGGGAAAATTGGTTATAGCAGATGCTTCAACTTCCAAGTCAACAGTAATTTGGACCTGGCATGTGATTCAAGGCCGGCCCTATGGTGTGGGGGTAGCGTACCTGCCTCTTACCCAGAGGCCCCGGGTTCGATTCCCAGCCAGGTCAGGGATTTTTACCTAGAGGGCTGGTTTGAGGTGCACTAAGCCTAAGTGATTAGAATTGAGGAGCTATACACGACACCTTGTAATCTGCAGGCCTTTGGGCTGAGCAGCGGTTGCTTGGTAGGCCAAGGCCCTTCAGCGCTGTAGAGCCATGGGGTTAGGGTATTTATGTGATTCAAGAGATTAACTTAATTTGCTGTAGGTTTCACATGGTATGTGACAACTGCTTCAGCCCATTGTTCTCTAAAGCACAAATGAAATGAAATGGCGTATGGCTTTTAGTGCCGGGAGTGTCCGAGGACAAGTTCGGCTCGCCAGATGCAGGTCTTTCGATTTGACACCCGTAGGCAACCTGCGCGTTGTGATGAGGATGAAGTGATGATGAAGACGACACATACACCCAGTCCCCGTGCCAGCGAAATTAACCAATTAAGGTTAAAATTCCCGACCCTGCCGAGAATCGAACCCGGGACCCCTGTGACCAAAGGCCAGCACGCGAACCATTTAGCCATGGAGCCGGACTTCTCTAAAGCACAGATTTGAAGAAATGAAATGGCGTATGGCTTTTAGTGCCGGGAGTGTCCGAGGACATGTTCAGTTCACCAGGTACAGGTCTTTTGATTTGACACTCGTAGGCGACCTGCGCGTCGTGATGAGGATGAAATGATGATGAAGACGACACACACACCCAGTCCCCGTGCCAGAGAAATTAACCAATTAAGGTTAAAATTCCTGACCCTGCCGGGAATCGAACCTGGGACCCCTGTGACCAAAGGCCAGCATGCTAACCATTTAGCCATGGAGCCGGACATTTGAAGAAATATATGTCATTAAAAATTCCTAAGGTAAAATCAAATTAATCTAAAATGTCCTCACAAGAAAGAACATACAAGACTCTCACAGAACATCAAGCTCACTTGTTCCAAGGAATAGCATTTTGACAAATTAATAATAAGAACTCCAATTATGTTGTGCAAACTCAATCCATCCAAGGTGTGTAACAGGACCAAGCTGCAGGTAAAATCTGTTGCACGACAATATTACTGAAGCCACCATCCTTACAGGACTGACAATAGGAGAACTTGTGTACCTTCCTCACACTCTAACAATCCTCATAGAATTGTCATTTTAATAAATGTCTTCAGTTTCTAGTGAAATTATTTTCATCCTAATCAATAAATTACAGGATCAAATCTTTAACTAATAAAGGATGGGAAATCAATAAAATACAACACATTTTAGATTTCATCTGAGGAAATCTGCAGGTAAGAGCTACTTGCTCACAAGGCTGACTTCAGCTTGGGCATGCCTGGTCTTAATATAATTTTACTAGTTTTAAGTTCTACATTTTACACATGGAAGCACATGCCCCATACACTATAAATGAACTTTAAGAGAGGAACTAATGAGCTAATCTGATACATTACACCCTTCTACAAGGGCCTGCCTACACTCTGCAAGAGAGAGAGAGAGATAAAAACGGAACAAACCAATACTAGTAAAGTCAGAAATTCTCAATAAGACACATGGGACTTGAAAAAATAAAAAAATAATAATTTTACAGTGACATTCATGGGAAATCAAACAGCAGCATAATACCATCTAACTATGCAGTGATCTGCAATATAGTTTGATCATTTTGCAATACCCAACATGCACAATGAGACAAACTTAGAATCACAAAAATTACAAATGGAAAAGAATCATACAATAGCCAAAGTAGAGAATATCTTATCAATAATAATACCAAGTTCTAGCCAAAGCAATCTTTTTCAATTTTTAGTTTCAAGAGTGAAAATACTGTTCAAACTACACCACTCAAAAATGTCCTACCATTATTATTCAATGTGTTGGCATTGCTGATGAGATGATGATTAGCTGCCGAAGGACGTTCTCGATTGCTGATGATGTCAAATTCATCCAAGTCACCTCCAGGACTCACAGGACTAGAATGGTCAGTGTTTGTACTGGGTGACCACGGATCTTGACGGGCAGTAGCAATAGGGGGTGGTGGTTGAGGAGAAACAGCTCTCCAAGGGTCGACGACTGTGGCTGATGGAGGAACTAATGGACAATACACAAAGAGTACATCACGTAACACACACATAAACATCACATAACAGCTGGGTTTCATACACATTTTTATTATATTACATTCAGTGCAACTTCATAGTTGACTAGTTGCTACCATTATGACAGAGAGGAAATTCTACTCTCCATATATGGGACAGTACAATCTTATTAGATAAGGTGTTGCAGCCTCAGTTTTATCTTCCTTGTTAAAAAAATATCAGAAACAAGAATGATAGGATGAAGTACACCTAGATATTATCAAAGTTTATTACTCCTTGCTGTTGGATTTATAAACACATGGGGGAATCCATTGTTAGGCATGTGGGAAATTCAAGTAGAGGAAAGGGAACCAGGGTAGTGCGTTATTTGGGAACTAGGTTAAGGCAGACGTTTAGGAAAGTAGAAGGGAAGAAGGTTGGTGAGGGGTGGTAGTTTTTCACACTGGTTCCAACTTACTTATTTCAGAACTTCATTTTATATGGAATTTCTCTATTTTGCTGAAGCAAAATATCAATACGAGATTCATATTGATTGTCCACCTTGTTACCTAGAAGGTTATTTTCTCTCCCATTGAAGGTTGGTCGAGCTACCAATTCCCCACTCATTAACTTAGTTTCAAACAATTCATCTTTAAGGGGTTCCCTAACCTGTGATCCTGTCCAGCTCTGCGGTGTCGGGGGCAACGTGTCTACCTTGTCAACCGGCGGCCCCGGCCGGGTCAGGAGTTTTTAATTGTAAATGATTAATATACCTGGCCTGGGGACTGGGTGTTTGTGTCATCCTTAACGTTCCTTTCCTCACATTCAACACTTTACACTTCTGCCATTTACAAAATACACGCAGGTGCAAGTAGGGGCGAAAGATCTTTCTACGCCTCGAACAAATGGCATTTTTTTCAAACCCTGCGATCCTGTAAAAAAACCTTCTTGGAAAACTACTCTTAAGTAAGATTATATAAAGTTACTCTCCTCCTTGTGTAACATTATATCGAAGTTCTTACCATACTGGCCCAAATATAAGATGACTCTTTTAATGTTAAAATCGAATAATAAAAACTTTTCTTACACATGTAGCCTAACATTTAAAGTCTTTAAAGTCTCCAATTGAGACCATTAGAATAGCAGAGGCATATGTGCCAAAAGCTAGTTTAGAGAAAAACATGAAGTCTTCCTAAGTATCACACAGAGAAACATCTAGATACACATGGAAGGGACGAGGAAGTAGGATCTATAGGCAGGAAAAAAAAAAAATTTAAAATATTGCACACTGCTCAGAAAAGAACCAGAAGGCATTACTACTGTAAATTATAACAGGGAAGGGGATATAATGAGGTGGGTAGGTTTGAGGCTCTGGTCATGGGGGAATCCATGTCAGACATGTGGAAAATGCGAGTAGAAGAAAGGGAACCAGGATAGTGTGTTATCCAGGAGCTAGGTTAAGGCAGACATTGAGGAAAGTAGAAAGGAAGAAGGATGGTGAGGGGTGGTAGTTTTTCGCACTGGTTCCAACAATGTAAGGTAAGCAATTATAAGTACCACCATAGTGGGGGATGTGTGGGATCTGGTTATGCAGCGCACAAAAAGTTTAAGGGAACAGAGATTATCAGTGGGATATTCTGTAGGAGGGATACTGAGTGGAAAATGATTGGAAATTTAAATAGGGTATGTGGGAAACTGGACGCGAGATCTGCAGTTCAGCACTCAGAAGGCCTTCACTTGAACTGCAGTGGTATGTACAAGTCAGGATGTTTGTTAAGAAGGATTATAGGGAGGTATATTCAGCAAACGGGGTGGTCCAAGGAGTGGTAACGAGTGTACAAAATGGTGGAAGTCAAATAAGGATGACAATGTTGTTGGTGTTAAACTGTGGGAAAACTGTAAGAAAAGGAACAGAATTAAGTAATTTAATAGATACATACATACCAGATATTATAAAAGGAGTTGGATCATGGATAAGATGATATTATGAGTACAGAAATGTTCTCTCTGAACTAGAGTGTTTATCATACAGACAGGATAGATTCAATTATTATACTGTAATAGGAGTTGGATCATGGATAAGAAATTATATTATGGGTACAGTAATTTTCTCTCTGAACTAGAGTGTTTATTGTACAGACAAAATATATTCCATAGGAAGGGGAGTATCCATATTGGCAACAAAAAAAGAAAAGAAATTGTAAGGTATGAAAAAATAAAAGACGAGAAATGTGAAATTCTAGAAGTAAGGCTAATATCTAAAATTCTAGAAGTAAGGCGAATATCTAAAGATAATAGGCAACTTGATGTTTTTGGGGTGTACAAAAAGGGTAATGCTGATGCAAAATTATACTAAAGGCAATATAAACTGCTATGTAAGGAACGACATAAACAGGAACGTGATTGCAGCAGTTGATCTCAATTTACCAAATGTTAAATGGGAAAGTAACACGAGTTATAAAAAGCATGGCCAACAAATGATGAAAGAGTCAATCTGGAAACGACAGCAGAAGAAGAAAGTGATGGAACCAACTTAGAGGGAAGTATATTCTACTGATAAAACCAGATGAGTAATAAAAAGAAACTGAAGTGATAGATGGTGAAAGTGATCACGAAGCTACTTTTGCCATTAAAAATAATGTTAGATAGGAAAGTTGTAACAGTAGGACTATTAACACGCTGGGTGCCACGTGCCGCCATATGGCGTCACGCTGGTCTTCAAATTTGCGATGGCGGCACACCGTTCTTGAAATCAGAGTTGGTGTGACGCCATACGGCAGCACAATAGAGTTTCAGGCGATTGCAAATGGTGTAGACACTCATATGAACAATGATGCCTGCGGTCCTTGTGCAGGGGCACAAAAAGATATTCCATTTACAAACCAGGAGCATCTAAATCTTCAAACTGATACTTCTACAGCCACACCATATGAGTTTTACTGACTGTTCATAACAGAGGAAGTTCTTGATTTGATGGTACTACAAATTAATCTCAATGCAAATCAAACACTAGCGTCTATGCATATTAAGCGGTCTAGTCGCTTGAAGGAGTGGGTAGATAATACAAAGGAGGAAATGAAAGTTTTTAGAGGTTTGAGATTGTGGATGGGTCTTGTGAGAATGCCTTCATTACCAAATTACTGGAGCCAGTTTTCCGTATATGGAAATAGTGTAGCTGGTAAGGCAATGCCAAGAAATCATTTTCAGTGACTATTTTGATTCTGTCACTTTGTTCCCAATGATGCTTTAGCTGGAAAGATGCACAAGAATCAGCCACTGATAGATATAATGCATATGAACTTCAAGAGTGTCAAAACTCCAGGTGAAAACCTCGTAGTTGATGAATCAATGAATCCATGGAGGGGTCGTTTATTATTCCGGCAATTTATGCCTGGTAAGGCACACAAATACGGAGTTAAACTATTTAAGCTGTGCGACGACACGGCCTACACCTACAAAACGAAAGTATTCGCTGGTAAAGGTACCTTGAATGTTCAGAATACACTGAGCATGGCTACTCAAGTTGTAATGCAACTTATGGACCCCTATCTGGACAGTGGTCACTTTCTCTGCACTGACAATTATTACTCATCAATTGAGTTAGCTGAGGTGCTACTGGATCGTAAAACACATTTTATTGACACGCTTGGGAAATATCGATAAGGTTTACCAAAGGATGTTGTAAATACAAGCTTAAGAAGGGAGAACTCATTGCAATGGAGAATGGATTGACAGTGATGAAGTGGAGAGATCAGAGGGACATGCTGATTATGTCAACCAAATGTTCTAATGATGTAATAGCTATGGGCAAAAAGAACAGGAAACATAAAAATGTTGTTAAACCAAAAATGGTAATAACGTACAATAAAATGAAAGGAGGAATAGATATTGCAGACACAGTTTCTTTGTATCACACTGCAATGAGGAAAACCATCCGATGGTACCACAAAGTTGCAGATGACATTCTTTTTGGTACTGCCGTTGTAAATGCACTGCTTCTGTACAATAAGACGCGGGCTACTGGACATCGACAAATGTCTCTTGCGCAGTTTCGAAGGAACGTGGTCAGCACTCTGCTTTGTCTAACTAACGATCCTGTCAGACTTACTCCGAAGAGAGAGAACCACTATCTTGGGGAACGCAACAAGACGGATGGACAGAAAAGTACCAGGCAATTGTTATCAAGTTCAACACTATTGCGCTTCTGAAGGATGTTAATACTAATTTAATATCGCAGGAAAGCTCGAGGTTGGTGTCGAAGCTGCTATCAACAACTATGCAAGGTCATGGGCAGAACGGCTGTCTAATGGGGGTGTCGACTGTCTGCAGAACCTGTCCTGACACACCTTTCCTTTGTCTGCAGTGCTTTGAATCATTTCACAACAAAGAATGACTGAAGGTTAATTGTTGTTGTAAGTCTAATGCTTATGTTGCAATGCGGGTGTCACTGCCTGTCAATCGTACCGAGACTCATATTTTCATGGTTTCGATTTATCAGAAAACTGTTCACAACAATATGTAATGTAATATAAGTACTTGTTTTGCATTTTACTAGGTTTTCATAAATATTGTGTTAGTTTGAATTAGCAAATAAATCTCCCGTATTTGAAATTTGTGATGTACATTCCACGTCAAAAATATTCTGTGACACCATATGGCGTCACACGTGACCTTGGTATGGTGAGATAAAGTTTACTTAGTAGGCCTAAATCATATAAATGTATCCCAAGATTATTTAAACAGCCTACAACATGTAGAAGTGCTTTGACACCAGCGGAATACTATTCTAATACATGCCTGGCACTAGTGGAATAGTGTGCTACAATCGGCTAGGCACTCAATGTGTTAAGCAGTACCATGTGATTGATAAAACAGGCATGAGGAAGTAAAAAAATGTACAGTAGAAGTGCGTTATAGCGAGAAACCAGAATGGCGAAAAATTTACTCGCTATAACGAATTGTCGTTATATCCGAATTTTGGTAAAAGTTGGGGAAAACGCCATACACATTAAACTCGGTATGAAACAGCAATCAGTTTGTTCAAAACTCGGCTTTTCACGTATGATATCCACACTTCTGCTTACTTGTGTGTTATTTTTCAAAATCTGATACTACTTGAAGGTGTGTGTGTTAAATTTTGTTCTGAGGTGTGTGTGTTAAATTTATTTTTGGAAAAGTTATAGTATTACTCCAGAGGCCTCTGTGGCAAATGTTCCAGTTTTCTTCTTCAAACAGCGTCACCTAACCTAACCGCACATGTATCATGAAAACATATTTCAAGCACACGTAGAGAAATTATAACCTCCTCGATACAAATTTACATGGGCACAGCCTTTCTGAAATTTAACTAGACGTGAGAAAATATAAACTATCCTCTGAAATCAGTGCTGTACTCTGCCATATCTTGAGGTGTATCACATTCTTACTTAATTTCAGTATATAACATAAAAGTAAGCCTTTATTTCTAATGAGTTAACAACTGCTAATATACATATATGGACAAGAGAGAAATTCCACCTTATCAATACTGTTTATCGTAAATATAGACTTACATCAGTACTGGTTTCGACCCTATTTGGTCATCATCAGCTGACATATCATGGTTTTACATCTATTAGGCATTGGTTTGTATTACTTGTATTACATGAACTTTTAAACCCATCAAGTGTTGTATATACTTTTTTTAGTGTTTTTAATGTGTGTAATATGTACGTACAATTAGTTTTTAAGCTTAGGTTAAGTTTTTACAATCACGTTTAAACCTCAAAAACAATTTTACTTTCGTGAACTTACAAATGAAATGACAACATACATCCAACTCATACCCCAATTAGACATCTGGATATGCTAATGGATGACAACATCTCTTTAGACAAGTAATACAAACCAGTGCCTAATAGATGTAAAAACATGATATGTCAGCTGATGATGACCAAATAGGGTCAAAACCGGTACTGATGTACATCTGTATTTACAATAAACAGTATTGATAAGGTGGAATTTCTCTCCTGTCCATTTATGAGTAATCAGTCAATATGGACATGAAACTCATAAATAACGCTTAACAACTGCTATCCACCACGTTATTTATGCAATTTTTTAAAAAAATGGAAACATGTTATCCTCCGTCATTTTTTTTTTTTTTTTTTTTTTTTTAAGAGAACAGCAGTCATTGGGTACTACTAATCGACTTGGACATCACCTTTGAATTTAAAGTTAAAATGTTTTTCATTGTTCTGTATTGAAGAATATTACAGTTAAAATTGAAATAATTGATAAAGAGATTCAACCTATTCAATACAAAAGAATAAGAAATGTAGTGAATTACATTCTTATTTAATAACAAGAAGAAGTGGTACCGGTTTCGACCATAGTTCAGGTCATCATCAGCTGATTAAAACATGAAAAACAATGCATAGGAAAAGGAGATAAAAGATCAAGTACACTCCGGATCAGTAGAAGAGGCAATATAAAAGTGAACGGGGGTAGACACTGTAAAATTCAGAAGAAGTAAAATGTAAGTCGCTTAAAAGAAAACAGTGCATAATTTTCTGAGTGGCAGTATGGCACACGCAGTGTTAGGCAAAGTCTTATCAAGTTTATGAATAGCAGAGAATGGTTAAATGAGCTAGTTTTTAAACACTGTCAGGCACAAAGTCATATCATAATCGAACACATACGAAGATCAAGATCAATAATCGTGCAGGAGTTGAAGATGAGTAGATCTATTGAAGTAACTTGCCAGCTCCCGGTGATCAGCGCGATATATTTAACATCAGGCACTGTGGTTTCAAACGCCCAAGTAAAATGGAGAATAGCTTGATGATCCAGTAATTTTCTTCGGTTGCGGGAAAGTAAGAAAATTACTGGATCATCAAGCTATTCTCCATTTTACTTCGGCGTTTGAAACCACAGTGCCTGATGTTAAATATATCACGCTGATCACCGGGAGCTGGCAAGTTACTTCAATAGATCTACTCATCTTCAACTCCTGCATGATTATTGATCTTGATCTTCGTATGTGTTCGATTATGATATGACTTTGTGCCTGACAGTGTTTAAAAACTAGCTCATTTAACCGTTCTCCGCTATTCATAAACATGATAAGACTTTGCCTAACACTGCGTGTGCTATACTGCCACTCAGAAAATTACGCACTGTTTTCTTTTAAGCGACTTACATTTTACTTCTTCTGAATTTTACAGTGTCTACCCCCGTTCATTTTTATATCGCCTCTTCTACTGATCCGGAGTGTACTTGATCTTTTATCTCCTTTTCCTATGCATTGTTTTTCATGTTTTAATCGGCTGATGATGACCTGGACTAGGGTCGAAACCGGTACCACTACTACTTATTACTAAATAAGAATGTAATTCACTACATTTCTTATTCTTTTATATTGAATAGGTTGAATCTCTTTATCAATTATTTTAATTTTAACTGTAATCACCTTTGAATGTCAATGAGAGAGCTCGCAAGTGTAATAGCGAGAAAACGATACGGTACCAAAGATGATCGATCGCATTTTGTGGCAATTGTTTCAGTTTTCTTTTTCAAATAGCATCACCTAATCTAACTTAAATGAACTATATGTATCATGAAAACATATTCCAAGCGCCAGTGGAGAAATTATAACATTCTTGGTATATATTTAATGAAAGTAGCCTCTCCAAAATTTAACCAGACATGAGAAAATATAAACTAACCTCTGAAATCAGAGATCTTGAGGTGTATCACATTCTTATTTAATCTCAGTGTAGAGTATTACTTTTTTTTTTTTCTTTACATCGCACTGATACAGATAGGTCTTATGGCGATGATGGGATAGGAAAGGCCTAGGAGTTGGAAGGAAGCGGCCGTGGTCTTAATTAAGGTACAGCCCCAGCATTTGCCTGGTGTGAAAATCGGAAACCACAGAAAACCATCTTCAGGGGTGCCGACAGTGGGATTCGAATCCACTATCCCACGGATGCAAGCTCACAGCCGCGCAGTATTAAAATTAAGCGATTTTTTACTTAGCTTTTATTTCTGACGAGTTAACATCAGCTATCAACCATGTTATTTGCGTATTTGTTACAAAAACTTGTACCCTTTCATTTCTAATTTTCTTTATGGAACAGCAGTTGACGGATATTACTAATTGACTCAGACATCGCCTTCGAATGTCGACGTTAGAGCTCACAAGTACACATAGCAAGAAAACGTTACCGCACCAAAGATGACTGATCGCATTTTGTGGCAAATGTTTCAGTTTTCTTATTCAAATAGCATAACCTAACCTAACTTATACGTACTATATGTATCATGCAAACATATTTCAAGCACCAATAGAGAAATGATAACCTTCTCGCTATAAATTTATATGATAACAGTCTTTCCGAAATTTAACCAGACGCGAGAAAATATAAAACTTACCACTGAAATAGATGAAGCACTGTCATATCTTGAGGTGAATCCCATTCTTACTTAATTGCAGTATTTAAAATTAAAATTAAGCGGCCGTTAACTTCAGCCTTTATTTTTAATGAGTTAACAACTGCTATCGGACAATGTCGACGAGAGAGCTTGTTAGTGAACATAGCAAGGAAACGATACCGAAGACTGATCGCATATGTAATATAATCGCTGGGTGCATAAATATTGGTAATGCAAAAAAACGTGCACGCTTAACGGATGTATCAGTGTGATCGGGCTCTCGTTGTAACCAAAAGGATAATACAGAGTTTAATGTGGGAATTCCGAAGGGACAGAAAACTGTCATTATAACGGGGTTCTCATTATATGCTGTACTCGTTATAGCGGACTTCCACTGTAATTATGATCAGTGGAAACTGGTTAATAAAAAAGTAAACAGCCCAAGGGATGGGTTTGAAGCAATCATTGCAGATTGCGACAATATGTATGTACATTTACATGAGGTAAGGACCAACTATATTCTGAGAGAGAAATAAAGAGAACAAGGAGGTGCAAGTTAGAAAGAAAGAGTTAGGGATGGTTGTGGAAGAAAGGACAGACTGAAGGTACTTACCAGGAATTTGAAAGTAGAAGTCAGCTTAAGATAACATGATGGCAAACATAATAAATTGGCAGTCATACGAATTTTAGTGAAAACTGGAAGAGTACAGTCTATATAGCTACCTTAAAGCAAAACAGACTCCATGAGGTACCTTCCAGGAATTATCAATGGGGAAACAGAGTGTATATGGCAAGGATTCACAGAAGGCAGACCTATTTAGTCAGCATTATGTAAAGATAGTTGGACATAAGGATAATGTACATGTGGAGGAGGTAACTAAAACTGGTAAAGTTCTGACATTCACCTATGTTACGAGCTCAACTTCGCCTACCTTATGGCTGCTTCTCCGTCTTGATTTAGTGCACACTATATTGCGCTGCTCTATGAACCTTCTGCTTGCTATGCTGTCTCACCACTGCTTCATCTGCTACACCGCCACGCGCAATCTCCGTGACGTCACCTAGTTCTAGTGTGTTCTCGAGCTCGCTTCGCTCCGTGTATATATACTCGCCGCTTTCTCCTGTCCGGCGATCAGGTGTGACTTGGTGTTGTAATCGGCAGTGGGAGCTCAAGCCCTGCACCGGCTGGTCCGAGTGCATTTGGACTTTACTTGGTTCTCCGTTACGTGTTGGGTGAGCAGACTTTTACTGGAATTATTTACCATTCATTTTAATTTCGCCCTCTCATTCATCATATGGGCTTGAATAACGCTTCGATATTGAACTATCGTCCCTTCAGGACACAGCGAAATTTCACGGTGCCAAATTATTGACTTTGACTTTATGATGGAAATATGAAGGAGGAAGCGTGCTGGGCTTCAAGTTTTGAACAGTTGTACTGGAACCTTTTCTCTCGTTTGGAGCGGACATCGTACCCTGGTCAATCCCCTTTCCCTGCTTGAATCTCTTTCCCGATTTTTCCTTCTTTTCGTCTACCTTTCGTACCTCTAGTAACATATTAATAAATTTGTAGCTTGGTGCTCTGCTAAATTTTTACACTTCATCTGGCGTGTGCCTTTCGATTATTCTGGTGTCTACTTGCTTTAAAAAGAAAAAAGGTGTGCCTTAGTTTTAGGGGGATAGCCTGTTCTTTTATCACGTGCCTTTGTGAGCACTGGAAAAATTCCTTTTAACTAATGTTAATTTTCTTGTTCCTGTTTCCATAATTCCTTGCTACTTTTGTGGCATTCGCGTGAACATTGGTATAAAATTTTATTCTGGTTTCGTGCTTGGCGCCCCCCCCAAGCTCTATTGTGGTTTGGTGATTACCCCTTTAAGATACGTACACTAAACAAAAAAGAAAAGGAGAGAAAACCTGTTGATAATTTGTACAATTTCCCACTTTAATGGTGTATCAAATGGTCGAAGTTCTCATTCTTATAGTGTAAACAATTGTTATTTCTTGGAGTTGTTTTAATATATGTGTTCATTTTTTGAAACCTGTGCTTGTGGGAGTTTTCTTGGGTGTTCTCCTTCCCCCCCCCCCCTTTTCCACGTGTCCCTACCGCGATAGTTCCTCTGGGGAAAGGCCCCATAATTGAAATCACCACTTGATTTGGGATGCGATCACTGCTATCTGGTTATTCTAGACACGACATTTAAATATTGGTGTTACCTCACTTTACGCCCTTCCCTGCGCATTGCTCTGCTGAGTCCTCTTCCCCCCCGCACCGGCAAGTATTTCTTGAGTCCCTTTGCTTACTTTACGTCGAACTTGGTTGGTTTATGCTTAGTGATTGCTGCAAGCACTTGAAAGTACATATCTGTTTAAATGTGTCAACGCTCACCGTAACACCTATGATAATACAGATATTTACAAAAATATACAAAAGTTAAAAACTAAAAGATGCAGCTGGAATAGATAAGATTTCTGGGGATATTCTAAGGCAATGGGTTGGGACATAGTACTATACCTGAAGTACTAATGTGATTACTGCTTGCACGAAGAGCTATACCAAATGAGTGGAGAATTGCTATAGTAGCCTCAGTGTAATAATGAAAGGGTAATAAATATAAAATTGATAATTATAGGTCAATCAGCTTGATATGTTGCATATAAGCTCTCAGAAAACATCTTTCTGATTATATTAAGACACATTAGTGAATTTACCAACTGGTTTGATAGAAGGCAGTTCAGGTTTAGGGAAGATTATTCCAGTGAGGCTCAATTTGTAGGATTCCAGGAAGATATCACTGATATCTTAGATTCAGAAGGTCAAATGGACTGTATAGCTATTGACCTATCCGAGGTTTTTGATACGGTAGATCACAGAAGACTACTGATGAAAATGAGGGCTACTGCACTAGACAAAATAGTGACTGAATAGGTGGCTAAATTTCTAGGAAACAGAGCTCAGAGAATTGAAGTATGCGAAGCTTTATCGGATCTTGTAATGATAAATAATGGGGTTCCAAAAGGCAGTATTACTGGACCTTTACGTTTTCTTATTTATACATATTTATAAATGATATACAGGGTGTTTGAAAAAGAACTCCCTGGTTTTAAGTATAAATTTAATGGGCCCAACCGCCGCGACGATGCTTTCCGGTAAATGACTGATGTCTCAGATATTTTCACTGTACACAACATCTTTTATGTGGCCCCACAAGAAAAAGTCCAGTGGGGTTAAGTCTGGGTTTCATGGTGGCCTGCAGTGCACTGCACTGTACGCACAGACTGAACTGAGGGAACATAGGAAATAAACAGCACTGGCGCCATCTAAAGGTCAAGCAGACCTGCCAACTGCAGGGGAGCCAAACTTGGAGAGTTGATGAATTATGAATTACACACCACAAACCACAATAGTGTATGCCACTTTGTACAGATTCTAGGACACAATAAAACTAGGGAGTCCTTTTTCAAACACCCCGTATAAAAGAACTGAAATTATTACAGATAACTCTTTTTGCATTTGATGTTATACTGTATAGAGTAATAAATAAGACACAGAATTGTGAGCAACTACAAAGAAGACCTTGAAAATGTTGCCAGCTGGACAGCAGACAATGGTATGATGGTAAATGGGGTGAAAAGTCAGGTTGTAAGTTTCACCAAGAGGAAGCATCCTCTGAGTTTTAATTTCAGTGTTGATGAGAGTGGAAGTACTTCATGGGGATCACTGTAAGTAGCCAGGTTTAATGTAAGGAAGGATCTTCATTGGCGTTATAACATTAACGGGATTATAAGTCAATTTTACAAATCTCTTCATATGGACATAAGTGCACTCTTATTTTGGAGTTGTAGTAAGGATGTGGAAAAAAAGGGGTATTTGCAAAAAAAAAAAAAAAAAGCCACAAAGGGTGTGGGGTGTAAAAATAAAATAATTCCTAGGTCTCATAAATCTAATACAGTCGGGGTCAAAAGAGAACAAGAGTTGGCCACGGGAGGTCAGATAGGAAAGATGAAAGTGAGGAGCCTGATACAAGTGGAAGCAATGCATGACTCAGCTAGGGGAGCTATAGACACAAACCCACTCTCTGAAGTTCAGTGCCCCTGGCCCGCCTTTTATGACAGGCAGGGGATACTGTGAATGTATTCTACCGCCCCCACCCACAGGAAAAATGGCAGAGATGTTAAGATACAAACTTCAAATCGGGAGTTTTATGTAAGGCAAAGTGTACTAATAATGTACAGGCTGCAAATAAAGAGAAGGTTTTAGATAATCAAAGACAGGAAATTTTCATGTGATTTGAAAGCTCCAGTTACTGAATTTAAGGCACATGTAGGGTGGTGTAAAGAAATGATGCAGCATTCAGAACAATATTTACAATGTTGCACTACTGTTGCACAATGGCTACCAGCAGATTACACTGATAAATTTGCTTGCATATCAACATTACACAAAAACACTGAGGAAAGCTGACAATATTTTATATTAAAATAATACCTGTTTCTTAGATTAATTTCAGGCCTTATTAAATTATCTCAGTTACAGGAGACTAAAAATTCAGGGTCATTTCATACTTGGTCCAAAACAAAAATTATCTGTGTTATGCGGGATGGGGCACAAGTAATTTTCTGAGAGTCATTAGCGGAGTGTATTTCACAGAACACTGTTCTGAGATGAATTCATTTCTCTCTTCCAGTTCCTTACCAATGTAGTTTTGCTTTATCAGAACTGTTCAACAAGCAAAATATTTGGTATGCCCTCCTTGCCAATCTAGAGGTAGCCATATAAATTTCAGATCATCACATATGTATTAGGCAAGAATATTGTTCATAGCTAATTAAGCTAAGAAAGGTTTTCACAGTATCTTTAATATAAAAAGCTTTGTAAGGGTGGTGCTTCCATACCCGGTGGGCAGATTTAGGGAGAAAATTATATAAAAATGATGTGCAACGACACCTTAAATAGTAGAAAGGAAAGATCCTTCCTTTATGCTTGCCAGGGACCCACCATCCCATCCCTAGAAGTATTCTTACTTATACAGAAGAAGTAAAACTGAGACTGTGTAAATCAGCTGAATGCGACAATTTGCTGTGTTTCCATTGGATGACCAAGGTTCGTGCTTTGTTTCTATTCGCCGGCCAAGTTACGTGTTGTATCCGATGGAGCTCGCATCACGTGCAAGTACATGCTACCATATTTGGCTGAAGTAAGAGAATCGCCAATTTGAAAGTTTGCCCAATGGTTTTGTCACTAGTGGGACCTAACCTATCCAGACCAATGGTTTTGTCGCCCCTCCCCAGGACCTAACCAATCCACCCCAATGGTCTTGTCACTAACAATGCAGACGTTGGTAAGTGCTATGTGATGTTATCTCGGCCGCGCCATGTTGGATCTCTAACCTAACTTTTGTCCACTGGGTATGGAAGTTTTACCCAATGACCAATAGGGAACTAAACACAACAAATCTTTTTGTATAAACTCATAAATAATAGACCTGATAGTCCTAAACTACTGTACTTGAACAATTACAGCTTAACATTACAAAACCTAACTTATGCTTTAGAAATCACTTAGTAACCCTATTCCTAGGACGATATTTCATTACAATTCTTCACTGTTTAAGATGTACTCAAGGTATAATTTGCTTTTAAATAACCTTTCTGCTAATTATAATTTTTATAATGGGTTGCTAAAGAAGGTATTGTATGAATGTAGTTGTGAAAGCCAAAACTTTAATTTATACAGTATTAACCCACTTTTAAGTTCCCGCATTCAACATTTTCCCATCGTTTACATTTTTTTGTCGGTCCCCTCAATATAATTAAATCCTCAAATTTATGTTTGAAACATTTTATGCTTCCTGCCATTTACCTGTGCCAAATAAGGCTGTTCGCAACGGAGGGGGGAATCGCAGTCAAATGGCGTTGCAATGGTTCCAACTAACCTGTAATGCTTTGCATGATGACCAAACTGGACAGCACGTTTTACAACAACACATGGATGAAACCAGCCGATTACAAATATCAAGGTAAGTTACGCAAACCGCACGACAATTCTGACGAGTGGGTTGCTTATACAACAAAATTATATTTGCATTTTGAAGTACAATTACGTAGGATTAATTTCTTGCAAATAAAACACAAAGTAAAGCCAATTTTACTTCCTTCTTTAAATTTTTCTCCTGACTGTAGGGTGTGTGGATTATTCTATGGCACATATTATTCGTGTATATACAGTATTTTTGTTATTTGTCATGTTTTCTGTTCTTATCTGAGTTGAGTGGTCAAAGTCATTTGCCGCGATCTTCTTGTTGTGGCGTTTGTTTATCCTTCTATCTTACTGCTTTATTGTTGGTGTTTGCTTTTCTGGCTAATAATGAAAAAGGATGGAAAGGAAAACTTTCACTATGGAAGAGAAGGTTCAAATCTTGGAAAAGAATTTATTAGTTCTGCAGAACATGTATTGCATTGGCACACGAGATGTAACTTTCTGTATCCATATCCACACTAAATATAATGGCGAAAAACAGAGGAAGCATGTATCATCAAATGCTTCGTAATGCAGAATAAAAAGCATCATATTCCAAATAGAGGAACTGGAAAACATAGTAAAAAGTTGGTTTGAAACTTCAAGAGCCGCAGGCATTCCAATTGGTGGTGTGCACTTAAGGGAAAATGCATGTACAGTGGCAAACATTCTTGGTATTGTACATTTCAGCACGTCCTACGGCTGAATCGAACAATTTAGGAAAAAGCAGAACATAACCTATAATATGTAGTTAGTAACAAAACTGTGGAAGAGTGGATCAATGAAGATGACCAACTACTACAAACCCAGGAACATTTTTAATCTACATGAAACTGGTCTGTTTTTCAAGATTTTGCCCAGTAAGACTTGGGCATTCAAAGGGGATGAATGCCATGGTGGTAAACACATTAATATGGGCTCACAGTGATGTTGGAAGCCAATGCTCGTGCCTCTAAGAACCTCCTCCACCCCTTTGTGATAGGAAAAAATCTAAAAAAAAGCCTTGTTGCTTCAAGCACTGGCTATGATGCCAACCATAAAACTCTGATAACTTCAGATCATTTGTGAAAGCAGTTGGCTGCTCTGGATGCAAAAATGGGTGCACAAAATAGGAAGATCATCATCAACCATTGTCCTGCACATCCCATGGATGTCTAATTGAGGAACATGAGTTAGAATTTCTGCCTGGTAACTGCACAAGCATACTGCAGCCTATGGACTGAGGGGTTATACACTCCTTTAAGTCACTTTATAGGAAGAGCCTGCTGCAGAGAATTTTATTCCTTATGAATGCTGGCAAGGATCCATCAATATGTAAAGTTTCTAACCTGGATGCACTTACTTCATTGCAAAGTCTTGGAAGCAGGATTCTTCAAGAATCATCCCAACTTTCAGCTGCTGGAAGAAGAAGAAGAAGAAAAAGAAGAAGAAGAAGAAGAAGAAGGAAGAAGAAGAAAGAAAGAAAGAAAGAAAGAAAGAAAGAAAGAAAGAAAGAACATCAGGTTTAATAACTGTTAAGTGATTCGCGAATGGGTCAATTCAGACCATGCAGAATTAACATTTGTTGAGCTTTCCTCCTTGCCCAATAGTTCATTTCCATTAATTGTGGTAATTTCTGTTCCTCCAACCAAGTATGCCATGTTTGTTTCTTCTCATCTTCCTCAAATCCCCTTGCGTGAACAATTTTCCTGATTACATTTTTATCCAGCAGATTTGGTGATCCTAATTCAGTGAGGTCTTTTTTTACTTGCTTACACCATTTTGATCTCATATGTTTGATTTGCAGAAATGTGTGTATTCGATAAGTAAGTCTGGTGTTATTCTTTCAAAATGGCATAAAAATTAAAATCATTGCGGTATGATTGTATCCGTACGTTTAGATATTTTAAAATATACAGTATTTCTGAGTTGGGTTTGAGGTAATATATTCCATTTTTAATTCTTGGCCCTAAGATTTTTCTCATAACTTTCCTTCCTTTAACCTCTAAAAGTCCCCTTAAACTTTTATTATGTAAACTGAGCATTTCTGAAGCATAAAGAGCTTCAGGTTGAATCACTGTTAAGAAATGATGAATTTTACTGTTTCAGATTAAGCGCTTTTTGTTATAAACATTCTTTGTGTGCTGAAAAGTACTGTTTTCCTGAATTCTCGAAGCTACTGATTTATTTGCATTGCTATTTTCAGTGAACCATTCACCTAAGTACTTAAATTCCCTTATTCTTGCAATTTTATTCATATCAATGTTAAGTTCAAGTGGAGCAGTTTTGATATTTGTCATAAATTTAGTTTCTTCATATAAGATTTTAGTCCCATTTTTGATCTTGCTTTTCCAGTATAGTAATCTGTTTCTGTGCATCAGAGATGTCTTGGCAATTAGTGCCATACCATCAGCAATAAGACCTTTAGATGTTATATCTAATTTGAATTTTAAAAGAATTATTTTACTCTAAATTCATTAAAACTCAGTCATAGATGCTCAAGAGAGATTCGGTTACTCTGCCATGTAGTAGGCCTAGAGCAAAATGGAACATCAACACTGATAAGCAGACACCCAGATGGTGTCAAATTACAATGTCTGTACACGGTGGCTGAGTCATCAATCCATAGACTGGTTTGATGCAGCCATCTGTGCCACCCTACCCTGTGCTAACTTTCTCATTTCTATGTAACTGCTGCATCCTACTGTTCTAATCTGTTTGTCATATTCATACCTTGGTCTACCTCTACCGTTCTTACCCCCTACACTTCCCTCAAAAAACAACTACCGGGTGATGGTTTTCCGTGGTTTCCCATTTTCACACCAGGCCAATGCTGGGGCTGTACCTTAATTTTTTTTGCTAGTTGCTTTACGTCACACCGACACAGATAGGTCTTATGGCGATGATGGGACAGGAAAGGGCTAGGAGTGGGAAGGAAGCGGCCGTGGCCTTAATTAAGGTACAGCCCCAGCATTCGCCTAGTGTGAAAATGGGAAACCACGGAAAACCATCTTCAGGGCTGCCGATAGTGGGGTTCAAACCTACTATCTCCCGAATACTGGATACTGGCTCCACTTAAGCGACTGCAACTATCGAGCTCGGTGTGTACCTTAATTAAGGCCACGGCCGCTTCCTTCCCACTCCTAGCCCTTTCCTATCCCATCATCGCCATAAAACCAGTCTATGTCGGTGTGACAAAGCCACTAGGGAAAAAAGAAAAAAATAATAATAACTGCACAAGTCCTGGGTGTCTTAAGATGTGTCCTATCAATCTATCTCTTCTTCTCGTCAAATTTAGCCAAATTGATCTCTCACCAATCCGATTCAGTATCTCTTCATTCCATGATTTGATCTATCCATCTCACCTTCAGCATTCTTCTGTAACACCACATTTTAAAAGCTTCTATTCTCTTTCTGAGCGAGTTATCGTCCATGCTTCACTTCCAAACAATGCCACGCTCCAAATGAAAGTCTTCAGAAACATCTTTCTAATTCCTATATCAATGTGTGAAGTGAGCAAATTTCATTTCTCAAGAAAGCTTTTCCTCGCTTGTGCTAGTCTGCATTTTATGTCCTCCTTACTTCTGCCATCGTTAGTTATATTTTACTATCCAAGTAACAATATTTATCTACTTCCTTGAAGACTTCAATTCCTAGTCTAATATATCCTACATCACCCAACTTCGTATGACTGCACTTCATTACTTTTGTTTTGGACTTGTTTATTTTATTTTGTTATATTTTACTACCCAAGTAACAATATTCATCTACTTCCTTGAAGACTTCAATTCCTAGTCTAATATATCCTACATCACCCGACTTCGTATGACTGCACTTCATTACTTTTTTTTTGGACTTGTTTATTTTCATCTTGTACTCCTCACCCAAGACTCCGTCCATACCATTCAGTAACTTTTCCACATCTTCTGCAGTCTCAGATAAAATAACAATATGATCAGCATAATTATTATTATTATTCTCAGAGGTGAAAATTGTGCTCACTTGTGTAATTATTTTCAGAAACACAATTAATAACCGAGGACAATGTTAACGAGCTGAACAATGACAAGCTACCAAAGAAATGGTAACATTTTCGGATGTCTTTCACTACCAACTGTATGGCACTCACAGACCCAATTTTTGAACTCTGACAACTGAATGCAAACAATGTTTAGAATGCAAATGTTTTTACAATGATTGACTGGTCACAATTAAGTATGCTTACAAACCGAGTTGACTGACATGGATCATAATGAATCGGGAAAAGGGTCCTAATCATAAGCAGATAATCTGCTTGAGCCAGGAGAATCATTCATGTCATGTCCCTCTTTTAGTTGGAAAAGGCTGCTTTTTTTTTTTTTTTTTTTTTTTTTGCCACTTGTTTATGATCACACTAACACATCAAAGATTTTCAGCAACGGGAGAATGGGAAAGGGCTAAGACTGGGAAGAAAGTGCCCATGACCTCAATAAGGTACAGCCCCAGCATTTGACTGGTGTGAAAATGGGGAAAACTATCTTTAAGGCTGCCGATGGTGGGATTCAAAACCACTATCTCCCAAATGAATGTTTACAGCTGTGAGGCTCTAACTGCACGTCCAACTTGCTTGGTAAAAAGCAATTTCAACGTTGTGCTTTCCCAGGCAGTGTTTTCCCTGTAAACAGCAAAAATGCTTCAAGTGGCCTCCAACACTTCTGCTGCTTGGTTGAACTCAACAATAACATATATGGGAAAAATGTGAGATGATGTGATAACCTATTAAGGAACAGTAAAGAGCAAGCCTCCTTACTGAAAGGAAACTAATGTAAGACTATATGAGGAAAGGATCTACTAATTACAAATTACTAATTTGGCAACTGAATAGTGATGACATATTATTTCCTTTAGCCAATTTTTTTTCACGTTATGTCAATTGCACTCAGTATTTCAGTATTTCTAAATATATTATACTTTACTTATCCAGCTGCTGGCTGAATAGTCAGCATTGTGGCCTTCAGTTCAGAGAGTCCACAGTTTGAGGCCCAGCCAGGTTGGGGATTTTAGCCCACCCTCATTATTCCTCTGGCTTGGAGATGGATGTTTATCTCAATAAACATCTCTTTACATACACTCAACACACCAAACAACCAACCACTTCAGAAACATGCAATAGTGAAAACATTCGACATTCAACAATTGTTTTACCATCCAATTGTAAAACAAGGCCAAATACACGTGTGATAGAGTTCAAACCACCAGGGTGTGGGAATAAGTGGTAGAGAAAGAGAGAAGAAGGAAGGGTTGATTATATTGTCCTCAATTTCGCAGGTACCCTAAATTACTAATAAGAACTGTAGCATTTTATCTCTCTAGAATAAGCAGTACCTCTTTTCATTTTGAGATCCGACACATTATAGTCATATGAAGTGCGAGTAAGATTGTGTAATAACCAATGTTGTTGTGATGTTTATAGCAGATTATGTATCTGTACTTGTTGCTACGATTTAAAGGAAGCTTGCATATACACTGCCAAGGAAAAAAAAAAAAAAAGTAACTTCCTCAAGGAAGATGTCATTTTATTCACAAGCAATGTGACAGGTAGTTCATCATTGCAGGAGTTTATGAGGAGCATACGACTACAAATTCAGACCAAATGAAACATACGTCACAGTGAAGGATGCCCGAACAGTCGCAGCAATACACAGTATACTCCCATCTGGTGGCATTGCAGGTGTATATTTGCGCATGCAAATTATCGTAAAGGTGCCGAATGGCGTCCTGCAATAGATTATCCCAAGCATCTTGCACCTTTTAATGGAATTCGGCAATGGTCCTTGCAGGCTCTGGACAACACGCAAGTTCCTGATTCATCATGTCCCACATATGTTCAATTGGCGAGAGATCCGGTGATCTGGCTGGCCATGACAATTGTTGTACACAACATAGAGCACCTTGTGTCGCAGAAGCCGTATGTGGACTGCATTGTCCTGTTGAAAAAGCACATCACCTTCCTGTCAAAGAAATGGCAGTACCACGGGGACAACAACCTGTGCAACGTAACGGGCACTGGTTATGTTACCCAGCAAAAATGCCAACTGTGACTGCGAGTTGTAGCTGATGGCCCTCTACACCATGAAGTCTGGGGTGGGACCTGGGTGTCGTGGGGGAATGCACTCTAGAATAAACCAGGTCTACGCCGTACACGTGTATGTTAATCACTTGCATACAGACAGAACTTACTTTCGGCATTCCCCTTTCCAGTTGACTCTTTCACGACACCAGAGTAGACGTGCTCGGCGTTGTTGTCGTATCAGTGGTAACCTGGAAAGAGGCACATATGAACGTAATCCGCCAGCAGGCAGACGGTTCCCAATGGTCCTTGGTGACACAGCAGGTGCAACATGTGACCGGATTTAGTTTCTGGATGATGTTCGTCGATCTTGACGTGCGTCTGTACTATGTGGACGCCCAAAGCCTGGTCTGCGGATGTGGGAATGTTCCACAGACCACTGCTGAAAGCAGTGACACACCACTGATTCTTCACCTCTAACTTCAGCACAGTTATTGCCTGCAGAGTCAAAACAGAGTGCGCACATACAGGCCTCCTGAGGGCCATCTGATCACCGAAGCCCGTGATGAATCATTATCACAACAATCCCTGTCATAAACGAAGGGGAGTGGGGGTGAATAAACCTCCTAAGTTAAATCTATAAATACAAACCCATAAAATACACTAGTGTACACATTTAAAAATTCAAAACATTAGACATTTGATAAATGGTCAAGTGGATTTGGAATAAAAACTAGTAGGTCACAAGATTAATGACACTTAAAATGATTTCAAAACTGCACTTGTGTTGAACAAAAGATGATGTAAAAACCCACTGTCTATTATTAGTCTCATCATGGATCATAGTAAAATATGCATTACAAGAAAATATCACAGTACTGATGCAGATAAAATCAGTTAATTGTTGATGTGCCTGTCAATGCCCTATCACTGAAGGACGATCTTCTTTGGTACTTTGGTTACAATAAATTAAGGATATCCCATTGTTATTAAAGTAAGTCTATCCGTCCACAAGGGCATTAATAGGGGAATATCTAAAAGAGAAAAGAAACAGAATTAAGTAATTTAATAGACACATACTTACCGGATATTATAACAGGAGTTGGATCATGGATAAGAAATTATATTATAGGTGATACAGTTGTATCGAGTTTGGAAGTTTTTCCCAATTACATTTTCGTTGTGGCCTATCTGCCGTAGAAATCTGTGTCACATTTTGTTTATTTCCCAACTTGTCTTCTTCCCAATTATTTCTCTACACGATTGAGTGGCATGTTTTTGAAATTTAATAGCCTACTCAGCTGGAGCGACTAATTCTTATGCTTTAAAAACCTTCCATGTTCTATTTCACCTTCTAGGCACTACAGAGAGCATATTCTGACTCTGGGTTGTGCTGCTCTCGGCAGCAAGTGGTGTAACTTTGTTTGTAACCTTGTTGGTGCTCTCCGGCCAATGAGAGCACAGCCTGATTATTGGCACGCCTTTTTCTTCTTGCATGCCTGTAGCAACCATCATTATTATCTGTTTGACTACCATGAGAGAAAGACGCGTTCTTTGTCAGCGTTCTGTCCTAGGTTGGGATGGGACAATGGACCCGGGCTAGCCACGCTAGCGTGAGGATGTCTTCATCCTCGGAAGAGTTCTTAATAACTTTTTTTTTTTTTCCTTCGTCCTTGATTACTTCTGCAGATTGAGTATACTTTTTCAAGGTTTCTTCTTGTGAGTATGAGCATCGCGTTGGAAGCCACAACTGATACTGTAAAGTCTCCAACATTTATTCTCTTCTCCTTGGAATTATCTCTCCATGATGAACTTGGCCTTTGTGAAAAACCATAGAATTCATCGTAATCTCTCATGTGCGGTGCCTACTAGAAATTCATCCTTTCCTTTTGGACTTTTAAAACTCACCTGTCTTCGATCTATGCAAGTGTTATCGAGTTCTAAATATGTGTTTTATGATCAGGTTACTACCACAATACGATTGTCATTCTTAATTTCAGAGGAGTTACCTTATTGCTGAGTTGTGATTCATGAGGTTGATGTTATGGAGTAAACTATTTTGCTCCTTGCCATGTTAGCGTATTTACGTTGCCATGGCAATGTCGATGGTGATAGCTACTATTGTTGAGTTGTGATTCATGAGGTTGATGTTATGGAGTTACATTGATATGGTGTAGAATCTGATGGCGTGATTTCTCGATTATTATTCGTCTTTAAGATTTTTGCGGATTTTCTGCTTCATTTGTGCTACTTTTCTTCATTCTTCGTGACTGGTTTAATAACCTATAAGTTCCTTCTTGGGGTCGCAATAAAATATTGTGGAAACTCACGAGAAGAAACTTCACCTGAAAAAAGGGGAATTTGGTTTTAAGAAAAAAGGAGAAACTTAAAATCTGTAATGTAAAATACCTCTAACTTTGAAAAGGGGTACTACCAGGAAGTAATGTATGCTCAATCTGATATTATTTTTATTTTATTTTCTTGTAATTTAACTCAGTCAGCCGGCTGCGTTTAAGTTTTATAATTAATTGAATATCTTATTAATGGTTTATTTCTGAAGTTCAGCTAAAGAGAACGATTACCTTACTTTGTTCATTTCTTTTATGAAAACTTCTTGGATTAAAAATAATTATATATTTTGAAGTATATGTGTTCTCCTTTTTTTAGTGTAATCACTCTGATACCACGTTACCGGGTACAGTGTTTCTTTTAGTACCCCACGGGTTAACTGTGACATCTTCCGCCTGTTAAAGGTAAGTCGTTGGTTTTGTTGTTATTTGATGGTGTTTATTTAATTATTTATTTACTGATGTCTTTATTTGTGGCGAAGTTAGGGCTCTTGGCCCTCTCTTACACTTAACCACATTATGCGGCTTAATACTGAATACAAACTTAATATTCAAACTTAACAAACTGTATATAATATTATAATAATATAACTTAATATAGACTAAAACTAAAAGATTACATCCTAAGTCTAAAATTAGAAAAATAAAATTCAATAACTACTCTAGGTGGAATTCATATAATATAACAGTGATTTATGTAAACTTTTGGGAACTATTTGCTCCAGGCATTCACTCACACATGCACACATAACTACACGATATAGCCTGCGTATTCAAGAGGAAATCTTTAGACTGTCTTTTAAAGGTAATTAATGAGGAACAATTTCTAATTTCAGGGGGTAAAGCATTCCATATTCTAGCGCCCGACACAAGGAAAGAATTACTGAAGGCAGATGTATGATGTGGAGGTATTGTAATTGTTGACCCAGATTGCGTGTCACGGTCATGAAAGGAAGATAGAAAACGGAAATTACTGGAGAGATATTCAGGTATATTTTCAGTCAAGAGTCAATAGATAAGGGTTGATACATGGTGATTTCTCTGCTGCTCTACTTTTAACCAAGAAGTGCATAAAAAGGGGATACATGCGAGGCAAAATTAAATGAAAAAATAAATCTAATGCAGGAGTTTAAAGCTCTCTGCAATTTCCTATTTTGTTCACTGGTAGCATCCAGCAACACATCACAATAGTTAAAAATTGGAAGTATCAATGTTTGAACCAGTTTTATTTTTAAGTTGAGAGGTAATATGGTCTGGTGAATTTTAAGGGGATGAAGTGATGAATGAACTTTCCTGCATACATTAGTGACATGCTCATCCCAGTTTAAAGTTTCATTTATAGTGACTCCAAGGCTTTTTACTGATTTACAGAATGGGATAGCAACACCATTTAGTTGAATGACTGGAATTTATAGACTGTGTAAATGGGCAAGCAGTTTTCTCTGCCCTAGTATGATAGCTTGTGTTTTTGTTGGGTTGATGGAGAGAGAATTCTCAGCTGCATAACAGCTGATCTGCTCTAAGTTTCGGTTCATATTTTCAATAGCTGCATTTATGTCATTCACTTTTGTGTGGCAGTAAATTTGAAGGTCGTCGGCATAGAGATGGTAGTTGCAGCTTTTCAACTTAGAAGAGATCATTCAAATATAAAATAAATAACAGGGGGCTAAGTATAGAATCTTGTGGCACGCCATTAACTTTGTACTTCCACTCCATTTTCTTATCATTCATGACAACACACTGTCGTCGGTTATGGAGGCAGGATAAAGTCAAATAAATATCAAAGTTCATTTGTTCCACTTTCATATTTATTTGACTTTATTGTACATTTCAATACGGACCAAAATATGAGAATCATAACATGTAATATGGAGGTAGGAAGGGAACAAATTGAGAGCAGCGTGGCTAAGATGGAAGGAATGCAATTTCGCTATTAATATGTCCGTACTGATAGTGTCAAAAGCACTGCTGAAGTCTAGGAGAATGAGCACGGTCACTTTACGTTCGTCCATTGCTTTTCTTACGTCATCCGTAATTTTTAGAAGAGCAGTAGATGTACTATGTCCTTTTTTAAATCCAGATTGCAAGTGATCAAGTAACGAATGGTGTGTCAAATATTGGAGGTGTCTATTTCTTTTGCTTCCTGATTTGTTGTTTTGAACTGGGTCACTGGTAGTAATGCTGGTTCGAAGTGGACTGCTATTAACGGAGTGTCTGGGATGACTGAGTTAACGGGTCATGGGAACAGCAATTTTCTCTCTGAACTATAGTGTTTATCATACATACAGGATAGATTCAATAGGAAGGAGAGTATCCACACTGGCAAAAAAGAAAAGAATTTGTAAGCTATGAAAAAATGAAGGACAAGAAACATGAAATTCTAGAAGTAAGGCTCATATCTAAAGATAATAGACAACTTGATATTTTTGGGGTGTACAGAAAGAGTAATGCTGATGCAGAATTATACTAACGCCAATATAATCCAAATCTTGTTGGATGGTGGAGAAATGAAGATTAGCCTCATGAACATGCATTTACATGCTCCAAATACTGAGATTTGAAACTTCTCCCTATTTGACCGATGTACACATTGCTGCAATCAAAACATTTCAATCTATACACACCTGAGCGTGTGAATTTGTTAACTGGATTCAATGAACTGGGATTGTAAAATTCACAAAAATTATTGTTTGAGGTCCTGAATGCTATTCGAACATTACACAGTTAACTCAAAGTCGTCGGGATGCAAAAATCAGACTTCAAATTATGTGATTTTGTATTAACTGCCAACTCGTAATTCAGAAATGCCAACCCCTCGGTGTCACAAAATATTCTAAGACCCGTTACTGCATGCAATTAACCTTGATTCACAGTTTAAACCTTTCAGATGCTATGGGAAAAAAACTATTTTCAAAATGTATCCATCCAACAAGGTGCATTTACATTATTCAAATAATGCACTTGGATAAAAAAACACTGGCAAACATAACCTCATGGCTCACACGATGAAAGAAAGGGGGAAAAAACTCAAAATGAGGATAAACTATGCTGGCTCTTCTGTGCAAATGCTTTCTCCCTTGGATTATTGTACCATTTGCAATTCTGATGCCTTGTACTTGCACGAAAGTGCCTGACGCGCTTAAAACATCGTGGCTTATTGAACTTTCCTATGACAAGGGGAGAAAGTTTCTTACTTCCGTTTGCATTACAATACAGTACAGTGACCCCTACCCTTGTACGATTTCCCGGCTGGCACTTTTCTCTGTTAAAACGTTAAGTCCTTTTGGGCTCTGCATTAAGAAAAAAATGCAGTTTCATCGGTGCGTACCTACAAAGTGATTATATGAGCTACACTCTTTCGCCAACTGTCTGCATCGCCAGTGTTCACGGATTATGTTTTACCACACACTGCCTGCTACACGATATTATGGCGTTCCTTAAAATGCTGCATACAAAAGAATTACGATTACACTTGAACTTAGCAAATATGAAGCACACTGTAGACACACCAAAGTGAGCAAAAATGCGTAAATGTACTGCTGCACATTCCAGAAGATGCGTTCTTTATCATTCACAGTCCCCTGATTTTCCTTCAAATCAGTCAATTAATTTTCTTTCTTTACTTTTTTAGATATCCCCCTATTAACGCCTGTATGGACAGACACACTTATTTTAATAACACAGGGATGTCCTTCATTTATTGTAACCAAAGAAGATTGTTCCTTCAGTGATATAGCATTGACAGGCACATGAACAATTAAACAATTTTATCTGCATCAATACTGTGTATTGTATTCCATTACTTTATTATGTATTGTCTTCAGTTTATGCATTACTTATGTTTTTCAGTTTGTATGTAACTTTTCGTTATTGTTTTTTCTCATTCTTTTTTTTTTACTTTTATGCTCTGGATTTCTTTTTATCTTGTTTTTATTTGTTGAGCTTTGCTTTCATTCTTCTTTGTATGTTCTCCATATGTGTTATTTAAGTTAGTTATTCTTGATTTTATAATAGAATAGTACATCTCTTTTATATATGTATTAACTTGTAACGTATGTAGTTAAATGTAAGAGAGGGCCACGAGCCCTAACTTCACCGCTGCTAAAAAAAATTAAATAAATAAATAAATAAATAAATAAAGAAACAAAGAAATAAATAATAAAATAAATAAAAATATTTTATCATATAATGCATATTTTACTATGATCCACCGATGGGACTACTAACAGACAATGGATTTTTAAGTCATCTTTTGTTCGAGACAAGTGCTGTTTTGTAATCATTTTAAGTGTCATTAATCTTGATTCTAAATCAATGTGGCCATTTATCAAATGTCTAATGTTTGGATTTTTAAATGTGTACACTAGTGTAATTTGTGTCTTTGTATTTGTAGCCTTAACTCAGGATGTTTAACTCCCCCCCAATTGTTTATGACATCACTATGTCCTAATTCTAATTTTATGATTAATAGCTGAGGATGACCGCTATGTACGGTCAAAACTAGTACTGCTTGATTAGGTGGATAATAAACTGATGGTTCCACTAGGTTAGTCTGGCACTGCTTCCATTTACTTGCGTCAGTGTCCTTGGTCAACTATAGTTCTTTCTCGACCCTGATGATATTAGGTTTTCAAGGCCTAGGAAGTCTTTCATTTTCACACTTTTCGTGGCCCTTCCCTTTCTTTTGTCGATACTTTCACTTTTCGATGTGTAGGACCTCCTGCATTTTCCTTCTGATTAGTGTTAGTAGAGGATGGTTGCCCAGTTGTACTCCCACTTTAAACAACCACCACCACCACGTAGTACACAACTATCTAAATCTCTACCAGTAACCACAACAACCTGCCAGTAAATGAATGAGTGCACGACATATCCTGGAATTATACCCCTGGCGCGATGCCTTGCGAGTGCTGGGGCTCCCAAGTTGCTAAGCTCTCGATGTAATGTATATCGATTACTGGAATGTAATAATTACTAAAATGTAACAATTACAATTTTATTTGAAGAAGTAAATTAGGAGTAAAAATTACATTTTGCAAAACATAATGATTATGAGTAAAAATTACTAAAAAGTAATTGTTTCAAGTAATTCAATTACTTTTACTCAATTACTTCCAAATTTTTGGAACATCTTATCGTTTATCAAGTTATTCATCATTCTCCAGTTGCTTACGTGAGCACTGTATACACACACTCAATTTTTGCTGATCTAGGATATTGCACCACTCCTCTCCTATTCTGTGTCCCGTTTTATTTGGGTGAATAATGTTTTTCTTGGTCATTCTCAAAGTCTCTTGCCTTCCAGATCCTTCTCAAGCCATTCTCTTGTTAGTCTGTTTTTGTCCATTCTCTTTACGGATCAAAACCATTTTAACCTTGATCTAACAACAATTTTACACAAAGACTATCTCACCTGGATTTCTTGACATATCTTTTTATTTTGTGTCTTCTTTCTTCTTGTTTTGTGGAGAAATGACCTAAGGAATTTCATTTCTGCAGTCTGGAGCCTACTATTCCCTCTACTGTTACTAGTGCAAGTTTCAAGGCTGTATATTATTGGTAAAGAGGATCCCTGATAAAGGGTTGTTTGGGGTTTCACAGGAATTTGTTAGTCCCAAAGTAAAAAAATTACCATGGTAATGGAAAACAAGGGGAAACTCTTTGAAAGATGGCTGACAGAAAAGTTTTGATCTCATCAGTTTCCTGAGCCCACAGATAAACTTGAGGCTAACATGCTAACAAAGTAATCTATCCTGTTCAATCACTTTTATAGATTTCTTATATTATGAATAAATATTTTAAATTAAACAAACAATCCAGAACACAAACATCTGCTTCACACTCACATGATGATGATGATGATGATTGTTGTTGTTTAGAGGGGCCTAACATCTAGGCCATCGGCCCAAACACACAATCACAACAAAGAAACTCCCAACACAAATATTTTCAACACCAGAAAGAGCACAAAGATAAGAACACATTAAGAAGTACTGGGAGGCCTGCAAGTCCTTCGAAGACAGTTGGATAATGGACTGACTGAAGTAATCCTATGTAGTCATAAACGAAGAAGAAGAAGAAGAAGAAGAAGAAGAAGAAGAAGAAGAAGAAGAAGAAGAAGAACCCTGTAGTTTTGGGATTATATGAATACAAGCTAAATGAACTTGAACCTGATGGATGAATGTAACATGGGATCTTCATTTCTATAAATTTCATATTACATATTTCATCTTACCAGTTGGTAATATCCACCATCTATTAACATTTCAAAGCAACAAGTTTATCATATGCTTCATTCAAGCTGTCCTTATTACAACAAATAAAATACTAAAGATAGGTGAACTAACCTGTCTTGAGAACAGGTTCTGGTGGTACAGGGGCCCATGGATCAACCACTGGTGTGGGCGAAGCAACCGTCGAGGCACTAGGCACAGAAGCTGGGCTACTCCATGGATCATTCTGTATAGACATATACACCGTTCCTTTAGACAACAGCTAACATAAATTGAAGAAAATAATGAGAAGATATCAATTTTACACAATAAATATACAATTTAATCTCAATTATTTGTTACTTATATGCTATTCACACATGTACATAAATATGTTCACCTACTAACATTCCCCTATTAAAAATGAATTTATAAAATAAATATCTTCTTCAAGGTATGGAATAAAAAGTACAGCATATTCTGCCTCAGCATCATATCACTGCCACTACAAAACCTCCTATGTGAAATATTTTAGCTTAGAACTTTGGCCGGTAAGTTTCTGTCATCTAAGGTGCAATATTGTGTGAATACTGTCAAGGCATTCTCACTCTTCATAAAGTATGTGCTGCGGGTCAGTATATCTCCAAAAATATCATCACATAGGAGGTTTTGTCCCGGCAATGACGATATAACAAATTGCCGATTAAGTTACGGAGTATCAACATTTTTCCAGTATTTAAGAAGTCCGTTTTTAGATATTTATTACAAAAATATACAGAAATTATTATTTCCACAATTAAATATAATTGTTAATTATCTCCAGTGTAAGCCAATATAGTTAAGATCAAGTATATTATGAATATTAAATATTTTTACCATTAACTGAAAAACCGTCACTGTGAAGCTCGAGCTAATAGCTCATTGGACAATACTCGGAATGAATGAATAATAAATTACTTACTAAATTACTACTTTTGTTGTTGGTGTTCCATGTTTTAAGGTGTCATGCCTATATGTTGTTACAAAATTGGGTGCAAAACCTGTGTACTCCTTGAAATATGGATTGATGTTGCAGTTTCGGAACAAAATTGACGTTTTCATCCACGTTATAGAAGAAAGGAGAGACCCCATGAAGAACAATGCCCCTAGGTATGACTTTGAAATGGCAATGAAGAGCAGCAATCACAAGGACCAACTAGGTCTTGTCTGGCAGTTTTGGAGTGAACTCAACTGACTAAGGGTCACTAGTCAAAAAACATTAATGAGAGGAGTCTGGTGAAAGTACATGGAAATAATGTAAGAGTCATCTAAGGATCCTGTAGTTACAAAACATATCTTTATTTATTGCAAGTCTGCAGGAGAATTCCACTGTGAATAGGTTTATAGTGGGCTTTCAAATCTAGACCTGTGAGAATAAAACTGTCCTTCATTCCCTGTCCCAAAAACGAACCAACATAGAACAGATGAAATATTAGCAATGGGTTCAGTTCTTTAGAAAGCTTTAGATATACAGGAAAGAAAATAAAATAAAATCATATGACCTGGTCTACTGAGTTGCATGCATTCTGAAGTACTGCCATCTACGCAGCCTGTCTACCCATTTCAACATGCTGACTGTGCTGCTAACAATGAGAGTGGAATTCTACAGGACAGATACAATGAACGATTCATTTAATTTTGTCGGGGGAAAGACAGTACGCCACCAGAGATCTTGAACATGTCAACGATGACATGGAACATACAATGTAAAGAATTGGGCAATTACTACAGGGTGTTCGATAAATAACTCCCTTTTTTGACACTACAGTGTAAATGTATATGACAGCACACATGGAGGCAAATGTTGCTTATGATGCTGAAATACATTCAAAGTATTTAAGTGACCATGGGAAATGAGAAGTAGTGTGGAGGAAAAAACAAGTCAATGGTGTTGAAAAGAGAAGAGAGAAAGTAAAGTAGCAAAAAAGAGGTGACAGAAAAGGGAAGAACTACAAATATTTAGAAAGTGACTTAAAGGAGAATTCAAGACTTTGTATGGAAATGAGCACTAGATCACAACCTTGTACGAGTTTACTATCGCAGAATAAGGAATATACAGACCTATGTATGCTGAAGAAATTATGCATAAGGTATATTACTTGCCCATCATGACATATGCAGCCGAGACCTGGTCAGTGACAAAGAAGGAAGAGAAACAAATACAGAAAGCAGAACTTAAATTGCTTGGAAGTATGGCACAGATGGGGAGATACAGACAAATGAAGATACAGTATACAGACATAACTACAGGTGTAAAGTTGGGCAATGAAATTAATTATGCTGAGATGGTTTAGAATTATTTAATGGAGGAATGAAGAAAGAAAGCCAAAACTAACTATGGAAATATAAATTAAAGAAAAGAGCCAACAAGTAATATCCAAAAAACGATGAATGGACTTGTTTCAGAACACCATAAAGCAACATAGTAATGGATGAGATAGGGTGGAAAGATGTAAGTAAAATGGAGAGGTTATCCTAATCTAGGTACGTCTGAATAAGGGGAAACAGTGAGTTCTATCAAAGTTGGCTAATTCAGACTGTGTATGAGTCCAACCACAATATATATTTATAGTCCCAGGGTAACAAGCCACCTGCTGCCTTTTCTTGATATATACAGTATTTTTCCACGTGTCTCTTGGCACAGCCCAGATCAAAATGTATCTTCCTCTGAAGTCTCAGTTCCATTTATGGCAATGGCAGTATGGAAGCTGCAGAGGTATGGGCAGTGCTTAGTAATGGCATACAGAGCACGACTAGTGCATCTGGATGCTCTGAAAAGGTGTTATTTGTAGGTTCAGTAGTGTGCAATAGCAGTTTCTGACTGGGGAAAGCAATGACAAACTACCTCACCATCACCATGGCCAGTATGCCTCATTTTAACACCATCAGTGGTGCTAGGTGAGGGTCCAACCAGCCTCTGGGCTGTACTCAACATTAAACCCCGAAACTAATTCTGATTCGCCTTCCACAAAATCAAAAGGAGTTACATTAGTTTCAGCTAAACATGACTTGACAGATATTAACAACTTACAAAAACACCTGTAAAGTGATAGAGAAAAGTATTTACACTAGCAAAAAAGCACACTTGCACAAATAATTTGGTTTATATGCACCTATTATTGTGTATGTATACTTGTTCATGATCAAGAAGTCTTACAAAAAACAAACAATATTTTTACATTTATACCTGGTAAATCATAACATTCCCAATTTTTAAATTAATTTCACAATACAATAAGGTCATCTGAACATTTTTGGCGAAAGAAAATATTAATTTTCATTCTGCAGAACGCTAGCGAAAACTACACACAAAGTGGAGTAACAGATTTTATGGTACAGATGTTCAAATACTAGCAAAACATTTATGAATGGAAAGAAGAGGTCCACAATACAGCTTAGTACCTATAATGATACAAGGTAAAAAGTTTAAGCACCACACTGACAATGCTACTGTTATTTAAGGAAATGTATTACTGCAATATAAATTTAGTTAGGCTGAGAAACAGTAGTGCTGGCAGTAGAAAAAGATTCATCATATTTGCATTTTGGTGACACTTAAATTTTAATCACCATCATTGAGTTTATGGTTAGTATACAATTCTCAACAGAATTTACAGCATTTTATGCAACTAAATGAATTCAAGACATATAAAAAGTTCAAACAGAACCGATGCTTATACTATGAAAAGGAGTTTTTTATCCAACCCCCTCCCTTTTTATTCCATAAATTCTGATTGTTTAGCTATACAATGCTCTGTATAAAAAGAAAATAACTATAAATTACATGATGACTGGCCTCTCATAGAAGAGTTGGTTAACCTAGACTGTCAGCTAAATTATAATTAACATTCATAAAACTGTCATGTGGAAGGAAACAGGATACCTGCACATTATTTACCCTAGTAATGCAACTATGAAAGAAGAACAAAACTCTGGAACCATAGATTAAGGCACAACAAATATCTAACATATTTTGGAAGGCAAAGTGTTATACTAAAATTCAACTCAAGAGCTTAGGAAAAGTATCCTTCCGCACGTGAGCACGTCCCCTGTTCCCCCTTCCCGTCTCTGTTCTCCATCTCCACCACAACCAGCTTATTATTAACGCCATGCGTCTGTCTGACAATTACTTCATTCTGAAATAGTGAAGCATCAAACGAAATCACATCCTTTCACATAGCTGTACTTTGATTACCGGTACGTACCATACCTATTTATTCCTTCAATGACCATGTAAAACCTACAGATTACTGACGAATACCGAGGCAAGAGAAGCAAGTTTTTTTTTCTTCCATAATGCAATTTGTGTGAGGCACATGGGGACTTACAACATAAGTATACGATTCCGCTCTCATGCAACGACTGTCAGTGGTAGTTTCTCACAGTTCAAAAGCTGAAAAAACCACCTGTGAGTGGGATTGGAAAATACAATGTTTCCAGGAATGTTGTAAATATTGTAGTCTCGTCATTCGGAAGGTAAAAACGAACTCATGATCTCTTCATGACAAACATTTCTGCAGGTAGAGGGCGGTTAAGAATATAAAGCAAAGTACAAATTATTATTATTATTATTATTATTATTATTATTATTATTATTATTATCATCATCGAATACGCCAAGGATCCTATTCCCACACCGTATTAAGGCCCTTCCTGTTTTATTTACGGCGAGTGCTGAGCTGACACATCGACCTTTCGCTGGAGACTTGGATTTTCCGTGGAGTTTAAATTCCAAGTGAGCGGCGTAAACACTGTACACAGAAACGCTGGTCAGCTGCGCGGTGTTTTTCACCACGTCTTCCAGAGTCACAGCGGATTCTCATCTCGTAGGCTACTGTCAACATTTAAAACAATTTGGTTTAGATTTCCTACTTATTTTTTCTCCACTTTTGTTAGCTTTAAGGTATTTCACAGGGGACTCAAGCGTCACAGCATCACACACGTATTGCTCACAGCTGGCAGCCATTATGAATACTGAAGATGCTGTTGCCCTGCTGCAGCCAGTATTGCCAACAGTTTTCTTGGATCCATCTTCAACGTCGCACATACAGTATTATGCGAACCTATCAGCAATGGAATGAAGTCGAACAAAGCTCACTAAGTACACAGTGCAACAACATATCAATATCATATTAAATAATTTATTTTGCTACATACACCACTGAGAACAATAACTATTCATAGCCATCTACGTATGAAATGTAAGAGTTGGTAACGAACCCGAATAACATACAACCTGTGATATATTTTCCATATTTATATAGGGCAAAAATGTTTAATTCGTCAAGTCAGTTCACCAGAATATCTAACCAAACTGAAGGAAGCTCCTAACTTCAGGAACAAGTAACAAACCTAGGGAACTATTTGGCACTGCGGAAGCCGACCAAAAGTCTGACTAACATCAAAGGGACCGCTAAGGTCTTAAGTTGACTCTCAGTATAGGAAAGAAAGGAAAATGAAGACCTCAAAAGAAGACAATGGAAGCTGTGATGCAGTACATAGGATGCCTGAAGTACAAAGAAATGAAAATGGCAGTTCAAAATAAGGAAGATTATTTGCAGCAACAAGGCAGTGTCTTAAGATGATGATCTAAGACTTTTTTTTTAATATCTTGAAGCCATCTGTTTTCAGTTTTGACTCAGTTAAGTTATAACTGTTATGGTCTTCAGACTGCAGAAGCTAATTTCAGTAATGAGTGTATGTACTACCTGAAAAAGAAAACTTATGGTAACAGTATTATACCTGAAACAAAAAATTAAAACAGAATGATCATCATCAGATTACATCGCTCTCAAATATTTAGAAATGTTTTTCATTTTTCGGTATAATAATGTTACACAGGTTTCCTTTTGCAGGTCGTTTATAAACTTACTACCTATCGGCAGGCTGAAGAACCTAACATGTATAAATTAACCCAGTCAAAACTGAAAAGAAATGGCTTCAGATAATACAAACTAAAATAAACAGTGTCAAATATTTGTGATGTAAAGAGATCTTATTCATACAAGCTACAGCCAGCACTGGGGATTAAAATACCTGAATAACTTCCAAACATATGCATAAAATTCCTAAGGAAAAGCATGTTATTTACAACATTCAAACTGTAAGGTTTATAATTAGCTCAAATGTCATCAGTTAATGGGAGAAAGCATCAACAGTTTAAGTTAAGGGAATCCATTCTTACCAAATCCCAACTATAGTAAGAGATGTCCAAGGTCTGTTACACAGAGAAATAACACAAAGACAAGATCAGAATATAACATTAACTTTCACAACATTAAAAAAATCATATCCTTTTGTTTCATTCCAAGTACTGTAAAATAAAGTAAAACTGATAAGAAAATTCTCATGTCTGTTCAGTTTGATGATCTGGAAAATCAATGAATGTCCATTACAACAAATTTCATCCTTCTTTCTGAAGATTATCTCTTGATAAGTGGCTCTGCAGTTATAACAAAATATAGTGTAGAGCTATTAAAAACTATTTAAAATAGTAAGTGTTTGAACTTCACTGATGAAGGGAACGTAATATGTTCCTGAAACATGTATGAATAAATAATTTTCATATAAAAAGTATATTGAACAGGTGGACCAAAAACTTACTATTTTAAATAGTTTTTAATAACCTGAGACAATTCAGTACAGGATCAAATCAAATATCTATTACGGTTAAGTTTATCAACAGCAATATTGTGTGTCAATTTCCAAGTGTCATATCTTTGCTTCTATTTAAGCAATCATTCAAAAAAAGATATGGTATTTGCCATCTAATGGCTATGTTATTGAAGCTTGTGCTTACTTGTATCCACACAGGAAGTGCTGGTTTTTTTTTTTTTTTTTTTGCTAATTGCTTTATGTCGCACCAACACAGATAGGTCTTATGGCGATGATGGGATAGGAAAGGCCTATGCGTTGGAAGGAAGCAGACATGGCCTTAATTAAGAAACAGCCCCAGCATTTGCCTGGTGTGAAAATGGGAAACCATGGAAAACCATCTTCAGGGCTGCCAACAGTGGGATTCGAACCCACTATCTCCCGGATGCAAGTTCACAGCCGCGTGCTCCTGACTGCATGGCCAACTCACCCAGTAGGAGGTGCCATAAACTTAGTTTAAATATGTGAAAGAGAACTGTTTTTGAGAAGCAACTGCTAGCTGACAATAATGGTTGTTCACAGTCATGCTGAAGTATTACCTACTAGAGAGTGAGAAAAATTGTTAGTTTTGGTGAATGATGGAAGTGAGGGATCCGCTTTCGCCCATACAGATGAAAAAGTTGATGACTCACTTCCTAAGAAAATCATACGATTATGAAGGAATATGAAGGGTGAAGGAATATGCGATAGTGACAAAGTAATACAACCGGCAAAGAGGCGAAAAACCTCTATCACCCAGTTCATGGAAAAAAATTACAGTGGAACCTCAATTCTCCATTTTTAGAGGGATCACAGAAAATGAAATAACGGGAAAAACAGAAAATCTGGGAACAAACTAAAACCATCAATATACCACAATAATGAAATATGTACTCTGTAATTATAATCTTACAAAAACACTGGTTCATGTTTGTGGGTTACTGTAGTCACGTCCTAGTTCGTGAAGCATGGGCAACGGCTGAGTGGCCTAGTAAGTGGTCCTGAGAGGCGGGATACCAGTTGGTATGGAATGGGAGTGGGCATCTCGGACATATTCAGAGTCCTGGCCCTCCTTGTGCTCAGGCGGCTAGGACTATACAATCCACCGGTGGTCCGTAACCCGTTAGAGGAGAGATCCTCACTTGGACTATGTGCAAGTAGGGTAGCATCCTGCTTCATGAATAGACCGAGCTCAGAACATTTTAAGAAAGCCTCGGACCTATGGGAGTAACGGAGTCACACTCCCATTTCACAGGCGAGGGACTCCTTGGAAACAACTTGGCGAACGAAATGGAATTTCGATGGGGAGCTATCAATATTAATGGGGCTTATGGAAGAAAGAAAGTAGAACTGGCTGAGTCAGCAAAGAGGATGCATCTGGATGTGCTAGGAGTAAGTGATATTCGGGTAAGGGGAGATAACGAGGAAGAGATAGGAGATTATAAAGTGTACTTGACGGGTGTTAGAAAGGGAAGGGCAGAGTCTGGGGTAGGGCTCTTTATCAGGAATACCATTGCACACAGCATAGTTTCTGTTAGGCACGTAAACGAGTGAATGATGTGGGTAGATTTGTCAGTTGGAGGAATTAAGACTAGAATTGTCTCTGTGTATTCACCATGTGAGGGTGCAGATGAGGATGAAGTTGACAAGTTTTATGAAGCATTGAGTGATATCGTGGTCAGGGTCAACAGCAAAGATAGAATAGTGCTAATGGGCGATTTCAATGCGAGAGTTGGGAATAGAACTGAAGGATACGAAAGGGTGATTGGTAAATGTGGGGAAGATATGGAAGCTAATGGGAATGGGAAGCATTTGCTGGACTTCTGTGCTAGTATGGGTTTAGCTGTTATGAATACAATCTTCAAGCATAAGGCTATTCACCGCTACACATGGGAGGCTAGGCGTACCAGATCCATAATAGACTATATCTTAACAGACTTTGAATTTAGGAAATCTGTTAGGAATGTACGAGTTTTCTGGGGATTTTTCGATGACACAGACCACTATCTGATCTGTAGTGAACTAAGTATCTCTAGGCCTAGGGTAGAGAAAGTGAAATCTGTCTGCAAATGAATAAGGGTAGAAAATCTCCAGGACGAGGAAATTAGACGGAAGTACACGGATATGATTAGTGAGAAGTTTCGAACAGTAGACTGTAAGCAGGTTCAGGATATAGAAAGTGAATGGGTGGCATACAGGGATGCTGTAGTAGAAACAGCAACGGAATGCCTAGGAACAACTGTGTGTAAAGATGGGAAAAGGCGAACATCTTGGTGGAAAGATGAAGTGAGAGCAGCTTGTAAACGTAAAAAGAAGGCTTATCAGAAATGGCTCCTAACAAGGGCCGAGGCAGATAGGGAGTTGTATGTAGATGAAAGAAACAGGGCGAAACAAATAGTTGTTGAATCCAAAAAGAAGTCATGGGAAGATTTTGGTAACAACCTTGAAAGGCTAGGTCAAGCAGCAGGGAAACCTTTCTGGACAGTAATAAAGAATCTTAGGAAGGTAGGGAAAAAGGCAATGAACAGTGTTTTCAGTAATTCAGGTGAACTCATAATAGATCCCAGGGAATCACTGGAGAGGTGGAGGGAATATTTTGAACATCTTCTCAATGTAAAAGGAAATCATCCTGGTGGTGTTGTGAACAGCCAACCTCATGGGGAGGAGGAAAATGATGATGGTGAAATTATGCTTGAGGAAGTGGAAAGGATGGTAAATAAACTCCATTGTCATAAGGTAGCAGGAATAGATGAAATTAGACCTGAAATGGTGAAGCATAGTGGGAAGGCGGGGATGAAATGGCTTCATAGAGTAGTAAAATTAGTATGGAGTTTTGGTAAGGTACCTTCAGATTGGGCAAAAGCAGTAATTGCACTTATCTATAAGCAAGGGAAGAGGAAGGATTGCAACAACTATCGAGGTATCTCATTGATTAGTATACCAGGCAAAGTATTCACTGGCATCTTGGAAGGGAGGGTGCACTCAGTCGTTGAGAGGAAGCTGGATGAAAACCAGTGTGGTTTCAGACCACACAGAGGCTGTCAGGATCAGATTTTCAGTATGCGCCAGGTAACTGAAAAATACTACGAGAGGAATAGGCAGTTGTGTTTATGTTTCGTAGATCTAGAGAAAGCATATGACAGGGTACCGAGGGAAAAGATGTTCGCCATACTGGGGGACTATGGAATTAAAGGCAGATTATTAAAAGCAATCAATGGCATTTATGTTGACAATTGGGCTTCAGTGAGAATTGATGGTAGATTGAGTTCTTGGTTCAGGATACTTACAGGGGTTAGACAAGGCTGTAATCTTTCACCTTTGCTGTTTGTAATTTACATGGATCATATGCTGAAAGGTATGAAATGGCAGGGAGGGATTCAGTTAGGTGGAAATGTAGTAAGCAGTCTGGCCTATGCTAACGACTTGGTCTTAATGGCAGATAGTGCCGAAAGCTTACAGTCTAATATCTTGGGAGTTGAAAATAGGTGCAATGAGTATGGTATGAAAATTAGCCTCTCGAAGACTAAATTGATGTCAGTAGGTAAGAAATTCAACAGAATGTCAGATTGGTGATACAAAGCTAGAACAGGTCGATAATTTCAAGTATTTAGGTTGTGTGTTCTCCCAGGATGGTAATATAGTTAGTGAGATCGAATCAAGGTGTCGTAAAGCTAACGCAGTGAACTCACAGCTGCGATCAACAGTATTCTGTAAGAAGGAAGTCAGCTCCCAGACAAAACTATCTTTACATCGGTCTGTTTTCATACCAACTTTGCTTTACGGGAGCGAAAGCTGGGTGGACTCAGGATAACTTATTCATAAGTTAGAAGTAACAGACATGAAGGTAGCAAGAATGATTGCTGGTACAAACATGTGAGAACAATGGCAGGAGGGTACTCGGAATGAGGAGATAAGGGCTAATTTAGGAATGAACTCTATGGATGAAGCTGTACGCATAAATCGGCTTCGGAGGTGGGGTCATGTGAGGCTAATGGAGGAGGATAGGTTACCTAGGAGAATAATGGACTCTGCTATGGAGGGTAAGAGAAGTAGAGGTAGACCAAGACGACGATGGTTAGACTCGGTTTCTAACGATTTAAAGATAAGAGGTATAGAACTAAATGAGGCCACAACACTAGTTGCAAATCGAGGATTGTGGCGACGTTTAGTAAATTCACAGAGGCTTGCAGACTGAACGCTGAAAGGCATAACAGTCTATAATGATAATGAATGTATGTATGTATTTTAAAAAAACACTTCCATAAATTTCAAGAGTTAAAAATCTCAATACTTTCAATTCATTTTTAGCGCAGGAACTACGTCACTTTCCCACGAAAAATGATTTTAAGTCAGTAACAGTTTGTCAAAAAATATGCTACTACATAATACTACACAATACCAAGTAATAATGAAAGCTATAACAGTAAAGGAAAGAAGACATGCACAAGCTTGGTTTGACCAAGAGTGTTACAAGGAAAGAAAAGCAACTCTAAAGGCCCTGAATGCAGCAAAATTATATAGATGCCCAGACGACCTAACAGCATATGCAGAGAAAAGGAGAAAGTATAAAGAACTAATAAAAAAGAAGAAGAATATACAGAGAAACAAGGAAGGAAACAAGCCGAGGAAGCAAAATCAGACCCATACATAGCGCAGAAAAAGAAGACGTCAATCGCAACAGGAGAAATTCATATGGAGAAGTGGGAACATCATTTCTCGAACATACTGAATAAGGAAGGGCTGAAGCAAGCATATGACATAGAAACAGCAGAACCCACACATGCTCTGGAGCCAATAACAACGTATGAAATTAGGAAAGCAATACAAGGAGGGAGAATCAAGAAATCCGCAGGACCAGACAAAATTTACATGGAACACTTAAAAGACTCACTTGACGAGATGGAAGAACTGTGGAAAGACCTAATGAACAAATGTATACAGACTGGGAAGATACCAGAGGGATGGAACACACCGACTCTAAAGATACTGTTCAAAGGAAAAGGGAGCAGAACATCACTAGACTCATTTAGAGGAGTAGCACTAGAAAATGCATCCTTTAATGTTTTCACGAAGATACTAAATGAAAGATTACTAGAAGCCTTCAGTGGGTACATTCCAGAAAATCAATTCGGCTTTATGAAAGGCAGGAGCATGGTCCAGGCAGTGAAATACCTAATAAATCAGGTGGAAGAAGCCTTAAGACACAAAGGAGGGAAATATCACGCGGTATTTGTTGATTTCAAGAAGGCATTTGACTCAATCGACAGGCGAAAGCTAATCGAGAAAATGAAAATGACAATCGGCGAGAGAGACCCACTAGTGAGAATAGTTGAAGCATGTCTACAGAGGACATATAAATGAAGAAAAGACAGTACAAATGACCTTCAGAAAAGGTGGGAAATCAACGCCCAAAGACAACATAACATTACACCAAAAGCCACCACAAACGGTACGAAATTACAAATATTTGGGAATAACACTACAAACAACGGCGGCGTCCTTTGGTATACATATTCAAGAAAGAGCGGCAGCAGCAATCAGAGCCTCATACAGCATCCAAAACATTTCAAACCTATCAATCAGCACGGCGATGAGACTTTTCAAGACGACAGTAGCGCCAGTGATAACATATGGAATTGAGATTGTGTGGGAAAAGCTGAAGATCGGAGACCTGATGAGAACAGAAAGACCGGGCGAGTTGGCCGTGCGCGTAGAGGCGCGCGGCTGTAAGCTTGCATCCGGGAGATAGTAGGTTCGAATCCCACTATCGGCAGCCCTGAAAATGGTTTTCCGTGGTTTCCCATTTTCACACCAGGCAAATGCTGGGGCTGTACCTTAATTAAGGCCACGGCCGCTTCCTTCCAACTCCTAGGCCTTTCCTATCCCATCGTCGCCATAAGACCTATCTGTGTCGGTGCAACGTAAAGCCCATAGCAAGAAGAGAACAGAAAGAATAAAAGCAATGTTCATGAAGAGGATTACCCGAGTTGGAAAGACAGCGCCATCCCGGATGGTATACGAAATGATGCGGGAGACGTATTTCATAGAAGACATACGATCACAATTCTACCTACAATCAACGGAAGCAAGCAGTACACTAGTAAACATCAGGGAAAGGAAGAAAAATGAAATTGACCTATACTTCTACACCTCACCAGTGATGACGGACGATAGATGGACTAGAGAGTGCAACACACAGCGCCACGTGATAACACGACTCTCCATACATGGGTTTCACCACAAGATATGCGTAAACCAGAAGTTCCATGACCCAGACGAAGATTGTAAGTGCACTTTGGGTGGGCAGAAGTGTGGTAAGACACCACATAAGTTGCACGAAAAGAACCAGGACAATAACAGACTATAGCAAAGACTGAGAAGTGAAATTATTTAATGCTCAAACTTGAGTGTACATTTCTCTATTAAAATAAATAATACCAAGCCGAGCAAGAATCGATCAGAAGTAGCTTTTTAGTTCTCTGATCTAATTAAATTAAATAACAGTAAAGGATGAAAAAATTCTGGGAGGAGAAGAAAAGATAAACCAGTTGATTCCTGCAGTCCAAAGTAGGCCAAAATCTGCAGCAACAGCAGCAGCAGCAGCAGCAGAAGAAGAAGAAGAAGAAGAAGAAGAAGAAGAAGAAGAAGAAGAAGAAGAAGAAGAAGAAGAAGAAGAAGAAGAAAGCCCATTTGATACAAAAGTGTCCAACATGATGGTGAAATCCTTCATTAAATTTTTTTTTAAAAGTCACCCCTTGTTATTTGGTCACAGTTTTTGTATGGTAAGTCTTGTACTGCATAAATTATCTTCAGACCACCTCAAATTTAAAAGCTATTCTGTAGTCTAGAATATGGCCCCGAATGCAAGCATCCATTCTCAAACAGAATGGATTATATTCAATTCTGCCTGCCATTAATCACAGGCCACAAAATTAATTGGAAAACTCAAAAATCAAGAAATGTCCATTTATTCGTGACCCTGAGCCCGACTGTGAAGCGCACTGAGACATTCGTTGCACAAGCCAGAAAGTGGGAAAGGATACAAACTTTTTAAATGGTAGGCAACACACATAAAATGAACATTTCAAATGTTACACTGCACACATTAAAAAACCGTGGTTTATACAAGGATATTTTAACATAAAAGTGAGAATGTTATATTTAGGTTAATATGATAATATCTCGAGATCTCCCATGGCTTTATGTACATAAAGTCACCCCTTGTTATTTGGTCACAGCTATATGAAGTTTTTGTATGGTAAGTCTTGTACTGCATAAATTATCTTCAGACCACCTCAAATTTAAAAGCTATTCTGTAGTCTAGAATATGGCCCCGAATGCAAGCATCCATTCTCAAACAGAATGGATTATATTCAATTCAGGTCCCAAGAATACAATCATATACATGCCTCATGGTGCCAGAAGTTTGAGTGCATCACTGACATTTGTAGCAAATATGAAAGGTTCACCTTAGGTAACATGTCACAATGAGTCAATTTGCAGAGAAACTATATTTTGTAAAGATTTAGGAAGGACCCATCACCAACCACAGTGCTAAGAATATCTCAAGTCATGAGACAGAGAAATCTTCCCAGCATATTGCAAACTCTCGAGCCTAGATTCCCATCTGAAAGCCCAGTAAAGAGTGCTGTGAGAGATGCACCAAAAACCTTCACGGTGATACAATTGTAAAAGCCTGTCAAAAAATAAACAACTAATCCTGGACAAGTATGAACATTTGACTAAACTCCTTCTTTCTTCAAGTAGAGCTGCCAGAATGCGTTCTCTCTCCTTCCAATAGTAGCAGCTGCTCTGCTTTATGAATTTTGTGGTTTCCCTGAACAATACCAAGCAAACGTGATGTGAAGGTAATCCTTTTAAGCACGTTCACTGCCAATCACTTATTCCTGTACCTGCTCTACTTACCACAATGAGGGGACGTTAAAGCGAAAATCCATAGGCAAAAAGTTGCCGTCCTTTCCTTCTTGTTGTTTGGTCACCGGTACATGAAGTAAATTTTTATAAGTTCTGTACTGCATAAATTCCTTACTTGACTTTTAAAGAGTATGTAATATTGTACTTGAGAATATGGTTTTGAATGCAAATATCAATTCTCACTCGAATGTATTATATTCAATTCTGCTCATAATGATATACTTGACCAAGGATTTAGCACTGATGGGGCTGAAATTTCTGGATGGTAGATGCGGGTAACCATTTCTTTGAGAAACGGATAATGCAGGTTTTTTAAAACATGATTCAATCAGAATGTTTATGTGATTGCAGAATTTAAACAAATAATCTGGAAAAATGTTGTTTCCCAGAATGGATAATCAAGGCTTCCATTGTACCCAGAAATTCTTCCCTCAGCTTGAGTACAATATGGTCTGATGTAACTGTGAAAGGAATGTGTTTATTTTTAGAAATCCACAGAAGAAGAATGTTCTTTGTCCTGTAATCACTATAAAGCAATTTTACAGCACCTCCATTTCATTTCAATGATAACCGTTCCTAATCTGAAGATGACAACCTCAATAAAATCATCCAAAAAAAAAAAAGACACCCAGGAGGACCATTTACCAATGAAAAGACTGGAACAAAATGCTGTGTTCAGCACCATATGAGAAATACCACATAAAAAGCATTAACCATAAATACTGAGTTGATTTTGTGACTTCATTTTTCATGTACAGTATAACTAGACCATTTTTTAAAATACAGTTTGGTCAAAAATAATATCCCCACCTACAAATTTTACTTAATGCATGTCAAAACAACAACAAAGAGGCTATATTTCATTGGTTTACTAAACTTTTTTTGTTTGAAAGTTAAATTAAGTTGTACAGAACATATTGCATCAAAATCAGCTTGCATTAATATTTTGTGTGTCCACCTCATGCCTTTTTAAGTGCTTGAACTCGATGGGTCATTGACTCGACAAGTTTTTTTGAAATTAAATATACATCAGTTAGTTACAAAAATTGATACTAGATGGCACTTACATACTTGGAAGTTTCATTTCACTCCACCAGTTGTCTCTAGTTTGTCTTCCCACCAATTTTCTGTCAGCTGTTGTTTTTTAAGCTGAATTGTGTGCATTTTATGAAGAATTGTGCAAAAACCTAGTTCTGTAAGTACCCAGACAGTTTTTATATTTATCTATTGTGCTATTTAAAGCATAAATAACAATGACTTCGTGTTTCCATGGTTATTCACACAAATATTTTGTGGTGGTGGTGGTGGTGGTGATTATTGTTTTAAGAGGAAGTACAATTAGGCAACCATCCTCTATATCACACTAATCAGAGGGAAAATATGGAAGGGGTCCGACACTTCGAAAAATGAAGATATCGGCCAAAGGAAGACAAGGGCCACGAAGGGCGTGAAAATGAAAGACTCCCTAGCCCTCGCAAACCTAATAGCGTCGGGGTCGGAAAAGAACAAGAGTTGACCAAGTGAGGTCGGATAGGATAGATGAAAGTGACGAGCCTGGCACACAAATATTTTGTTTCACAGGTTATGGGAAAGAGAATAGACCTTTCTCCAAGGGATGGTTTTGGGACTCAAAGCAGAAGGATTCTTGAATAGGGAAGTTGCTAGGAAATTATCAATGGACCACAAAGTTGTGGGAAATATACTGAAGAAACAATCTGAAATTGGAAAGTCAAGTTTGAGGTACAAATGTGGTCATAAGAAAATCTCCAGTCCCAGATTGTGCAGGGCAATGAAAATGATGGCAAAGCAAGACAGAAAACTGAGTTCAAGGCAGATTGTCTTTAAGATTAAACAGGAGTTTGGGACCTCAATTTCCCATCAAACAGTGCTAAGATGCCTTTCTGAACTCAACCTTAAGAAGAAGAAACCTGAAGGAAAAAAAAAAACCACCCTAAGACAAAAGCATGATGAAGAAATTAAAAGGTTTGTCGATCTGCATCAACACTGGACATCCGAGGACTGGAAAAGTGATTTTTTTCAGATGAGAAGAAATTTAATGTCTATGGAAATGATAGTGGTTTGAAACTGTGAATGGAGCCAGGAGAGGAATTAAAGAAAGATTGTGTAGTGGAAACGAAGAAGTTCAGTGAAAATGTAATGCTGTGGGGAGCAATTACTGCTAAAGGAGTGGGAAGAATTAAGGTTTGCACAGGTTCAATTACAGGGTTAAATTACTGTGATATCCTTAAAAAATGAGGTATTAAATACAATGCACTCCTGGGCCTTTCATTTTCCAAGATGACAATGCTAGCTGTCACTATGCCAGGTTTGTCCATGAGTGTTGCACAGACCTGGGTATTGAGTGGTTATGGTGGGCCCCAATTTCTCCCGACATGAGCCCTATTGAGAATTTGTGGGCAATTATGTCTCAAAAACTAAGTAAATATTGTTGTACAAGTAGAGCAGAGTTAATTGAGAAAACTGTTCAAGTCTCGTACCATGAAATCCCACGTAGTACATGTGATAAACACACACAAAATATTAATGTAAGTTGATTTGGATGTAATATGTTCTGTACAACTTAATTTAACTGTTAAACTAAAAAAAGTTCAGTAAACCAATGAAATATAGCCTCTTTGATGTTGTTTTGACATGCATTAAGTAAAATTTGTAGATGGGAATATTTTCTTGGACCGAACTGTACAGTAGAAGTAGGGCATACAAGTACAACATATAACGAAGAAAGTAATGACATTTTGTCCTTTGAAAATTCCTATATTTAACAGTGTACAGTAAAACCATGTGAAGATATTTCTGCAGGGAACAAAGAAAAAGAACATGTTGAGCAAGAAAACATACTACTGAATATGCAAATAAAAACTATCCAACAGGGATATGGAAACACTAGACATTATTTTCTATGATATCAGAGCATTTTACATAGTGTATCTGCAGGTACAGTGAAAACTGTATCTATCACTTCTTATGATGAGAGGAGAGTATTGAAAAATGTGAAAAACACGAGAGAACAAATATGAAAACCTTTTCTGCTGGGGCTTACAAAGTAACAACAATGCACTGAAAGGTTTGAAATAAACCAGACAATAAATATGAAAATATATGCTCGGGGAGCCATAAAAATATCAAGTATTGTTGCAAATCACACTCTTTCTAAAACAAATGTTAGTACAAGCCTTCTATTTCGGACCAGTGGGTTATTGAACATTATTTTCTGATCACACTCTTAGACAATGAATTGGAGATTACACTCGACCATGAATGACTGTTGAGATAATTACTCTGGTCGCCATTTTGAATCCGACAAAACTTCAACCAAGTCAAGTGATGGTATCGGAACTCAAAGGTGTGAGTTTCAACGTTCATGCCACCTCTGCGTGCTTAAAGTTGCGAATGACAGTCCATTATTTGAAAGATTTTAATTTTGCCTTCACTTTTTCCATATCCATAACGCTATCTCAAGAAAAATATGCACCACATTAGTCAACTTTACACATTAATGTTCCTAATCCAGATATAGGTTATAGCGCGACAAAATATTCGCTACCATTCACAGTACCACTCAACACAAAATAAATTTCTAACTTCTGAATCGAATGCAAAATAAAAGCACAAACAGGATCACTTTGTTATTCAGCAATCTCATTGCTAAACAGTAAGCAAAACTGAACATTCCTCAGGCTAATGGCTTGTTCCCCGAAAGTACAGCTTATCTTGTGAAGTTTAGGAATTGAACGCCCTTTCCTCTTATCATGCAGCTGTTGCGAGGTCTCTTTTGTAATGAATGACAAACATTATTTTCAAGGCTAGGAAAATCGTGATCGTTCTAAACGGTAATAGTGAAAAAATCGTGATGCAATGAGTGAGGTATTTTTATTTAGATTTAATATGATGAGCATCGGGACTTTGAGTTTACGATGTGCTAAGAGGGAAAACGTGTTGATGAGGATCACACTAACGAGGTTTCACTGTATTATCCTTCAGTTACAGCAAGAACCCTATCACTGATGCATCCGTTACTATGACTGATTAAGCATGTGTTATTTTTTCCGTTATCAATATTTATGCACTCTAGCAATTGTATTAAGTGCGATCGATCATCTTCAGTATACAGTAGTTTTCTCACTACATGCACCAGCGAGCTCTCTTGTCGTCATTCAAAGGCAATGTTGGAGTGATTGGTAATACCCGCTGAATGGATTACGGTAAACAAAATTCAAAATGAAAGCGAATATGTTTTCATAATAAATGCATAAATAATGTGGCTGATAACAGTTGCTAACTTATTAGGAACGAAGGTTGAAGTAAACAATCGCCTAATTTTAATAATACTATGAACTGAAATTAAGCAAGAATGCGATATACCTCAAGATATGGCAGAGTGCATCACTGACTTCAAAGGTTAATCTGTATTTACTTGCATCTAATTAAATTTTGGAAAGGCTATTTCCATGTAAATTTACATTAAAAAGGTTATCATTACTGTAATGGCACCTGACATACATTTTCATGATACATAGATGGTTAAGTTAAGTGACTCTAAGAAAGCTGAAACATTTTGCCATAGAATCCTTTGGAAGAATAATAAACAATTTTTACCGTGAACTGTAAAGCCAAAATTGTAGGGCAGTCCCTCCCTTGAGCTAATAAGTTATTGGGACAATACTCAGAACGAAGTCGAACGAAGGCAGGTGATGTAGGAAATATTAGATTAGGAAATGAAGTCTTAAAGGAAGTAGATGCATATTGTTACTTGGGTAGTAAAATAACTAATGATGGCAGAAGTAAGGAGGACATAAAATGCAGACTAGCACAAGCAAGGAAGAGCTTTCTTAAGAAAAGAAATTTGCTCACGTTGTGCCCGTTCGCACGTCCACGACAGATTACAAAATTACATAAAATCAGCTTCATGGTCCGTATCGCACTTCAATAGATTCACAATTAAGTATTTAATTTATTTTCCACCTCGTCGATACAATGATTGCTTAAGGCAATTTTTAATGGTCAAAAGTGGTACATGTTTCGTATATTATCAACATCTTCAGCCATATAACACTGTTTAGATGAAAAATATATAAAATTGACAAAGTAATGCTTTAGAGGAAGTGTCCTTAAAATTAACATAAGATTGACAAGATTAAAACAAACAAATAACTCAAGAGAAAATATATAAATTATTACTACAATAGAAAGCAGTCGTCAAGGAAACACTTGTACAATATTCCATAGAGAAATTGTCCTAATAAATATTCTTTTCTTAATAATTCATGAAAAAATATTAATTTATAAATTAATAATTATACAATTTATAAGTAATTATCGAAACGAAGAAATCCTGATATCACAGTGCGGCTCTTATTATTAATGTAGATGAAAATATAACTAATTCCTAGTTGTCAAATCTTATTAAGCCTGCTTTCCTTTGGAACAGTAACTCCTGTCATTCTTTCACAGTTTTGCGCCGGGTGTAATATTGATGATGCAATCTTCCTTGCTCTTGCACCTGAGGAGGTGGAGGAGCGGGGGATATAGGTGTGTCAAGAACTTCCTTGCTGTCACCTATAGCTTCAACTGAGGAGGAACAAGTTGTAGGGCTATCTGTAGGTGGAGAAATTCCAATTCTTTTTTCGTGATCCTTCTCAAGCATTTTCAAATATACTAGAATTTGATAATATAATGGAATCATATATTCTACAGCCTCATTAAGGTTATCATTTTTCTTTACAAGTTGGTCTAGATGAATGTACAGGTCTTCATATGTGTTCATTAAGCTGCCCTTTTTTTAACTTTTTTATGATGGTCAGGTCTTGTTCTATGTTGGTAAATTTATGACCTGTGGCAGTCATGTGTGATCCCATTGCTGAGAATATTCTATGTTTTTCAGCATTCACATGTTCCAAATATCTAACTTTAAAATTGCGGCCAGATTGTCCTATGTATGTATTCTTACATTCAAAGCATGTGAGTTTATATATTCCGGAATCAAAAAATTTATCTTTTTCCGAGAGATTTATTGTATCATGGTTGAAAATACTATGTTTCATGAGGCACAGAAAAGATCAGCATATTATAGTTACGTTAACAGAGCGTTTAGTATTCCTTTATCCAAATCTGAAAGGAATAAAGAACTGTTGTTTATCCGACAACAAGCCCTCTTGAATGGTTTCAACAATAACATGATTGATAAAATAATTAATAAATTTTCGGAGAAGCAACAATCTAAATTAGCAGTTGAACCTAGTAAAACTGAAAAATATATCAAGTTCACATATAATAATCCAAACATTCATGTAATAACAAATTTATTTAAGAGAAAAAATTTCAAAATTGCATTTTCCACCAATAACAACATGAAACATAGTATTTTCAACCATGATACAATAAATCTCTCGGAAAAAGATAATTTTTTTGATTCCGGAATATATAAACTCACATGCTTTGAATGTAAGAATACATACATAGGACAATCTGGCCGCAATTTTAAAGTTAGATATTTGGAACATGTGAATGCTGAAAAACATAGAAGATTCTCAGCAATGGGATCACACATGACTGCCACAGGTCATAAATTTACCAACATAGAACAAGACCTGACCATCATAAAAAAGTTAAAAAAGGACAGCTTAATGAACACATATGAAGACCTGTACATTCATCTAGACCAACTTGTAAAGAAAAATGATAACCTTAATGAGGCTGTAGAATATAAGAATCCATTATATTATCAAATTCTAGTATATTTGAAAATGCTTGAGAAGGATCACGAAAAAAGAATTGGAATTTCTCCACCTACAGATAGCCCTACAACTTGTTCCTCCTCAGTTGAAGCTATAGGTGACAGCAAGGAAGTTCTTGACACACCTATATCCCCCCGCTCCTCCACCTCCTCAGGTGCAAGAGCAAGGAAGATTGCATCATCAATATTACACCCGGCGCAAAACTGTGAAAGAATGACAGGAGTTACTGTTCCAAAGGAAAGCAGCCTTAATAAGATTTGACAACTAGGAATTAGTTATATTTTCATCTACATTAATAATAAGAGCCGCAATGTGATATCAGGATTTCTTCGTTTCGATAATTACTTATAAATTGTATAATTTTTAATTTATAAATTAATATTTTTTCATGAATTATTAAGAAAAGAATATTTATTAGGACAATTTCTCTATGGAATATTGTACAAGTGTTTCCTTGACGACTGCTTTCTATTGTAGTAATAATTTATATATTTTCTCTTGAGTAATAATAATAATAATCGTATGGCCTCAGCTACCATGTGCAGGCATTTCAATTTGACGCCATCTGGCTGTCTGCTCGTCAATTTCGACGTTCCGTTTTACTCTAGGCCCCCACTAGATGGCAGGCCGAGTAAACCGAAACTCTCTTGGGCGTCTATGGCTGAGATTTAATGAATTTTGTCGGGTAAACACCAAATGTGTCACCAGAGATCTTTTACATGCCGACATCGTACGACATGGAGTGTCGAATGGACTTTTTTCCGCCCTTCAAAAATCCGACTACCTCTGCCGGGTTTGAACCCGCTATCTTGGGATCCGGAGGCCGACACTCTACCGCTGATCTTGAGTTATTTGTTTGTTTTAATCTTGTCAATCTTATGTTAATTTTAAGGACACTTCCTCTAAAGCATTACTTTGTCAATTTTATATATTTTTCATCTAAACAGTGTTATGTGGCTGAAGATGTTGATAATATACGAAACATGTACCACTTTTGACCATTAAAAATTGCCTTAAGCAATCATTGTATCGACGAGGTGGAAAATAAATTAAATACTTAATTGTGAATCTAGATTACAAAATGGCGCCGACCGAAGGTATGGGCCTTGTAATCTAAAACAAGCAAGGAATAGTCACCTGCTATGATGTCTCAGAGGGCCATATACTTCTCGGAATGGTCATGTATTCGAGTAAAACGGACAGAGGACGGTCTACAGTATTGTTTTCAAAAAAATAGAAAAAACATTATTATTAAATAATCTTCATCTTGAATTTTCACGACATCGAGAGCGGACGCAATTACTGTCATCGGATATTTCTTTTGGAGAAGCAAAGGATTGCATTAGAGAAAAGAAAGAATACAATGATTGAATAAGAATAAAATATAAGTCTTCGCCTGAATTCAAAATCAGTTGAGACGAAAATAAATGTACTGAAGTCGTTACGTAAGAAATTGCGGATACGACGAAGATACGAAGAAAAATAAAAATAAATTTAATTAAGGATAAACGACGTCAGAGAAGAATACTGAAATGGCAGTATATTGCAATATTATCTTCAACATTGTGACTGTCATGAAGATGATCAAGATGATGTGCTAAATTCAAATGATGGACCGACCTGGGAACAATTCATCTTACCATACGACCTGGAAATGACGAGGAAGGCGACGGGTAACCATCCGACCGAGCCATGACGTAGGAAGGCGACGGGTAACCAGAAAGTACTACCAGAACGAAGGAGCGGATGACGTTCCAGATGTCTAACCCGTGACCGAACCGAAGACCCATCTACATCCAATGGGAATGGAACAGCTGGACCAGGGACAACCATGAGCGAGCTAAGTCATTCATAACATTTCATTGCATAATTTTTGGTTTGCTTACACATGTACCTTAGGTATGTGCTGATGGCAATTGTAGACCGATAATATAGCAATGCAAGTGATGATTACCAACAAAGTGTAAGATAATTAAGTTCGAAGTTACGATTTAATAATATAGCAATAGTTTATGCTATATCGACCTGAACATTTGAAAGAAGCGTGAGGTTTGTAGAGAAATATGAAACAGCTGATTGAAATGACATACTGGGAGATTATAGAGATTTCATTGAAGTAATGCATGAAGTTGACGTCACGTATGGTTGTGCGCGGTGTAGAAAGAAACATGGAATTACGCTTTTGTTTGGTTTATAGAAAGGGCATTGAACTTCGTATGTAAGTTATGAGAATCTGCGACTTGTAAATTTTATTAAGAATCTGTGTGGTATTTTATCATAGTCGTCAAGTTGGGAAACGCGATATATTTTTATGGAGGCTACGGTGTTTATGTAAGATTGATGTTGTTATGAGAATATGAATATGGTAATTAGATGAAAGTTTCGAGTTATGTATTGTGATTTGAGAAGGTTTTACGCGATGCAGGACTATCGTGTACCTGCAAGTTAAGTTATACCACACTACAAGTGAATTATATGATTTATTTGCGTAAGAGTGCCCACACCGCGAGAGCTACATATGCCAAGGTACGAACTGGATTTTATTAGTATAAATGTATGCTCGTGACGTAATTTTATTTCAGAGTAGATGACTTGTTATGAACATTAGAATTATACGACTTTGAATAGCTGTAGTTAACCAGAAGCATTATTAACCGATATATATGAGATTATGTTTTCCAAACCTCACAGCTTAGCGCTTCCATGTTAATTGCAAGAGAGTAAAGTAGCTTGCATTGTGGTTGAATGTTATTGAAAGATAACTAATAAAAGGGACATTGAACCTATTAGGGCATGTGTGAGAGAGCCAAAGATTAGGCTAAAGTTAGATAGATAGCTAGATTGGTTAATATTCTCCGTTTTGAACATACATTTCTTTAACGAACTTCAGCTAGGGAAAGGCTAGAGTAGGAGCCGTATTTAACTGGCACTAGGAAAGAATGCCTTAGTTTGTAAGGAGTTTCAAGGCACAACGAGATCGTTGCAACAAAATCATGTCTTCGGATTTTATTAAAACCTAACTTAATATATTCAGTTCTATTTTAAATTTCCTATAATTCACTCAGAACTACTTAAACGTATTCCAATTAATTCACACTTAATTTATTAATCTATTTGTGATGCATTGCGGCTGGATATTGTATCCAAGTGAGACGGTTTATATAAGACTAAAGAAAGTGAACTTTCGGAACGAGTTAATTGTGTCGATGTTATACTTACATTTCAAGTACGAGGTGGACCTCAGATGTGTCCAGTGATCTGTTGTAAATGAGCAAATATTGAACTTCAACTTCACAAAGGAACTGATCATTTTAACAATTTAAATACTCAATATTATCTTTTGTTTGTCATACGAGCCAGCGCTGACTCATTTTCATTACGTATTTTCAGTTAATTTGAATTATGCGTTGCATAATATGAAGTTAGTTATTTAATATTTTATTAATAAATATTTTGTTATTTTTCTAATTGCTGGTGTCATGAGTTCTTTAATTACTGTCTAGATTGTAAGTTAACTACTAGCTAAGTAAGGTACCGTACAATTAAGTGTTTATTTAACCATGGCTAGTTTCTCTCGAGGTCAAACTCTGATAAGGTTGCCGGCGATGATTATCATTATGTCGTGAGTAACGATAGGTATCACCCGTGAATTGGAATTCTCTTGGACTCACGTAAAGCGAATTCTACAGTAGGATTACATGTCCTACTTGCCATAAGTAAACCCTGAGGTATCCGCTGAGCGACTCCATTTCGTCAAACTAGGCTGCCCAACGACGAGTTAGAAAATGGAGGTATCGGGCAAAGAATGTTTAACCCGGAGCGGTTGCAACGTCAAACATTGATATCGGAATTAGAAAGACGTTTTTGAAGACTTTCGTGTGGAGCGTGGCATTGTATGGAAGTGAAACATGGACAATAACTAGCTCAGAAAGAGAATAGAAGCTTTTGAAATGTGGTGTTACAGAAGAATGCTGAAGGTGAGATGGATAGATCGAATCATGAATGAAGAGATACTGAATCAAATTGGTGAGAGGAGATCAATTTGGCTAAATTTGACGAGAAGAAGAGATAGAATGATAGGACACATCTTAAGACACCCAGGACTTGTTCAGTTGGTTTTTGAAGGAAGTGTAGGTGGTAAGAACGGTAGGGGTAGACCAAGGTATGAATATGACAAGCAGATTAGAGCAAATGTAGGATGCAATAGTTAGGTAGAAATGAAAAGGTTAGCACAGGATAGGGAGGCATGGACGGCTGCATCAAACCAGTCTATGGACTGATGACTCAAACAACAACTCAGAATCATCATCATCAATGTCCCACTCCAGTCGCCCAGGTGTGGTTAACAAGCCTCCTCCACTCCTTTCTGTCCTTCCACTTTTCCTGCTCCATCACTTCCACCACATCTAATCCAGCTTCTCTAATGTCCTTCCAAATCTGATCTATCTACCTCCTCCTCGGTTTTCCAATGGTCTCTTTCCCTTAACTTCTCTTTCCAATTCCCTTCTTGCTACCCGTTCTTTTCCCATTCTTTTTACAAGTCTGAACCATCTCAGTCTTGCTTTCTGTATCTCCTGTACTAATGGGTTCTATATTTAGCTTTTCTCTGATTTTAATATTTTGAATTCTATCTCTTCTTGTCTTCTTAACCGGTGTTCTTAAAAATTTCATTTCTACTGCTTGAATCATACTATCTTGTCTCTTATTAGTTACGATCGTTTCTAGTCCGTATGTTACAACTGGTATGAAATATTGTTTATAGAATGTTAATTTTGCTCTCTTGGGTACTTTGTCATCCCATAAAAGCTCTCTGACTTGATAAAAAGTTGTACCTTTACTTAGTCTGATATTAATTTCAGTGTTAAATAATAAAAAAAAAAATAAATAAATAAATAAAATAAATAAATAAATAAATAAATAAATAAATAAATAAATATAAATAAAAATAAATAAATAAATAAATAAATAAACAAACAAACAAATAAATAAATACTATTACATTTTTTAAGAATGAACCTG